>NC_141018.1:33737886-33937886 GCF_052327205.1 Somniosus microcephalus
CAATACCACTGCTTCGGAGGTAGACGCAATCTGTACTTCGGGTTGATTACCAGGTGCACCTGCTCGTGGTATGGGTTTGGCTTGTTCCTGTGACTCTAGAATCTGGTCAGCATGGCTTCTCACGATGCTCTCCAACGTCCACTGTGTACATTAGTGGTCCCTGCTGTGTGCATATCGTTCCTGGCTGCCATTTTTCTGTTCAGTAGTCGCAGGCCAAGACTGGTTGCCCTATCTTGAAGCTCCTGGTTGGCTTCTCATGTATGTGCTGGAATTGCTTATCCTCAACATCTCGTCTTATGTTTGGTTTGAGCAAATCCAGGCGACATCTTAGCCTTCGGTTGAAGAACATTGTGGCTGGAGCTTGGTTGGTGACTGCATGTGTCACATTCCGGTAAGCAAACAAGAAATTATCCACCTTGTGTTGTAGTGGTATGTCATCATTATGCATTGCCTTTATGGCCTTTTTAAAGGTCTGAACAAACCTCTCAGCCAATCCATTTGTGGCTGGATGATATGGGGCAGATGTGTAATGCTTCACCCCATTATTCCTCAGAAACCTCCGGAAAGCCTCTGACACAAACTGTGGCCCATTGTCGGAGCAAATCTGTTCTGGCAAGCCATTCCTAGCGAAGATGGTCCGTAGGACTGCAATAGTTTTCTCCGTGGTGGTGGAGGACATTTTGATGACCTCTGGCCATTTCGAATGGGCGTCCACAGCGATTAGGAACATTAAGTCCATAAATGGACCAGCAAAATCAATGTGTACCCATTGCCATGGAGATGAGGGCCACTCCCATGGATGTAGCGGGGCCTGTGGTGGAGCGTTTTGGACCTTCTGGCATCCTGTGCATCTCTTGGTCATATCCTCGATTTCTTTATCGATTCCCGGCCACCACACAAATGCCCTGGCTAGGCTCTTTATTTTTACCCCTCCCAGATGACCCTCATGAAGCTCATTGAGCACTCATCTCTCAACTTGGGTGGAATTACCACTCGGGATCCACACATCAAGGTTCCCCGGCACACTGACAGCTGTTCTCTCCTTGGCGAGAATGCTGGCAACAGTGAGTCGCCATGTGCTGGCCATCCCTTCACCGTCAAATCATAGACCAGAGTGTGTGTCGGGTCATTTCGGGTTTCCTTCTCTATACTTGAGTTTGTAACAGGTAGACATTAGACTATGGTCGCATGGAATATCTCCAGGGTCCACTGTAGGTGCTTCCTCTACTGTAGGCAACGGTAGGCGCGACAGCTCATCAGCGTTTCCATGCTGTTTCGTACCCTTGTACTCTATGTTGTACTGATGTGCCCCTAGAAAAAGTGACCATCTTTGCAGCCGTTGCGCCGTCATCACCAGAACGCCCTTCTTTGGGTTAAAAATGGAGACCAGGGGCTGATGATCAGTCAGTGGGGTGAATTTCTGCCCGTGCAGATAGTGATTGAACTTCTTCACCCCCCACACCAGGCCGAGGGCCTCCCTGTCAATCTGGGCGTAGTTACGCTCGGCTGAGGTTAACGAGCACGACGCAAAGGCTATTGGCCTCTCTGACCAGTCAGGGAATTTGTGTGACAGCACCGCTCCGATGCCGTAGGGAGACGCATCACATGCTAACCGAATCGGTAGTGTTGGATTGTAGTGGGCCAATACTTCTTTTGAAGTGATTAGGCATTTACATTTCTGAAAGGCATGCTTACACTCATCACTCCATTTCCATGTTACTCCAGTTTGCAGTAGGGCGTTCAGTGGGTGCAGAATTGTAGATAAATTCGGCAAGAACTTATGGTAGTAGTTCACCAACCCGAGGAACGACCTCAGTTGCGACACATTTTCCGGTGCTGGAGCCTTGACTACAGCCTCAAACTTGTCCGGCGACTTATGTAACCCCTCCTCATCAATCATGTGGCCACAATACGAGATTTGTCTCCTGAAAAACTTGCATTTGGGGCAGTTGGCTCGTAGCCCATATTCCTGTAATCTCGTGAGCACCTGCTCCAGGTTGGCAAGGTGTTCACTGTCATTTTCGCCCGTAACCAGGATGTCGTCCAAATAACACTTGGTCCCCGGGATCCCTTGCAGGACTTGTTCCATCGCCCTCTGCCAAATAGCCGGGGCTGATGCTACCCCGAATACCAGTCGATTGTACTGGTAAAGGCCTTTGTGAGTGTTTATCGTGAGGTATTTCCTAGATGCTTCTTCCACCTCCATTTGTAGATACGCTTGGGCCAGATCAATCTTTGTAAAGCGTTTCCCTCCAGATAGTGAGGTGAAAATATCTTCTATCCGTGGAAGTGGATATTGTACTGTGTGCAGGACTGGGTTCACAGTTACCTTGAAGTCCCCACAGATGTGAACCTTCTTCGGTTCCCCAGGCGTGCTGCTCAATGATTTCTTCATTACAGGAACGATGGGTGTGGCCCACTCGCTCCAGTCCACCTTGGACAGCACACCCGAATGCTCCAGACTCTCCAGCTCTGCTTCAACGGCTTGGCGGATCGCGTAAGGTACTGGTCTGGCCTTAAAAATTTTTGGGTTTGCGTTATCTTCGATTTTTATCGTTGCCGTTACTCCTTTTAGAGTCCCAAGTCCTTGTTGGAACACCTCTTTCGCGTCAGTTAGAATTTTTGACAGTCGTCCAGGTGTGACGTCATCATCCTTTTTATCAGTCACAGTTAGCGCCTGAATGGAATGCCAATCCAATTGTATTTTTCGGATCCATTCACGTCCCAATAATGGTGGTCCTCCATCTGGTAGTATATATAGATACAGTTTCTGTGTTTCCTTGCCGTTGTATTCAACTGGCGCCCTTATTTTTCCTCTGGGGTAGACTTTTTGCCCTGTGTATGTCTTCAATACAATGGACGTGTCCTTCAAGGGTATGTGTGAGAATAGCCGTTCATAGTCTCGTCGATTCATGACAGTTAGGGCTGATCCTGTGTCCAATTCCACCTTTACTGGGGACCCTGCTATCATGAGGGTAACCCAAATGGTTCGGTGATCCTCCTTTGCGATCACGTTGTGTAACTTTAGACAACTTAGTCTCCTGCTCCCGGAGTCCTTATCACTCTCCTGATCTTCTGAACTACTGTCTGTCAATTTCTTTACTTTCTTGTACTTTTCCTTAGTAGTTCTTGTAGTGTTGGTTTTCTTTCCCGACCTGCAGACTCTTGCTATGTGTCCCATTTTCCCACATTGCCTGCATACTTTGTCCTTAACCCAGCAGTCCTTCTGATCATGGGTTGTTCTGCCGCAGCGATAGCACTTTTCTGCTCCATACGCCATTTCGTTAGCGCTGTATTCCTGTGGTTTCTGTTGTATTTCCGCAGCTCCCCGTGCTGCTGCTTCGTAGGATACTGCCACGCTGAAAGCCTGTTCTAGCGTCAGGTCCTTTTCCGAAAGTAGTCGTTTCTGGGTTCCTTCACTCTGGAGCCCACAGACAAACTTATCCCGCAAGGTGTCTGCCAGTCCTGCTCCAAACTGGCAGTGCTTCGATAACTTGCATAGTTCCGTAAAATAGTCAGCATTGCTCTCATCTTTGTGCTGGTTTCTTTTATGGAACTTGAATCTTTCTGCTATCAGCAGCGGTGTAGGGTTTAGGTGTTCCAGTAAGATATTAACAATCTCCTCAAAACTTTTCTCCATTGGTTTAGCTGGGGTAATTAAATTCCGCAATAGGCCGTATGTTCTCGCGCCCATCAAATTTAATAATACCAACGCCTTCTTTCCATCGGCCACCTCATTTGCCTCACAGTACACTTAAATTCTTTCCACATACGTGGTCCAGTCTTCTACCTCGTTGTCGAAAGCAGTGATACTGCCATTTTTCAGCATCTTGGGTAATTTAAAATGGCGCCTCCCGCGCTTTTTCCTTCTTCACCAATGAATTAAAATGGCGCCTCCTGCGCTTTTCCTTCTTCCCCTTGCTGCCACGCTGCTCCTAGTGTTCTACAGGGTAATGGCCGCGACCCGCGGCTTCGGCGCGTCTCACTTTTCCTTCCCCGCGTTCTATCCTCTCCACGCTGCCCTGTTCTTGAGCACCGACCGCGCCCTGTGCACTCCACCCTCTCTCTCTCTCTCTCTCTTTTCCTCCCGACGACGCTGCACGGCCCCTTTGCAGAGCCGCTCGATCGAGCCCGAGCCCGCCGCAGTCCGGAAGGGTCAGCGCACTACCTGCTACCAGCATGACTTGCTGGAACACCTCGACTGAGGAGCCAGGCCCAGCTCTCCACAGCCTCCCCTGCAACTCTCCGATGGATCCCTGGGCGGTTGCCCGCGGTCAACGCCCGCCGTTCTGACTTCGACCTCCAAGAAGCTTCTCTTCAGGGAAAAGATCCCCGTGAGGTGATGCAGTACTGCAGGTGAGTTCAAACCTGCCCATCGCCAGTGTAGTGTCCGGGTATCAATAATACTCAGACTGCAGGAGAACAATAAAACAGGTATTTACTGAACAGAGAGTAATTCAAAACTGAAATACAGAAGCCTGCTATGGCTTTATATACAGGGGTGGTCACTGCCGGTACTGCAGTATAGAATCAAATTCAAATTCAAATTCAAATCGCTTTATTGGCATGATAAGGTACATCTTATGTTGCCAAAGCATCAAAATACATTTATGGTTGAACACATAAACGCAGTTCTATTCATACAGTGTATAAACAGGTATATCCCTGAGTGTATAAATATACATTCGCATTGTTTATATATACTCTTTTCTTAGTTTACTGGTTGTCCCTCTGTTCATGGCAAGCTGTAACATAGTGTGCCGCCAGTGTTACACAGCTTCTCTCCTCCCCCAGTAGGAATGGGAGTTTTTGGTTGTCATTCAGATTTCTGAATTCAGGGCATATTTGTGAGAATTTTTGGTAGAAATTCTCCCTGATGCCCTGATATTTTCCACAGGCTGTGAGGAAGTGCATCTCTGTCTCCAGTTCTTCTCTTAAAAGGCACATACACAACAATTCTCTCTCTCTCTCGTCATTCTCTCTCTCTCTCTCTCTCTCTCTCTCTGCCTGTCGTCATCCTCTCTCTCTCTCTCTGTCGTCATCCTCTCTCTCTCTCTCTGTCGTCATCCTCTCTCTCTCTCTCTCTGTCGTCATCCTCTCTCTGTCGTCATCCTCTCTCTCTCTCTGTCGTCATCCTCTCCAATTCCAATTCCAATTCCAATTCAAATGCTTTATTGGCATGAAAGTTTACAGAGAACCATATTGCCAAAGCTTACATAGCAAAAAGGTACAGTTTTCCAACATTCTGTAGGTGTCAATCGATTTGACATTTGTTGGGTACATACAATATTACTTTTAACAATATTAATTTTAAACAGTCTTACTTTTAAACAGTCCTCAGGTTGTGACATGTTGTTACATATTTGGCCCCAAGGTATGGTCTGTCTCCTTCTCCCAGGACTAATCTCAATTTTGACAGGTCATCCAATTCCTTGAAATCTGGGGTTGTTTGGCTTAGCTTGTTGAATAATATGTTTCTTGATGTGTTGAATTTTTCGCATTTTAGGAGGAAATGCATTTCTGTTTCAACCTCGCCGGCCAGACATTGATCGCATATTCTATTCTCTCTAGGCTGCCAGGATTTCTTGTATCTGCCTTTTTCAATTTCCAGTTGGTGGTCGCTTAGTCTGTACCTGGTGAGGGTCTGTCTCTGTTTTGTGTCTCTGATGGTCGTGAGGTAGTCTGCCAGTTTATAATCTCTTTTTAGGGCCCGGTAACATTCTAATCTGCTTTGGCTTTCGGTTATTTTGTTCCAATGTTCCAGGTAGGTTTCTTTGCATTTTTTAATGATTTGGTTCACTCGGATTGGTGTTTGGATGGCTGTGTTGGTCTGGGGCTGGTCAGGGTCCGGCTGAGTACTTAGTTTCCGTAGCAGCTGACTCAGGGGACTCTTTTCTGGGTTTAGCTCTTGGGTCTGAAAGGCTTTGAAATGAAGGGTGTCTGGGGAGCTAGATTTGAGGTGATTTAGGAAGTTTAGTGCTCGTTTTTGGATGTTTATTATCAGTGGGTATCTGCCTAGTTCGGCTCTGCATGCATTTGTTGGCGTTTTTCTTTGGGTGCGAAGGATGCTTCGGCAGAATTCTGCATGTAGGGCTTCTATTGTGTGTTTTTCCCATTTAGTGTAGCTTTGGTGATTTAGCGGGCCCCATACTTCACTACCGTACAGTGCAATGGGCAGGATTATGCTGTCAAATATTTTGAGCCAGATTTTGATTGGGATTTGGATGTTGTAGAATTTTCTTTTTATTGCATATAGGGCTCTTCGGGCTTTTTCTTTTAGTGCATTCACTGCTATGCTGAAGCTCCCTGATGCTGTAATAGTTAGACCAAGGTAGGTGTAGCTCATAGTGTGTCCTATAGCGGTATCACTGAGGGTAAATTGGTATTTGTTTTCCTGACATCTGGGCCTTTTTTGAAAAATCATGATGTTGGTTTTCTTTAGATTTACTGTTAGAGCCCAATTTTGGCAGTATTTGCCGAGTAGGTCTAGTTGTTGCTGTAATCCCTGTTCTGTGGGAGACAGCAGAACCAGGTCGTCCGCATAGAACAGGGATTTCACTTCTCCATCAAGGAGACGGAGACCTGGTGACTCGCTTTGCTCCAGCATGTCTGCTAATTCATTTATGTATATGTTGAACAGGGTCGGGCTCAAATTGCAGCCCTGTCGGACGCCTCTTCTCTGGGTGAAGAAATCGGTGCGTTTGTCTCCAATTTTGACCCCGCATTTGTTTTTCAGATACATTGATTTAATAAGGTCATAGACTTTGCCCCCTATTCCACACTGAAGAAGTTTATAATAGAGCCCTTCGTGCCATATAGAGTCAAAGGCTTTCTTGAAGTCGATGAAACAGGCGAATATTTTCCCATTTTTTGTTTGGTGTATATGTTTTTCAATGAGGGTGTGAAGGGTATAGATATGGTCGGCGGTGCGGTGTTTTGGAAGAAAGCCTATTTGGTTTTTTCTGAGGATATTATGTTTGTTAAGAAAATCAAGTAATCTACTGTTTAGAATACTGCAGAATAACTTCCCTAGACAACTCTCTCTCTCTGTCGTCATCCTCTCTCTCTCTCTGTCGTCATCCTCTCTCTCTCTCTGTCGTCATCCTCTCTCTCTCTCTCTGTCGTCATCCTCTCTCTCTCTCTCTGTCGTCATCCTCTCTCTCTCTCTCTCTGTCGTCATCCTCTCTCTCTCTCTCTCTCTCTGTCGTCATCCTCTCTCTCTCTCTCTGTCGTCATCCTCTCTCTCTCTCTCTCTGTCGTCATCCTCTCTCTCTCTCTCTCTGTCGTCATCCTCTCTCTCTCTCTCTGTCGTCATCCTCTCTCTCTCTCTCTCTCTGTCGTCATCCTCTCTCTCTCTCTCTGTCGTCATCCTCTCTCTCTCTCTCTGTCGTCATCCTCTCTCTCTCTGTCGTCATCCTCTCTCTCTCTCTCTCTCTGTCGTCATCCTCTCTCTCTCTCTCTCTCGTCATCCTCTCTCTCTCTGTCGTCATCCTCTCTCTCTCTCTCTGTCGTCATCCTCTCTCTCTCTCTCTGTCGTCATCCTCTCTCTCTCTCTCTGTCGTCATCCTCTCTCTCTCTCTCTGTCGTCATCCTCTCTCTCTCTCTCTCTGTCGTCATCCTCTCTCTCTCTCTCTCTGTCGTCATCCTCTCTCTCTCTCTCTCTGTCGTCATCCTCTCTCTCTCTCTCTCTCTGTCGTCATCCTCTCTCTCTCTCTCTCTCTGTCGTCATCCTCTCTCTCTCTGTCGTCATCCTCTCTCTCTCTCTGTCGTCATCCTCTCTCTCTCTCTGTCGTCATCCTCTCTCTCTCTCTGTCGTCATCCTCTCTCTCTCTCTGTCGTCATCCTCTCTCTCTCTCTCTGTCGTCATCCTCTCTCTCTCTCTCTGTCGTCATCCTCTCTCTCTCTCTCTGTCGTCATCCTCTCTCTCTCTCTCTGTCGTCATCCTCTCTCTCTCTCTGTCGTCATCCTCTCTCTCTCTCTCTGTCGTCATCCTCTCTCTCTCTGTCGTCATCCTCTCTCTCTCTCTGTCGTCATCCTCTCTCTCTCTCTGTCGTCATCCTCTCTCTCTCTCTGTCGTCATCCTCTCTCTCTCTCTGTCGTCATCCTCTCTCTCTCTCTGTCGTCATCCTCTCTCTCTCTCTGTCGTCATCCTCTCTCTCTCTGTCGTCATCCTCTCTCTCTCTGTCGTCATCCTCTCTCTCTCTGTCGTCATCCTCTCTCTCTCTGTCGTCATCCAATTTACCAATTACCAATTAAAATGCTTTATTGGCATGAAAGTTTACAGAGAACCATATTGCCAAAGCTTACATAGCAAAAAGGTACAGTTTTCCAACATTCTGTAGGTGTCAATCGATTTGACATTTGTTGGGTACATACAATATTACTTTTAAACAATATTAATTTTAAACAGTCTTTGTACTTCATTTGGTACGTTCAATATTAATTTTAAACAGTCTTAATTTTAAACAGTCCTCAGGTTGTGACATGTTGTTACATATTTGGCCCCAAGGTATGGTCTGTCTCCTTCTCCTAGGACTAATCTCAATTTTGACAGATCATCCAATTCCTTGAAATCTGGGGTTGTTTGGCTTAGCTTGTTGAATAATATGTTTCTTGATGTGTTGAATTTTTCGCATTTTAGGAGGAAATGCATTTCTGTTTCAACCTCGCCAGCCAGACATTGATCGCATATTCTATTCTCTCTAGGCTGCCAGGATTTCTTGTATCTGCCTTTTTCAATTTCCAGTTGGTGGTCGCTTAGTCTGTACCTGGTGAGGGTCTGTCTCTGTTTTGTGTCTCTGATGGTCGTGAGGTAGTCTGCCAGTTTATATTCTCTTTTTAGGGCCCGGTAACATTCTAATCTGCTTTGGCTTTCGGTTATTTTGTTCCAATGTTCCAGGTAGGTTTCTTTGCATTTTTTAATGATTTGGTTCAGCATTTTTTAATGATTTGGTTCACTCGGATTGGTGTTTGGGCGGCTGTGTTGGTCTGGGGCTGGTCAGGGTCCGGCTGAGTACTTAGTTTCCGTAGCAGCTGACTCAGGGGACTCTTTTCTGGGTTTAGCTCTTGGGTCTGAAAGGCTTTGAAATGAAGGGTGTCTGGGGAGCTAGATTTGAGGTGATTTAGGAAGTTTAGTGCTCGTTTTTGGATGTTTATTATCAGTGGGTATCTGCCTAGTTCGGCTCTGCATGCATTTGTTGGCGTTTTTCTTTGGGTGCGAAGGATGCTTCGGCAGAATTCTGCATGTAGGGCTTCTATTGTATGTTTTTCCCATTTAGTGTAGCTTTGGTGATTTAGCGGGCCCCATACTTCACTACCGTACAGTGCAATGGGCAGGATTATGCTGTCAAATATTTTGAGCCAGATTTTGATTGGGATTTGGATGTTGTAGAATTTTCTTTTTATTGCATATAGGGCTCTTCGGGCTTTTTCTTTTAGTGCATTCACTGCTATGCTGAAGCTCCCTGATGCTGTAATAGTTAGACCAAGGTAGGTGTAGCTCATAGTGTGTCCTATAGTGATATCACTGAGGGTAAACTGGTATTTGTTTTCCTGACATCTGGGCCTTTTTTGAAAAATCATGATGTTGGTTTTCTTTAGATTTACTGTTAGAGCCCAATTTTGGCAGTATTTGTCGAGTAGGTCTAGTTGTTGCTGTAATCCCTGTTCTGTGGGAGACAGCAGAACCAGGTCGTCCGCATAGAACAGGGATTTCACTTCTCCATCCAGGAGACGGAGACCTGGTGACTCGCTTTGCTCCAGCATGTCTGCTAATTCATTTATGTATATGTTGAACAGGGTCGGGCTCAAATTGCAGCCCTGCCGGACGCCTCTTCTCTGGGTGAAGAAATCGGTGCGTTTGTCTCCAATTTTGACCCCGCATTTGTTTTTCAGATACATTGATTTAATAAGGTCATAGACTTTGCCCCCTATTCCACACTGAAGAAGTTTATAATAGAGCCCTTCGTGCCATATAGAGTCAAAGGCTTTCTTGAAGTCGATGAAACAGGCGAATATTTTCCCATTTTTTGTTTGGTGTATATGTTTTTCAATGAGGGTGTGAAGGGTATAGATATGGTCGGCGGTGCGGTGTTTTGGAAGAAAGCCTATTTGGTTTTTTCTGAGGATATTATGTTTGTTAAGAAAATCAAGTAATCTACTATTTAGAATACTGCAGAATAACTTCCCTAGACAACTGTTGACACAGATGCCGCGGTAGTTATTTGGGTCTGATTTGTTTCCGCTTTTATATATGGGGGAGATTAGTCCTTGGCACCAGATATCGGGAAAACAGCCTGAACGTAATATGATGTTGAATAATTTGAGTACCGCACCCTGCATCTCCATATTGCTGAACTTGAGCATTTCATTTTTGATGTTGTCTGGGCCACAGGCTTTCTTTAGGTGGAGAGATTTTGTTTTTGTGGCCATTTCTCTCGGTCGTCATCCTCTCTCTCTCTCGGTCGTCATCCTCTCTCTCTCTCGGTCGTCATCCTCTCTCTCTCTCGGTCGTCATCCTCTCTCTCTCTCGGTCGTCATCCTCTCTCTCTCTCGGTCGTCATCCTCTCTCTCTCTCGGTCGTCATCCTCTCTCTCTCTCGGTCGTCATCCTCTCTCTCTCTCGGTCGTCATCCTCTCTCTCTCTCGGTCGTCATCCTCTCTCTCTCTCGGTCGTCATCCTCTCTCTCTCTCGGTCGTCATCCTCTCTCTCTCTCGGTCGTCATCCTCTCTCTCTCTCGGTCGTCATCCTCTCTCTCTCTCGGTCGTCATCCTCTCTCTCTCTCGGTCGTCATCCTCTCTCTCTCTCGGTCGTCATCCTCTCTCTCTCTCGGTCGTCATCCTCTCTCTCTCTCGGTCGTCATCCTCTCTCTCTCTCGGTCGTCATCCTCTCTCTCTCTCGGTCGTCATCCTCTCTCTCTCTCGGTCGTCATCCTCTCTCTCTCTCGGTCGTCATCCTCTCTCTCTCTCGGTCGTCATCCTCTCTCTCTCTCGGTCGTCATCCTCTCTCTCTCTCGGTCGTCATCCTCTCTCTCTCTCGGTCGTCATCCTCTCTCTCTCTCGGTCGTCATCCTCTCTCTCTCTCGGTCGTCATCCTCTCTCTCTCTCGGTCGTCATCCTCTCTCTCTCTCGGTCGTCATCCTCTCTCTCTCTCGGTCGTCATCCTCTCTCTCTCTCGGTCGTCATCCTCTCTCTCTCTCGGTCGTCATCCTCTCTCTCTCTCGGTCGTCATCCTCTCTCTCTCTCGGTCGTCATCCTCTCTCTCTCTCGGTCGTCATCCTCTCTCTCTCTCGGTCGTCATCCTCTCTCTCTCTCGGTCGTCATCCTCTCTCTCTCTCGGTCGTCATCCTCTCTCTCTCTCGGTCGTCATCCTCTCTCTCTCTCGGTCGTCATCCTCTCTCTCTCTCGGTCGTCATCCTCTCTCTCTCTCGGTCGTCATCCTCTCTCTCTCTCGGTCGTCATCCTCTCTCTCTCTCGGTCGTCATCCTCTCTCTCTCTCGGTCGTCATCCTCTCTCTCTCTCGGTCGTCATCCTCTCTCTCTCTCGGTCGTCATCCTCTCTCTCTCTCGGTCGTCATCCTCTCTCTCTCTCGGTCGTCATCCTCTCTCTCTCTCGGTCGTCATCCTCTCTCTCTCTCGGTCGTCATCCTCTCTCTCTCTCGGTCGTCATCCTCTCTCTCTCTCGGTCGTCATCCTCTCTCTCTCTCGGTCGTCATCCTCTCTCTCTCTCGGTCGTCATCCTCTCTCTCTCTCGGTCGTCATCCTCTCTCTCTCTCGGTCGTCATCCTCTCTCTCTCTCGGTCGTCATCCTCTCTCTCTCTCGGTCGTCATCCTCTCTCTCTCTCGGTCGTCATCCTCTCTCTCTCTCGGTCGTCATCCTCTCTCTCTCTCGGTCGTCATCCTCTCTCTCTCTCGGTCGTCATCCTCTCTCTCTCTCGGTCGTCATCCTCTCTCTCTCTCGGTCGTCATCCTCTCTCTCTCTCGGTCGTCATCCTCTCTCTCTCTCGGTCGTCATCCTCTCTCTCTCTCGGTCGTCATCCTCTCTCTCTCTCGGTCGTCATCCTCTCTCTCTCTCGGTCGTCATCCTCTCTCTCTCTCGGTCGTCATCCTCTCTCTCTCTCGGTCGTCATCCTCTCTCTCTCTCGGTCGTCATCCTCTCTCTCTCTCGGTCGTCATCCTCTCTCTCTCTCGGTCGTCATCCTCTCTCTCTCTCGGTCGTCATCCTCTCTCTCTCTCGGTCGTCATCCTCTCTCTCTCTCGGTCGTCATCCTCTCTCTCTCTCGGTCGTCATCCTCTCTCTCTCTCGGTCGTCATCCTCTCTCTCTCTCGGTCGTCATCCTCTCTCTCTCTCGGTCGTCATCCTCTCTCTCTCTCGGTCGTCATCCTCTCTCTCTCTCGGTCGTCATCCTCTCTCTCTCTCGGTCGTCATCCTCTCTCTCTCTCGGTCGTCATCCTCTCTCTCTCTCGGTCGTCATCCTCTCTCTCTCTCGGTCGTCATCCTCTCTCTCTCTCGGTCGTCATCCTCTCTCTCTCTCGGTCGTCATCCTCTCTCTCTCTCGGTCGTCATCCTCTCTCTCTCTCGGTCGTCATCCTCTCTCTCTCTCGGTCGTCATCCTCTCTCTCTCTCGGTCGTCATCCTCTCTCTCTCTCGGTCGTCATCCTCTCTCTCTCTCGGTCGTCATCCTCTCTCTCTCTCGGTCGTCATCCTCTCTCTCTCTCGGTCGTCATCCTCTCTCTCTCTCGGTCGTCATCCTCTCTCTCTCTCGGTCGTCATCCTCTCTCTCTCTCGGTCGTCATCCTCTCTCTCTCTCGGTCGTCATCCTCTCTCTCTCTCGGTCGTCATCCTCTCTCTCTCTCGGTCGTCATCCTCTCTCTCTCTCGGTCGTCATCCTCTCTCTCTCTCGGTCGTCATCCTCTCTCTCTCTCGGTCGTCATCCTCTCTCTCTCTCGGTCGTCATCCTCTCTCTCTCTCGGTCGTCATCCTCTCTCTCTCTCGGTCGTCATCCTCTCTCTCTCTCGGTCGTCATCCTCTCTCTCTCTCGGTCGTCATCCTCTCTCTCTCTCGGTCGTCATCCTCTCTCTCTCTCGGTCGTCATCCTCTCTCTCTCTCGGTCGTCATCCTCTCTCTCTCTCGGTCGTCATCCTCTCTCTCTCTCGGTCGTCATCCTCTCTCTCTCTCGGTCGTCATCCTCTCTCTCTCTCGGTCGTCATCCTCTCTCTCTCTCGGTCGTCATCCTCTCTCTCTCTCGGTCGTCATCCTCTCTCTCTCTCGGTCGTCATCCTCTCTCTCTCTCGGTCGTCATCCTCTCTCTCTCTCGGTCGTCATCCTCTCTCTCTCTCGGTCGTCATCCTCTCTCTCTCTCGGTCGTCATCCTCTCTCTCTCTCGGTCGTCATCCTCTCTCTCTCTCGGTCGTCATCCTCTCTCTCTCTCGGTCGTCATCCTCTCTCTCTCTCGGTCGTCATCCTCTCTCTCTCTCGGTCGTCATCCTCTCTCTCTCTCGGTCGTCATCCTCTCTCTCTCTCGGTCGTCATCCTCTCTCTCTCTCGGTCGTCATCCTCTCTCTCTCTCGGTCGTCATCCTCTCTCTCTCTCGGTCGTCATCCTCTCTCTCTCTCGGTCGTCATCCTCTCTCTCTCTCGGTCGTCATCCTCTCTCTCTCTCGGTCGTCATCCTCTCTCTCTCTCGGTCGTCATCCTCTCTCTCTCTCGGTCGTCATCCTCTCTCTCTCTCGGTCGTCATCCTCTCTCTCTCTCGGTCGTCATCCTCTCTCTCTCTCGGTCGTCATCCTCTCTCTCTCTCGGTCGTCATCCTCTCTCTCTCTCGGTCGTCATCCTCTCTCTCTCTCGGTCGTCATCCTCTCTCTCTCTCGGTCGTCATCCTCTCTCTCTCTCGGTCGTCATCCTCTCTCTCTCGGTCGTCATCCTCTCTCTCTCGGTCGTCATCCTCTCTCTCTCGGTCGTCATCCTCTCTCTCTCTCGGTCGTCATCCTCTCTCTCTCGGTCGTCATCCTCTCTCTCTCGGTCGTCATCCTCTCTCTCTCGGTCGTCATCCTCTCTCTCTCGGTCGTCATCCTCTCTCTCTCGGTCGTCATCCTCTCTCTCTCTGTCGTCATCCTCTCGCTCTCGTCATCCTCTCGCTCTCGTCATCCTCTCGCTCCCGTCATCCTCTCTCTCCCGTCATCCTCTCTCTCCCGTCATCCTCTCTCTCCCGTCATCCTCTCTCTCCCGTCATCCTCTCTCTCCCGTCATCCTCTCTCTCCCGTCATCCTCTCTCTCCCGTCATCCTCTCTCTGCCTCTGTCACACTCTCTCTCTCTCCCTCTGTTGTCACACTCTCTCTCTCTCTCTCTCCCTCTGTTGTCACACTCTCTCTCTCTCTCTTTGTTGTCACACTCTCTCTGTTGTCACACTCTCTCTCTCTTTGTTGTCACACTCTCTCTCTCTCTCTCTGTTGTCACTCTCTCTCTCTCTGTTGTCTCTCTCTCTCTCTCTGTTGTCTCTCTCTCTCTCTCTCTCTCTGTTGTCTCTCTCTCTCTGTTGTCTCTCTCTCTCTCTCTCTCTCTGTTGTCTCTCTCTCTCTCTCTCTCTCTCTCTCTGTTGTCTCTCTCTCTCGTCTCTCTCTCTCTCTCTGTTGTCTCTCTCTCTCGTCTCTCTCTCTCTCTCTGTTGTCTCTCTCTCTCGTCTCTCTCTCTCTCTCTCTCTGTTGTCACTCTCTCTCTCTCTCTCTCTCTCTGTCACACTCTCTCTCTCTCTCTCTCTCTCTGTCACACTCTCTCTGTCACACTCTCTCTCTCTCTCTCTCTCTCTCTGTCACTCTCTCTCTCTCACACTCTCTCTCTCTTTGTCACACTCTCTCTCTCTCTCTCTCTCTCTCTCTGTCACACTCTCTCTCTCTTTGTCACACTCTCTCTCTTTGTCACTCTCTCTCTTTGTCACACTCTCTCTCTCTTTGTCACACTCTCTCTGTCACTCTCTCTCCCTCTGTTGTCACACTCTCTCTCTCCCCCTCTGTTGTCACACTCTCTCTCTCTCTCCCTCTGTTGTCACACACTCTCTCTCTCTCTCCCCCTCTCCCTCTCCCTCTGTTGTCACACTCACTCTCTCTCTCTCTCCCCCTCTCTCTGTTGTCACACTCTCTCCCTCTTTCTCTGTTGTGACACTCTCTCTCTCTCTTTCTCTTCCCCGCTGTAAGGAGCCGCGGCTCCGGCTGGCGGCGCTGAAGTTCCTCGGCTGGCGGAGCCTCGCCCCCGGAGCCGGGAGCCGGAGCCGGGTCGGGCGGCAGTCGGTGCGAGGAGCCGGGCGGGGCAGAGCGATGCGCGGCGGCAGCGATGGCCAAATGGTTCAAGGAGCACCTGGGCTTCAGGAGCAGCAAGGCGCCGCCGCCTCCGCCCAAACCCGACTACCGGCCGCGGCCGGGCGGCGAGCCCGACATCCTGGCCGCCTACAAGCTGCAGAAGGAGCGGGACTTCGAGGACCCTTACACCGGCGGCTCCAGGTGTTTGCAGCGGCTGCGCTCCGAGGGCGAGCCGGCGGCTCCCGGACCCGGACCCCCCGGCACCGGCTCCTCGCCGCACCCCAACCCGCCCAAGAAAGCGGCGGCTCCCGACCTCAAGTACATCTCCCCGAAACACCGGCTCATCAAAGTGGAGAACCCCGAGAGAAGCTCCGGCAGATCGCCCACCTCTCCCGAGGACAGCAAACAGGGCAAGGTGAGCAGACACTGACCGTGCCCGAAACACAGCGCCCGGCTCCCAAACACACTCATCCTTAGAGAGGCACTTCGCTTCTTAGACACTTCGCACTTTAAAGACACTTTGCACCTTAGAGATACTTTACTTCTTAAAGAGACACTTTGCACCTTAGAGATACATTGCTTCCTTAAAGAGACACCTTGCTTCTTAAAGACACTTTTTTCCTCAAAGTGATACTTTGCTTCTTAGAGAGACTTTTGCTTCTTAGAGACACTTTGCTTCTTAAAGGGACTTTGCTTCTTAAAGGGACACTTTGCTTCTTAAAGCGATACTTTGCTTCTTAGAGCCACTTTTCTTAAAGCAATACCTTGCTTCTTAAAGACTCTTACAGATTCTTTGCATGTTAATGATTCTTTGCTTCTTTAAAGACACTTTGCTTTTTAAAGAGACACTTTACTTCTTAAAGGGACACTTCTTAGAGATACTTTGCTTCTTAAAGGGACACTTTGCCTCTTAGACTCTTACAGATTCTTTGCGTGTTAATGATTCTTTGCTTCTTTAAAGATACTTTGCCTCTTAGAGACACGTCTTAAATTCATTGCTTCTTAAAGGGACACTTTGCATCTTAAAGACACTTCTTAAAGGGACTTTGCTTCTTAAATAGTTACTTTGCTTTTTAAAGGGACACTTTGCTTCTTAGAGCCACTTTTCTTAAAGCAATACCTTGCTTCTTAAAGACTCTTACAGATTCTTTGCATGTTAATGATTCTTTGCTTCTTTAAAAACACTTTGCTTCTTAAAGAGACACTTTGCTTCTTAAAGGGACACTTTACTTCTTAAAGGGACACTTTTCTTAGAGATACTTTGCTTCTTAGAGACTTCTTAAAGGGACACTTTGCTTCTTAAAGGGACACTTTGCTTCTTAAAGACACTTTGCTTCTTAAAGACACTTCTTACAGATTCTTTGCTTCTTAAAGACACTTTGCTTCTTAAAGGTATGAATACTTTGCTTCCAACTTTGTGTTTATTTTTAGTGGTGAATGAGCAGTGTTTAAAGACTTAGTACTTTTAAATGTGAAAAGGGAAAACAACTGTCATGTCTTTCGATTCATTTTATCCCAAGAGTGAGAGTAGAAAGCTAGTTCCCCTCTCTGTTTCTTTGCAGCTACTCTCTCCACCCCACCCCCCTCCTCCTCCAGGTGCTGGGGCAGAGCTCTCTGTACTCTTCTGGTTTTGGGTGATTAAACAAATAATCTGTAACTTAATAAAACATTAAATAAAACTTAACAACTTAAATTAAAATTTGGTTACCGGGGGTGATGATGCACTCCAGTCCCCGCGGCGCCCACCGGTCCCGGAAGGCCTCAAGCGTGCCGGCGGACACCGCGTGCTGCATCTCCAGGGCCACCCTGGCGCGAACATGGCCACGGAAGAGAGGCGGGGCAGTCGGGCTGAACGACCTCCTCGACCGCCCGCTGGCTGGACCAGTTAATGGCTATTTTGGCCAGGCCCAGGAGCAGTCCTATGAGGAGGTCCTCCGACCTGCCCTCTCCCCTCCGCACCGGGTGACCAAAGATCAGGAGCGTGGGACTGAAGTGCAGCCAAAAATAATGGAAGAGGGGCTGCAACCTCTCACATTCCGTGTATACATGAAAAACAGACTCCTCCAGGCCATAGAAAAGGCAGGTGGCCTGGGAGTCTGTGAACCTGTTTAAAACTTTATTGCACGGGACTGTTCCGTGTGTCACCCTCCAGGCCAAGTCCCCAATAGATAAAGGGAGGACTCCCGTGTAGAGAGCCCTCCATTGGGGACGCCCACCTCCGCCGGATGGCAAGATGGTGTCCGGACGACAGACGAAGATGGCAAAGTGCAGATTGTGCAGGAGCAGCCCGTACAGGAAAGCCTTCCGTGCAGAATGAAAAGGCACGGAGGGCATTTCCCCGAGACGGCTCAAGTTGTGAGGCGCTGGTTCCGGGGCCGGGCGCCGATGAGGAATTCCGTCCGAACGGGGATCAGTTCGGACGGGATCACCCCACGTGCCTGAGCCTCCTCGATACACCTAGTGGAGTCAGGGCCCAGTGCCACTTTCAGTGACTCAATGGCTTTGGCCGCAAGCCGGCGCTCTGTGTGTGTAACTCCAGCATGAGACGCTGGGACTGGAGCAGAGGAGGCTGAGCGGGGATTTCACAGAGGATTTTAAAAGCACGAAGGGGTGAAGGTTGGGGAGTCATCGATTTAAAATTGTTACTGAGAATGAGGAGGCCGTCTTGAAGAAATTAATTTTCATGGAGGGTTGTCGGATCGTGCAATACCTCACCACAGGGAGGATCTGAGGCAGAGATCATTGCATCTTATAAGGAAACATTGGGTAAATATTTGAAGCCGAGGAAAGTGCAGGACTATGTGGGGAGCACTGGGATTAGCCTTGGATTGTTCTAACACAGCGCCGGCACTATCTAGATGGGCCGAGTGGACCCTTGTACTGTAAGCTGGCTGTGTGTGAGTCTGGACTGTCAGTGTCGGCCGCCTATTCGACCGCGGGGAGCATCACAGATGCGCTCGATCTTGTCCTCACCCGATATCCATACACGAGCTTTCTAGTGCAGGGATTGATCATGGGGTATGGCTCCACTCTGAGTGGGGGGGGGAGGTGGGGCAGTGGTGCCAGAGGGAATGGTGGTGTCACCGGATCGCAAATCAGGAGACCTGCCTGCTTCATTCCCCCTCGCCCTCCTTCCTTAGCTCAGGGTTGCTGAGGTCAGTTGTCGCCCCTGAGCTGCTGTGCTGACTGAACTCACCTACCTCAGCACAGACTGCGATCCTCACCAAAGACAAAAGCTCCGCTTCATTTCTGTCCGGGAGATTTCCTGCTCGTAATTTTCTGTAACGCGTAATGGTTTGTGGGTGGAATTCTCGCTCTGTCTCAACTTGGAAAAACGCCCAGCAGATCGGTCCTTCCAAACTAGGACTGTCTCTGGGGAGAGAACGTCCAGCTGGATAAAACCCTCGGGTGAAGCACTGGTGATTTCTTCCCCCCAATCCTGTAAATTGCAGACTGCAGCCGCTGTCTCTCACTGTTATAGAGAGTGCTGCAGTTTGAGTTAGTGATCAGTGCTCGCCTCTGTCTGCGGAGTACTGATTTTTAAACCTGCAGATTACAGTGCTGTTCCTGGGGATTATTTGTGATTTTTGTTTAAAGGTCGATTGTAAAGTCGGTTTAATAGAGGTGACTATAATGGACAGCAGATCACGGGCTCTCGGTGCTTGCTGCTATTTTATATTAGCATGCAGGCAATCATTAACTCTGTGGTGTGGAACTAATCCTCCAGCAACTGCATGGGACTTTGGCAATAAACAATTACAAAAAAATAACATACTTGGGAGTGACTACATGCAGCAGATTCATTAAAAGGGTAGTGGGCTGAAGAAATGGGGCTACAGGTCTGTTACTGTATAACACTGGGGTACAGTACTGGTGGGTACAGGTCTATCGCTGTATAACACTGGGGTGCAGTCCTACATAGAAACATAGAAGATAGGAGCAGGAGTAGGCCATTCGGCCCCTCGAGCCTGCTCCACCATTTAATGAGATCATGGCTGATCATCCAAACTCAGTACACTGTCCCTGCTTTCTCCCCATATCCCTTGATCCCTTTAGCCTTAAGAAATATATCCAACTCCTTCTTGAATATATTTACTGAATTGGCCTCAACTGCCTTCTGTGGTAGAGAATTCCACAGGTTCACCACTCTCTGGGTGAAGAAATTCCTCCTCATCTCTGTCCTAAATGGCTTACCCCTTATCCTTAGACTGTGACCCCTGGTTCTGGACTCCCCCACCATCGGGAACATCCTTCCTGCATCTAGTCTGTCTAGTCCTGTTAGAATTTTATAAGTTACAATGAGACCCCCTCTCATTCTTCTAAACTCCAGCGAATATAAGCCCAATCGACCCAATCGCTCCTCATACGTCATTCCTGCCATCCCAGGTATCAGTCTGGTGAATCTTCGCTGCACTCCCTCCATGGCAAGAACATCCTTCCTCAGAGAAGGCGACCAAAACTGCACACAATACTCAAGGTGCGGTCTCACCAAGGCCCTGTACAACTGCAGCAAGACATCCTTGCTCCCGGTGGGTACAGGTCTGTCACTGTATAACACTGGGGTACAGTACTGGTGGGTACAGGTCTGTTACTGTATAACACTGGGGTACAGTCCTGGTGGGTACAGGTCTGTTACTGTATAACACTGGGGTACAGTACTGGTGGGTACAGGTCTGACACTCTATAACACTGGGGTACAGTACTGGTGGGTACAGGTCTGTCATTGTATAACACTGGGGTACAGTACTGGTGGGTACAGGTCTGTCATTGTATAACACTGGGGTACAGTACTGGTGGGTACAGGTCTGTCACTATAACACTGGGGTACAGTACTGGTGGGTACAGGTCTGTTACTGTATAACACTGGGGTACAGTACTGGTGGGTACAGGTCTGTTACTCTATAACACTGGGGTACAGTACTGGTGGGTACAGGTCTGTTACTGTATAACACTGGGGTACAGTACTGGTGGGTACAGGTCTGTTACTGTATAACACTGGGGTACAGTACTGGTGGGTACAGGTCTGTCACTGTATAACACTGGGGTACAGTACTGGTGGGTACAGGTCTGTTACTGTATAACACTGGGGTACAGTACTGGTGGGTACAGGTCTGTTACTCTATAACACTGGGGTACAGTACTGGTGGGTACAGGTCTGTTACTGTATAACACTGGGGTACAGTACTGGTGGGTACAGGTCTGTCACTGTATAACACTGGGGTACAGTACTGGTGGGTACAGGTCTGTTACTGTATAACACTGGGGTACAGTCCTGGTGGGTACAGGTCTGTCACTGTATAACACTGGGGTACAGTACTGGTGGGTACAGGTCTGTCACTGTATAACACTGGGGTACAGTACTGGTGGGTACAGGTCTGTCACTGTATAACACTGGGGTACAGTACTGGTGGGTACAGGTCTGTCACTGTATAACACTGGGGTACAGTACTGGTGGGTACAGGTCTGTCACTGTATAACACTGGGGTACAGTACTGGTGGGTACAGGTCTGTTACTGTATAACACTGGGGTACAGTCCTGGTGGGTACAGGTCTGTTACTGTATAACACTGGGGTACAGTACTGGTGGGTACAGGTCTGTTACTGTATAACACTGGGGTACAGTCCTGGTGGGTACAGGTCTGTTACTGTATAACACTGGGGTACAGTCCTGGTGGGTACAGGTCTGTTACTGTATAACACTGGGGTACAGTACTGGTGGGTACAGGTCTGTTACTGTATAACACTGGGGTACAGTACTGGTGGGTACAGGTCTGTCACTGTATAACACTGGGGTACAGTACTGGTGGGTACAGGTCTGTCACTGTATAACACTGGGGTACAGTACTGGTGGGTACAGGTCTGTCACTGTATAACACTGGGGTACAGTACTGGTGGGTACAGGTCTGTCACTGTATAACACTGGGGTACAGTACTGGTGGGTACAGGTCTGTCACTGTATAACACTGGGGTACAGTACTGGTGGGTACAGGTCTGTCACTGTATAACACTGGGGTACAGTACTGGTGGGTACAGGTCTGTCACTGTATAACACTGGGGTACAGTACTGGTGGGTACAGGTCTGTTACTGTATAACACTGGGGTACAGTACTGGTGGGTACAGGTCTGTTACTGTATAACACTGGGGTACAGTCCTGGTGGGTACAGGTCTGTTACTGTATAACACTGGGGTACAGTCCTGGTGGGTACAGGTCTGTTACTGTATAACACTGGGGTACAGTACTGGTGGGTACAGGTCTGTTACTGTATAACACTGGGGTACAGTACTGGTGGGTACAGGTCTGTTACTGTATAACACTGGGGTACAGTACTGGTGGGTACAGGTCTGTTACTGTATAACACTGGGGTACAGTACTGGTGGGTACAGGTCTGTTACTGTATAACACTGGGGTACAGTACTGGTGGGTACAGGTCTGTCACTGTATAACACTGGGGTACAGTACTGGTGGGTACAGGTCTGTCACTGTATAACACTGGGGTACAGTACTGGTGGGTACAGGTCTGTCACTGTATAACACTGGGGTACAGTACTGGTGGGTACAGGTCTGTTACTGTATAACACTGGGGTACAGTCCTGGTGGGTACAGGTCTGTTACTGTATAACACTGGGGTACAGTACTGGTGGGTACAGGTCTGTTACTGTATAACACTGGGGTACAGTACTGGTGGGTACAGGTCTGTTACTGTATAACACTGGGGTACAGTACTGGTGGGTACAGGTCTGACACTCTATAACACTGGGGTACAGTACTGGTGGGTACAGGTCTGTTACTGTATAACACTGGGGTACAGTACTGGTGGGTACAGGTCTGACACTCTATAACACTGGGGTACAGTACTGGTGGGTACAGGTCTGACACTCTATAACACTGGGGTACAGTACTGGTGGGTACAGGTCTGTTACTGTATAACACTGGGGTACAGTCCTGGTGGGTACAGGTCTGTTACTGTATAACACTGGGGTACAGTACTGGTGGGTACAGGTCTGTTACTGTATAACACTGGGGTACAGTACTGGTGGGTACAGGTCTGTTACTGTATAACACTGGGGTACAGTACTGGTGGGTACAGGTCTGTTACTGTATAACACTGGGGTACAGTACTGGTGGGTACAGGTCTGTTACTGTATAACACTGGGGTACAGTACTGGTGGGTACAGGTCTGTCACTGTATAACACTGGGGTACAGTACTGGTGGGTACAGGTCTGTCACTGTATAACACTGGGGTACAGTACTGGTGGGTACAGGTCTGTTACTGTATAACACTGGGGTACAGTACTGGTGGGTACAGGTCTGTTACTGTATAACACTGGGGTACAGTACTGGTGGGTACAGGTCTGACACTCTATAACACTGGGGTACAGTACTGGTGGGTACAGGTCTGTTACTGTATAACACTGGGGTACAGTACTGGTGGGTACAGGTCTGACACTCTATAACACTGGGGTACAGTACTGGTGGGTACAGGTCTGACACTCTATAACACTGGGGTACAGTACTGGTGGGTACAGGTCTGTTACTGTATAACACTGGGGTACAGTCCTGGTGGGTACAGGTCTGTTACTGTATAACACTGGGGTACAGTACTGGTGGGTACAGGTCTGTTACTGTATAACACTGGGGTACAGTACTGGTGGGTACAGGTCTGTTACTGTATAACACTGGGGTACAGTACTGGTGGGTACAGGTCTGTTACTGTATAACACTGGGGTACAGTACTGGTGGGTACAGGTCTGTTACTGTATAACACTGGGGTACAGTACTGGTGGGTACAGGTCTGTCACTGTATAACACTGGGGTACAGTACTGGTGGGTACAGGTCTGTCACTGTATAACACTGGGGTACAGTACTGGTGGGTACAGGTCTGTTACTGTATAACACTGGGGTACAGTACTGGTGGGTACAGGTCTGTTACTGTATAACACTGGGGTACAGTACTGGTGGGTACAGGTCTGACACTCTATAACACTGGGGTACAGTACTGGTGGGTACAGGTCTGTTACTGTATAACACTGGGGTACAGTACTGGTGGGTACAGGTCTGACACTCTATAACACTGGGGTACAGTACTGGTGGGTACAGGTCTGACACTCTATAACACTGGGGTACAGTACTGGTGGGTACAGGTCTGTTACTGTATAACACTGGGGTACAGTCCTGGTGGGTACAGGTCTGTTACTGTATAACACTGGGGTACAGTACTGGTGGGTACAGGTCTGTTACTGTATAACACTGGGGTACAGTACTGGTGGGTACAGGTCTGTTACTGTATAACACTGGGGTACAGTACTGGTGGGTACAGGTCTGTTACTGTATAACACTGGGGTACAGTACTGGTGGGTACAGGTCTGTTACTGTATAACACTGGGGTACAGTACTGGTGGGTACAGGTCTGTCACTGTATAACACTGGGGTACAGTCCTGGTGGGTACAGGTCTGTCACTGTATAACACTGGGGTACAGTCCTGGTGGGTACAGGTCTGTCACTGTATAACACTGGGGTACAGTACTGGTGGGTACAGGTCTGTTACTGTATAACACTGGGGTACAGTACTGGTGGGTACAGGTCTGTTACTGTATAACACTGGGGTACAGTACTGGTGGGTACAGGTCTGTTACTGTATAACACTGGGGTACAGTACTGGTGGGTACAGGTCTGTCACTGTATAACACTGGGGTACAGTCCTGGTGGGTACAGGTCTGTCACTGTATAACACTGGGGTACAGTCCTGGTGGGTACAGGTCTGTCACTGTATAACACTGGGGTACAGTCCTGGTGGGTACAGGTCTGTCACTGTATAACACTGGGGTACAGTCCTGGTGGGTACAGGTCTGTCACTGTATAACACTGGGGTACAGTCCTGGTGGGTACAGGTCTGTCACTGTATAACACTGGGGTACAGTACTGGTGGGTACAGGTCTGTCACTGTATAACACTGGGGTACAGTACTGGTGGGTACAGGTCTGTTACTGTATAACACTGGGGTACAGTACTGGTGGGTACAGGTCTGTTACTGTATAACACTGGGGTACAGTCCTGGTGGGTACAGGTCTGTTACTGTATAACACTGGGGTACAGTACTGGTGGGTACAGGTCTGTTACTGTATAACACTGGGGTACAGTACTGGTGGGTACAGGTCTGTTACTGTATAACACTGGGGTACAGTAGTGGTGGGTACAGGTCTGTCACTGTATAACACTGGGGTACAGTACTGGTGGGTACAGGTCTGTTACTGTATAACACTGGGGTACAGTACTGGTGGGTACAGGTCTGTTACTGTATAACACGGGTACAGTACTGGTGGGTACAGGTCTGTCATTGTATAACACTGGGGTACAGTAGTGGTGGGTACAGGTCTGTCACTGTATAACACTGGGGTACAGTCCTGGTGGGTACAGGTCTGACACTATATAACACTGGGGTACAGTCCTGGTGGGTACAGGTCTGACACTATATAACACTGGGGTACAGTCCTGGTGGGTACAGGTCTGTCATTGTATAACACTGGGGTACAGTACTGGTGGGTACAGGTCTGTCACTGTATAACACTGGGGTACAGTCCTGGTGGGTACAGGTCTGTTACTGTATAACACTGGGGTGCAGTACTGGTGGGTACAGCTCTGTCACTGTTGTTGAAGCATGCAACTTATAAGGATGAATTTAGGTTTAGGGTTTAGATAATCGGACAAGAAATATAATGAATTTAAAACATCGGCTTCTGTGAGTTTGCCAGCAGTGTGTTGCACTAGTTCATTAAATGCACCCAGTGATGGTCCCGTGTCTTATTCCCGCTCAGGATTTGTGGTTTATGATGAGATTTGCTAGCTTATCCTCACTCCATTATTGATATATGTTTAAATAGCCTTTCAGCTTAAATAATGTTGAGGTGTTCTACAGAAGGTGGATTAACCCTTGGTCAGCCAGCAGCTGTGGAGGTTAATCGCCTCGGAATTCAGTGAAGGTTTTCCAGAGGCACCCTGTATAAAACACTGGTCCGACCTCAACTGGAGTATTGTGTCTGCTTCGGGCCACCGCACTTTAGGAAGGATGTGAAGGCCTTAGATAGGGTGCAGAAAAGATTGACAAGAATGGTTCCAGGGATGAGGGACTTCAGTTATGTGAATAGACTGGAGAAGCTGGGGTTGTTCTCCTCAGAGCAGAGAAGATTGAGAGGAGATTTGATAGAGGTGTTCAAAATCACGAGGTGTCTGGACAGAGCAGATAGAGAGAATTTGCTCCCATTGGCGGAAGGGTCGAGAACCAGAGGACACAGATTTAAGGTGATTGGCAGAAAAACCAAAGGCGACATGAGGAAAAACTTTTTTACGCAGTGAGTGGTTAGGATCTGGAATGCACTGCCTGAGAGGGTGGTGGAGGCAGATTCAATCGTGGCTTTCAAAAGGGAATTGGATAAGTACCTGAAGGAAAAATATTTGCAGGGCTCCAGGGAAAGGGCGGGGGAGTGAGACTAGCTGAAGTGCTCTTGCAGAGAGCCGGCACTGGGCTCGACGGGCTGAACGGCCTCCTTCTGTTCTGTCACCATTCTATGAGCAGACTCTGGAACCAGTCTTGATGTGCACCTCACTGAAGCGCCTTAAAGATTGAGGCATTTACCAAAAGGTTCTCCCAGAAACCAGAGTTGAATTTTACCGCCTTCTGCAGCACTCACCGAACCGTTTACATAAGAACCAGGAGCAGGAGTCGGCCATTCGGCCCCTCGAGCCTGCTCCGCCATTCAATAAGATCAGGGCTGATCTTCGACCTCAACTCCACTTTCCTGCCCGATCCCCATTTCCCCTAATTCCCCGAGAGTCCAATTAGATTTTAAATTAGATAGTTGTTCCAAAAGGGGAGAAAGGTTGCTTTTAGGGAGTTTATTTTTTTTATACGTCAACCTGGTCTCAGTGGGCAGCACTCTCTCTCTCGCCTTCGAGTCAGAAGGTCGTGGGTTCAAGTCCCACTCCAGGGACCAGAGCACACAATCCAGGCTGACACACCCAGTGCCGGTACCGAGGGTGGTGCTGCACTGTTGGGGAGGTGCCGCCTTTCAGATGTGACGTTAAACCGAGGCCCCCCCCCCCCCCCCATCATTCGGAAACCCAGGTGAGGGGCCCAGGCCCACCGTGCAGGACAGCACCAAGATTGACGAGAGTAGGAGAGACGATAAGATCATTCGGAAATTAGTGGCGTCGAGCTTGGAAGCTTGAAGATCGAAGGAGGATTGGGCGACCGCTTTGCGGAACACCTCCATTCAGTCCGTAAGGGTGACCCTGAGCTTCCGGTCACCTGTCACTTTAATTCTCCACTTCACTCCCACTCTGATCTCTCTGTCCTCGGGCTATTGCATTGTTCCAATGAAGCTCAACGTAAGCTCGAGGAACAGCACCTCATCTTTCGATTAGGCACTTTACAGCCTTCTGGACTCAACATCGAGTTCAACAATTTCAGATAATAAACCCTGCCCCCATTTTTCATGCTGTATGATTTTGCCGCTCCCATTTGCAACATTTTATCTTTCCTGCCTCTTACATAAGCACAAGATGTTCTTTCAATTCCTCACGCCACCCCCCCCCCCCCCCCCTGTCTCTGCACCTGCTTAATACCTGTTCCATCTCCAGCTTCTTCCAGTTCTGATGAAGGGTCCCAGACCTGAAACGTTAACTCTGTTTCTCTCTCCACGGATGCTGCCTGGCCTGCTGAGTATTTCCAGCATTTTCTGTTGTTATTTCAGATTTCCAGCATCCGCAGTATTTTGCTATTGGATTGAAGGAGGAGTTTGGGTGGTGAGGAGATGCACAGTTTTGAGGTCGGAAAGGAATGAGAGTAGGAGATTGCAACAGAGCGAGAATGAAAAGATTGCAGGTTGGGTATGTGGAATCTCGGAAGAAAGGAACGCTGACTTGGACTCGATACATCAGAGAGGAAGGGAGTGTTGCAACAGAGATATGCAATATCCCATATAGTTACATCACTGTAGGAGTGACTCTTACCTGAGTTCAATTAACTGACATTCAGAGAATGCTCTTGCGTTGAGAGCACGCTGTATTACTCTGATTTCCTGCTTTAGTTTCAGCAGCTGATCTCCAACTAGTTCACTGGGCAAGGGGGAAGGTGGAGGAAAAGACAGGTGGGGAAATGGGGGAAAGATCCCCATTATGGAACGTGAAGACGCGGCTCACTTTGTGGGTCAACCTACAATTGCATTGGATCTGTTCTGCTGCGTGTGGGCCCTGGGAATAGCGCGGTACTGCCGATCGGTGCTGAGGGTTGCCACTGTCCCATTAGCATTGATTGCTCTCGAACCTGCTCGTCCCCTGGCTTGCTTCTCTCCTCAGCCGGAGGGGCTGGCTCTCGCTGGGGTCCGGTTCCGCTGGCGCAGGTGCGAGCCTCGCCCAAGCTGCCATGCTTCAGGCGGGGAGCCGAGGCGGTGAGATTCCGGCAGGCTATTCGACCAGGGAGAGCCGAGCCCGACCCTGACCTGACCCGACCCGTGATTCGCGGGCGTGCTTTGCCGTGTGGACTGGAATGTTTCAGCACACAGACTGGCCATTCGGCCCATCGTGCTTGTGCCGTGTTATTCTGCATAGGAGCCACTTACTCCAATCACCCGCTCCTGCTTGTTTCCAATACCCTTTAATATTCCTTTCTGCACAGAAAAATAATAAATCTAATTCCCTCTTAGACCCAGCAGTTTGTGACATTTTTGCCATCCTTACACTAGAGCGCTAAGGCCAGTTAAGCAGCTGCGAGCCGAGAAGCTGGGACGGAGCTGGTCCATATATCCGAGGACTGCGCTGGAGGCTGCATTGACACTCTGTCATCGAGGGTGGCCTTGTTTAATGTTGTTGTTTGGTTTTTGTATTGATATCGTGTTGGGGAACACGTTGGATTTATTTAAATTTGTTCTCGAGGTGCGGGTGAGACCGGCAAGGCCGGCATTTTATTGCCCGTCCCTAGTTGCCCTCGAGAAGGAGGTGGTGAGCCGCCGCCTTGAACCGCTGCTGTCCGTGTGGTGAAGGTGTTCCCAGGATTAGCCGAGATATTGATCCAGTAAAGACAAATGACCAGCGATCCTAGATCCATGAGAACATAAGTCGGGATTGTGTGCGCGCTTTATCCTCAGTAGCTGTGAACAGTTTTGCTTTTTGACCTGCCTTCAGCCGGATTTAGTTTCCGACAATTTATCTTGACCATGTTGTAAAGTGCAGGAGGGGAACTTGGCGGTCCCACGATGCTGTTGCTCCTGGGCCGCCTTGGTGGTGGAGTTCGAGAGCGAGCTTGAAACATAGAAACATAGAAACCATAGAAGATAGGAGCAGGAGTAGGCCATTCGGCCCCTCGAGCCTGCTCCGCCATTCAATGCGATCATGGCTGATCATCCAAATTCAGTACCCTGCCCCTGCTTTCTCCCCATATCCCTTGATCCCTTTAGCCTTAAGAAATATATCTAACTCCTTCTTGAATATATTTAATGAATTGGCCTCCACTGCCTTCTGTGGTAGAGAATTCCACAGGTTCACTACTCTCTGGGTGAAGAAATTCCTCCTCATCTCTGTCCTAAATGGCTTACCCCTTATCTTTAGACTGTGACCCCTGGTTCTGGACTCCCCCGCCATCGGGAACATCCTTCCTGCATCTAGTCTGTCCAGTCCTGTTAGAATTTTATAAAATTCAATGAGATCCCCTCTCATTCTTCTAAACCTTGGCGAGTTGCTTGCAGTGCATCCTGCAGCTGGTACATACGGCAGCTACAGTGTGCTGGAGGGAGTGGATGTTAATTCCAAAGTCAAGGGCACCAATCAAGCAAACTGCTTTTGCGAATCCCCCACTTCCTTCGCCCCACCATTGGCGGCCGTGCCTTCTGTTGCCTGGGCCCTAAGCTCTGGAATTCCCTCCCTAAACCTCTCCACCTCTCTCCTCCTTTAAAACCTGCCTCTTTGACCAAGCTTTTGGTCACCTGTCCTAAAGTCTCCTTCTTGACTCGGTGACAATTGTTTTGTCTGAAAATCGCTCCTGAGAAGCGCCTTGGGACGGTAAAGGCACTAGATAAATGCACGCTGTTGTGGCTGTGTCCTGGATTCAGTAATCAGTCACCACACGGACTGCAGCGGTTCAAGAAGGCGGCTCACCACCACCTTCTCAAGGGGCGACTAGGGATGGGCAATAAATGCTGGGCCTTGCCAGCGACGCCCACATCCCATAAACGAATAATTTTAAAAAATCACTCCCGATAGCAAGCGGGGGGGTCAGGGCGGGTGGGGAGCTGAATGAACAGATGTGTAACTGGAGAGCTTTTTATACAAAGCCCCCCATGCCACAGCGCTGGGACCCTCGGCAGTGCTGTTATCACCCGTCCACCTTTATCCTTTAGTACTTTAAATTTAAAATACAGGAAAAAGGGGGGATGATGAGTGACGTAATAAAACTCACTACGCACTTGGTTCGAGCATAAAGCAAGGCTTTAATCAACTTGTTTCAGAACATGGAGGTCTAGTTGTACTTCACTAGTTCCTTGTCTTACAAAATGTCCCTGCCAAGCTGGGCCCACGCCTGAGTATTTATACTCCTTGGACGGTGCCACCAGCTGGCCGTCCAGCGCTATTTCATGAGTAGTTTCTTGATAAATGATGAGATTTATAACAATGAGGTTAAAAATTCTTCGTAACTGGGCTTTCCCTTCTCGGGTCTCCACTTTTCTGCGTGATGAAGGGTTCGTGAGCAGACTGGGATACAAAGAGCAGCTTCAAAGACACCGGGTGGTCAACACTGCCGCCAGCCCCCACCACCACTCAAAGACTAATCTCGTGGCAGTGGCTTCAATAGGCAGCACCAATGGTGCAGAGTGACCTGTGCCCATCCTGCTCCTGATCACTGTCCATAGACACGGTGAGTGAGGACGGGATTAGGCTTGACTGTGATTACCCCCATGGTCGAATATCACTCATTTTCCAGGGTCGTGTGAAGCATGCCCGTTTGGCTGAGGTACCGGCTGGGGGCGGGGGGTGGGGGTGAGGGGGCAGAGGCCGAGACCACCCGTAGCACTGAGGAGGAAAGTGGGGCTGAATTTTTTTTAAAAAAAAGCAAATTCTGCTGTGCCTGATCCAAGGAATTCTGGCACATCTCATTGAAAGGTATAAAATTCTCATTGAAACGTATAAAATTCTGACAGGGCTAGACAGACTGGATGCAGGGAGGATCTTTCCCCTGGCTGGGGGCTCTAGAACGAGGGGTCACAGGATACGGGGAAGGACATTTAGGACTGAGATGAGGAGAAATTTCTTCACTCAGAGGGTGGTGAACCTGTGGAATTCTCTACCACAGCAGGCTGTGGAGGCCCAGTCACTGAATATATTTAAGAAGGAGATAGATAGATTTCTAGACACAAAAGGCATCAAGGGGTATGGGGAGAGAGCGGGAATATGGTATTGAGATAGAGGATCAGCCATGATCATACTGAATGGCGGAGCAGGCTCGAGGGGCCGAATGGCCGACTCCTGCTCCTATTTTTCTATGTTTCTATCTCCCGTGGTTACGGCTCCAGCCAGCCATTCGCAAGGTAACAGTTAACTGCTCGTGATTTCCCTGATATTAAACTGAGTCAAGGCACTCGCTGTGAAACAACTTAAACAAGTCAGGGATGAAAGGCAAAAAGCATTTGATCTGAATAAATTGTGAACCGTTTTCCTTACTGACCAAACGATTTTGATGTTCATTTGGGTTTAGTTTCTGATGATTTATATTACCATATTTGTAAAGCGCAGGGAACGGTAAACCTTCCGGCCCAGGCGTTTCTTTGTTCTGTCTTAAGCTGTAGTTTGATCACGGCCGATTGGACTGGGCCGTATTATATCTTCAATCAGTTTTGATCCTTTTATGCAGTCGACTCGAATTAATGTAAAACCACTTCCCATATAAAATTCCAGCTAACCGATCTCTTCCGCTCTGCAGAATTCTTCATTCAACTATCAGATGTTTCAAAATTCTCCTCCGATTTACTTGATGCGCTGAATGCAGTTGAAGCAAAGCCAGGTTTCACCCAGATATGTCTCCTGTTTCCTCAAACTGTCTCCACTTCTCTCCTGGTGACACGGTGTGTGTTGGGGGGCGGGTGCACAGATTCCTTTGGTACCTCACCCAGGCGGCCGTTCTTCACTTGTGAGCCAAGGGCCCTATGTATTGGCAGGCTGTTCGACTAGGGGCGGCATCGCAGCCGAGCTGGATCCTGTCCCCACCCAACAATCCGCGGGCGTGCGCTTCCCAGCAAAGGGTCCACTGGATCGTAATCGGGAGCGCGGGAAAGATGCGAAGTAAAGCTCCTTCTACACCGTCCCGTCACACGCTCCCAGAGCACCAAACAACAGCGTCCCAGGGCGCTTCACAGGAGTGTTATCAAACAAAATTTGACACCGAGTCACATAAGGAGACATTAGGACAGAAAAGCTTGGTCAAAGAGGTAGGGTTTAAGGAGCGTCTTAAAGGAGGAAAGAGGCGGAGAGGTTTAGGGAGGGAATTCCAGAGCTTAAGGCTCAGGCAGCTGAAGGCACGGCCGCCAGTGGTCGAGCGATGAAAATTGGGGATCTGCAAGAGGCCAACGTTGGAGGAGCGCAGAGATCTCGGAGGGTTGTGGGGTTGGAGGAGGTTACAGAGCTAGGGAGGGGCGAGGTCTTGGAGGGATTTGAAAATGAGGATGAGAATTTTTAAATGGACCGGGACCGGGAGCCAACACAGAAACCCGAGTTTGTCCCAAACTAGCACAGGGACGCCGAGGCCGATAATGGCACCGTGGCCATCTGCCTCAGCTGAGATTAGCGCCCTGGGCACGGAGCACGGGTCGAACGTGGGTCCTCCCTCGTCTGATGTGCTCGGTATCTGGTTGGGCCATCGCGATTGTCCTGGGCCCCTTGTGTGCTGTCGGAATTGGTTGTGACTGAACGATTAGCTGGCTGCGGAGCTGAGATAGGCAAATTGGCCCTCCACAGACTATAGAAATCTTTATTCAAACAGAACATTTTTTGGGCAAACCAATCTCGGTGTAAAAATAAGTTCTGATTTGTCTGTGCACATTATTACTGCAACATAGGAAAACAGAATGCTCATATCAAGATTTAGCATCTGTCGGGGAGTTTGTTCACTGAACGTATGAGTGTGTCTGGTGCTTAAAGAGCAGTCTCGCTCCCTCTGTTGTACAGCCCAGTCTGCTCTTAAGACACAGGCCGGGAAAGATCAGGATTTTGATCCCTCCCCCATCTGTGCTGAGGTAGCTGATCTCACCGGGTGCAGCAGCGGTTTGGGGAGGTTACACTTTCTCCGAGTGTCCCCTGGACTAAGGAGGGGCAATCAATCGGCCAGGGCGCCTACTCCTGATCAGCGATTCAATGACTGCTGCTGGAAAGTGCAAAGGAGGAGAAGATGGTGGTGCCCTCTGTGGTTGAATAGCCAACACCCAACACTCCCTCTACACTGTCCCGTCAAACACTCCCAGGGCAGGTACAGCATGGGTTAGATACAGAGTAAAGCTCCCTCTACACTGTCCCCATCAAACACTCCCAGGGCAGGTACAGCACTGGTTAGATACAGAGTAAAGCTCCCTCTACACTGTCCCATATCAGCAGGACATAATCTACAGTATGAGAGTGTAAACTACTGTTGCTTAAACCGTTGCCCAATCCCTGCATCAACACACACAGTAATTGCACCGTTCTCGTCCTTTGTATCGGATCCTCCTCCCCTCCCACCCCTGTTTCGACGAGAGTGGGGTTGGGGGGGCAGGGGTGAGGTAAACCCGATTTTTGAAGCTTGAGTTGGGAAACCTGCCTTGCAGTTTGCCTTTGCCCGACTGGCACTGTGCCCCGTCCGTTCCGGCCCTCTGAAGGTGAGCTGTTCTGCGTTTTTTTAAAAAGCGGCCACTGTCTTGCCAAGCAGTGGGCAAACGTTTTCTCTGAGCCTCAGGAGGGTTACTGAGCGCTTTCCTTGGCAGAATCTGCGAGCGGTGAATTTCGGCGAGCGGGGGATCAGCGAGCAGACCGGTTGGCGTTCTGTTGGTGCCATGGCACTGGGTCAGTTGGCCGAACTGTGTGTTGGATGCAGAACGATTTGCATGTCTGCACCAGGGAGATGTCAAGCAAGCTTGATTAACACTAGAGCGCTTGGGTGTGAAATCTGTTTCCTTGCTGGAGTGTAAATCTTCCAACTAATACAATTACAAGGGGCTTCTTGGCTTGTCACAGGCTTCTGTCTCCTGCGGGGCCCCATGGGGAGAGAGAGAGCTCACTGATCAACGCATCCAGCCTGTGTCACTGTGTGTCTTGGTTACAGTCCGGGGTGAGAACTTGCCTGCCTTTGGGAAAGAACATAAGAATTGGGATCAGGAGTCGGTCACACGGCCCCTCGAGCCTGCTCCGCCATTCAATAAGATCATGGCTGATCATCGACCTCAACTCCACTTTCCCGCCCGATTCCCCATATCCCTTGATTCCCCTCGAGCCCAAAGGTCGGGTTGGAGGAGGTTACAGAGATAGGGAGGGGGCGAGGGCCATGGAGGGATTCGAAAACAAGGATGAGAATTTTAAAATTGAGGCGTTGCTTAAACGGGAGTCAATGTAGTTCTGCGAGCACAGAGCTGTAAAGCGCTTTGAGACGTCCAGTGGTCGTGAAAGGCGCTATATAAATGCAAGTCTTTTCTTTCTTTATGGGTGAACGGGATTTGGTGCGTGTTAGGACACGGGCAGCTGAGTTTTGGATGAGCTCAGGTTTAGGTAGGGTCGAACCCTGTCAGTAATGAAGGGTTGCCAGGTGAGGTTCGATGCAGAGTCGAGCTCCCTGTACTGTGCCCTACCTTCAGCTTCAAGCTCCAAAGAGCACCGCTGTCGACCTTCTCTCTCCCCTTCCTGTAAAGTCTGTGTGTTCTAGTTGTAATTAATAACACACAGACTACAAGATTAAAGTTCAACAGGTCTTTACTGGTTGGAGGTCAGGACTATATGAAATACAATCTTACTACACAGTGCTTATATACCGGTGGTCACCACCGGTATTACGTATACAGCAGCCAGAGAAAGTAGTACATCTCTTAAGGTGGAACAGGCTTAAATTCTCTTAAGGTGGAACAGGTTACATACACCACAATCCTCCCTTTTTAGCTTAATAGTCATATCCCCATTTAACATAACATCATAACATATATAACTTCAGGTATAAATAGTTCAAAGGCTCAGTCTCTCAGGAGGCCTTCTGATTCGGTCTGGATAACGCCTTTCAGTGGTCTCTGATTCTTGTTGCTGAGGTGACTCTTCTTGTTGGTTTCCTATGTATTGGACGTCATCATCAGGTACAGTCCCTGCCGAGGTAGATGCTTCAGGTTCATTAACGTCTTCCACAGTTGTCTCTGTCGCAACCATGGGTTCGACCCTTGCTCTTGATTCTACCAGTTGATCCGCATGACGCCTTATCACATTGTTACCAATATCCACTGTGTACATCAGAGGTCCTTGTCTGGCCCGAATTGTTCCGGACTGCCATTTTTCGTTTCCATAGCCCCTTGCCAACACTGGTTGTCCTACTTCGAAACTTCGAGTGGACTTGTTATTAATATGCCGGAACTGTTTGTTTTCCACTTCCCTCCGCACATTTGGTTTTAACAAGTCCAACCTGGACCGCAACCTCCTGTTATAAAACATCATGGCAGGACTTTGGTTAGTCACTGCATGAGCGGCGTTTCGATACGCCATTAGGAAATTGTCCACCTTGTGCTGTAGCGGAATCTGGTCATCGTTCATGGCCTTTATTGCCTTTTTGAATGTTTGGACAAATCTCTCGGCCAACCCGTTTGTCGCCGGATGATATGGGGCAGAGGTATAATGTTTCACCCCATTCTTCTTTAAGAATTTTTGGAATTCTTCCGACATGAACTGTGGTCCGTTGTCCGAACAGATCTGTTCTGGCAATCCGTTCCTTGCGAATATTGTTCTTAACACCGCAATTGTCTTTTCTGAAGTAGTGGTATTCATCTTGATCACTTCTGGCCATTTGGAATGTGCGTCCACCGCAATTAGGAACATGGAGTCCATGAATGGACCAGCAAAGTCAATATGTACGCGTTGCCATGGGGCTGAAGGCCATTCCCATGGGTGTAGTGGTGCGATCAGAGGTGCATTTTGCACTTTTTGGCACCCAGCGCAGCTTTTCGTCAACTCCTCTATCTGTTGGTCAATACCCGGCCACCATACATAAGCCCTAGCAAGACTTTTCATCTTAACTCCCCCCAGATGACCTTCATGCAGTTCTTTTAGAACTCTTTCCCTTAACTTGGGAGGAATAATCACTCTTGTCCCGTACATCAAAGTACCATGGCAGACGGACAGCTGGTCTCGCCTTGCCGAGAATGCCGGTAACAGAGGATCACCACGTGTTGGCCATCCTTTCACTGTCACCTCGTAGACTCTGGACAGTGTCGGGTCATTCCTGGTTTCTCTTTCAATACTTGCATTGGTGACTGGTAAACACTCGATGATGGTCGAATGAAATAACTCAACAGGGTCAACTTTCGTCGTTTCTTCTTCTTCAGGTAGTGGCAGGCGCGACAGCCCATCAGCATTGCCATGCTGCTTCGTACCTTTGAATTCTATTTGATATTGATGTGCCCCTAGGAAAAGGGACCATCTCTGGAGACGCTGTGCTGCCATCACTGAAACACCCTTCTTAGGGTTAAAAATGGATACCAACGGCTGATGGTCTGTCAGAAGTGTGAATTTTTGGCCCTGCAGGTAATGATTAAACTTCTTCACTCCCCATACAAGGCTGAGAGCCTCCCTATCGATCTGCGCATAGTTGCGCTCAGCGGAGGTCAAGGATCTGGATGCAAACGCGACTGGCCTTTCCGTGCCATTTGGCAACTTGTGTGAGAGTACTGCCCCAATACCATATGGAGAAGCATCACAAGCCAACCGAATAGGCAGTGTCGGGTTGAAGTGAGCCAACACTTCCTCTGAGGTGATCAATTCTTTGCTTTTGCGAAATGCCTTCTTACAGTTTTCGCTCCATTCCCATGGTACCCCCTTCTGTAAAAGAGCGTTTAGCGGGTGCAGTACCGTGGATAGATTTGGTAGAAATTTATGGTAATAGTTAATCAATCCTAGAAACGACCTCAACTGAGAGACATTATCCGGAGCGGGAGCCTTTACAACTGCCTCTATCTTGTCAGGAGACTTATGAAGCCCCTCCCGGTCAATGACATGACCACAGTACGAGATCCGCTTCTGGAAGAACTCACATTTCTGCCGATTAACTCTAAGTCCATACTCTTTCAGTCTGTTGAGCACCAGTTCCAAGTTTGCGAGGTGTTCTTCATCACCATCACCTGTAATCAGAATATCGTCCAGGTAACATTGTGTGCCTGGAATTCCCTGTAACACCTGCTCCATGGCCCTCTGCCAAATTGCTGGAGCCGATGCCACTCCAAAAACCAGCCTATTGTACCGGTACAAACCTCGATGTGTGTTGATCGTGAGGTATTGGCGTGACTCTTCTTCAACCTCCATCTGCAAGTACGCCTGCGCCAGGTCTATCTTGGTGAAGTGTTTCCCGCCAGACAACGAAGCAAAAATATCCTCAATCCGCGGAAGCGGATACTGCACCGTGTGAAGCACCGGATTAACGGTGATTTTGAAATCTCCACAGATGTGAACCTTCCCTGGTTCTCCTGGCTTGTTGCTCGAAGGACGTTTCATCACGGGAACAATGGGCGTAGCCCACTCACTCCAATCTACCTTAGACAGTACACCTGAACGTTCTAGCGCTTCCAGTTCCGCTTCTACAGTAGGTCGTATTGCATAGGGTACCGGTCTGGCTTTAAAAAATTTTGGTTGTGCATGTTCATCAATCTTGATGTTTGCCGTAATTCCTCTCAGTGTTCCCAGTCCCTGCTGGAACACCTCTTTAGCATCATCCAATATTCTGGACAATCGTTTAGGTTTGACATCTGTTTCCCCGGAATCTACCGTTAGTGCCTTCAAGGAGTGCCAGTCCATATTCATTTTCCTAATCCACTCCCGTCCCAGTAGTGGTGGACCTCCTTCAGGTAGCACATATAAGTCCATTACTTGGCTTTCTTCGCCCTTGTGGACCACTTTTACCTCTATCTTTCCGATGGGGTACACTCTTTGCCCCGTGTATGTTTTCAATATAATCTCCGTATCCCGTAGGGGAATATGTTGGAATAACCTTTTGTAATCTTTCTTATTCATGACCGTCAATGCCGATCCAGTGTCCAATTCCATCTTTACTTGGACTCCTGCTATCTGAAGGGTGACCCAAATTGTCTGGAGATCTGCATCCTTACCAACGTTGTGTACTCTTAAGCTACCCAGTTCATTACTGCTAGCGTCTGAATCTGACTTCTGTTCGGTCGAACTGTTCTTTGTCACCTTGTGTACCTTTATGTATTTTCCTTGTGGTGACTTTTTGTTGCTGGTCTTCTTTCCTGACCGGCATACTTTAGCTATGTGGCCAAGCCTGCCACACGTTCTGCATTCTTGGTTTTTAAACCAACACTGGTTCTGATAGTGCGTTGTCTTTCCGCAACGATAACATTTTACAGTACTCAAACCCAATTTATTTGTACTGAGTTCCGGTGACCGTAGCTGCATTACTGCCGTGCCTCTCGCTGCGGCTTCGTGTGCTGCTGCCATAGTGACCGCTTTCTCAAGCGTCAGCTCATTCTCCTCGAGCAATCGCTTTTGTGTGTCTTCTTTTAATAAACCACACACAAATTTATCTCGTAGCGCCTCTGTCAATCTCGTTCCGAATTGACAGTACTTTGCTAGCTTACGCAATTCCATTAAATATTCAGCATTGCTTTCATCCTTCAGCTGCCTTCTGTTGTAAAATTTAAATCGTTCCGCTAGCATCAGCGGCGTGGGGTTTAGGTGATTTTTCAGGACAGTAACAATCTCCTCGAACGTCTTATCCGCCGGTTCATCTGGTGATAAAAGGTGTTTCAATTGCCCGTATGTCTTCGCACCCATTAAGTTTAATAATATTAGTGCTTTCTCTTCATCTGGGATTTTATTTGCTTTACAATAATTTTGTATGCGTTCTACATACATAGCCCAATCTTCGATGTCGCTATCAAAGGTATTAATGTTCCCATGTTTAGGCATCGTTGCAATTTAATTTATTTTTATTTTTATCCAAGATGGCGGCTTCCGCGCTCTTGTCTTCGTCCTCCGCCTACAAAATGGCGGTTTTCCCGCGCTTGGCGGTCTTCACCCTTCCCCCGACGCTGTCTCCGCTTCACCGCGGCTCTCGCGCCTTCAGTTGCCCCCAGACGCTGCGTCTTTTTAGCCCGAATGCGGCCCGGCCCTTATCTCCAGCCGCGATCGATGTCCCCGCGCTGCGCCTTTCGGCCCGAATGCGGCCCGGCCCTTATCTCCGGTCGCGATCGATCTCACCGCCCTTATTCCTCCGTCTTCCCTCCCCGTCTGTACAGCCAACGCGGCCGATTTTCTGGTCGCGTCGCTGCCCGGCTTACCCACTACCGAGGTAGAAAGAAGATAGCTGACAGCCACTGATGGAGGCTTCGAGTTCAGGATGTCTTCTGCACTCTGGTTTCTCGATGTCTGCCGCGCGACGTGTCTTCCAGCAGGGTGATGAGGGTGGAAGCCTCTCTTCGACGTCCGTTCTGTGGACGAAGCCGCCGTGGATATAACTGCCGCAGGGTAAGAATCTGACTCGTCGCCACTGTAAAGTCTGTGTGTTCTAGTTGTAATTAATAACACACAGACTACAAGATTAAAGTTCAACAGGTCTTTACTGGTTGGAGGTCAGGACTATATGAAATACAATCTTACTACACAGTGCTTATATACCGGTGGTCACCACCGGTATTACGTATACAGCAGCCAGAGAAAGTAGTACATCTCTTAAGGTGGAACAGGCTTAAGTTCTCTTAAGGTGGAACAGGTTACATACACCACACTTCCCATACCGGACGCGACCGAGATTGCTGGCATTCTGTTGTAGGCCCATGTCCATCGGGGAACTGCCCCAGACCCACTTCGAGGAGGATCGATCCACCCACCCTGCAGGCACCGCTTACTTTTCGTCCGAGCAGCCTGGGGCTGGATTTCGAAAGCCCGACCCGGAGCCGGAAGGGCCAGAGTCTGGTCTGACCCGCCACTCGGTCGTTTTTCTTAATGTCTTCATTTCAATTTGGACTCGGGGGAAGTTTGTGAACCACCAGACTGATACCTGGGATGGCAGGAATGACGTATGAGGAGAGAGTGGGTCGATTGGGCTTATACTCGCTGGAGTTTAGAAGAATGAGAGGGGATCTCATTGAAACTTATAAAATTCTAACAGGACTAGATGCAGGAAGGATGTTCCTGATGGCGGGGGAGTCCAGAACCAGGGATCACAGTCTAAGGATAAGGGGTAAGCCATTTACATAAGAACATAAGAAGTAGGAGCAGGAGTAGGCCATACGGCCCCTCGGGCCTGCTCCACCATTCAATAGGATCATGGCTGATCCGAATCTAGACTCACGTCCACTTCCCTGCCCTCTCCCCGTAACCCCTAATTCCCTTATCTGCTAGGAAACTGTCTATCTCCATTTTAAATTTATTTAATGTTGCAGCTTCCGCAGCTCTCTGGGGTAGCAAATTCCATAGATTTACTACCCTCTGAGTGAAGAAGTTTCTCCTCATCTCAGTTTTGAAACAGTTCAGGACAGAGATGAGGAGGAATTTCTTCACCCAGAGAGTGGTGAACCTGTGGAATTCTCTACCACACAAGGCAGTTGAGGCCAATTCATTAAATATATTCAAGAAGGAGTTAGATATATTTCTTGAGGCTAAAGGGATATGGGGAGAAAGCAGGGACAGGGTACTGAATTTGGATGATCAGCCATGATCTCATTAAATGGTGGAACAGGCTCGAGGGGCTGAATGGCCTACTCCTGCTCCTATCTTCTATGTTTCTATGAAGCAGGAGTGAAGTATTGGGAAGAGGAAGGGAAGTGAAGGAGGCAATCCTGCCCGATAGACTTGTACAAATAGTGGCTGTGCCTGCTTGAGCTGGGAGTGCCCTCCATCCTGCTGGGTGCTGTGCAATAATATGCTTTGATAATGTGTTGGGCTGGAACCATCTAGAAAATTGCTTGACCTCTCTCCAACCTCCTTGAGCCCGTCACAAATTGCCATCGGTTAATGCTGCTGCAGACTGTGCTTCCCTCTCATGGCCGTGCAGCCAGAGCTCGGGAGAGTGAGGGTCTCAGTCCTGGGGTGTCGGGACAGCCACAGCGGCCCACTCGCTTTTCACAGTCCCTCCTTGCTTTGGTGCTTCTCTCTCCACCTGTTGACTCCTCGTTGGGTCGGTGGGCACTCGAGCAGCAGCCCCAGCGGAAATTCTTCGCCCCGAGCTTCGGGAGTGAATGCCGGCATGCTGTTCGACTCTGGAAGCATCACAATTGAGCCCGTGGCAGGACGCTCGAGACGCGAGATAGCAAATTGCAGGCGCGTAGGGAGCTGGGGAAAGGGAGGAGCATGAGACACACAGAGGGGGGGAGGGGAAGTGGCAGAGAGAGATATAGAGGGGCTTTCTATGTATGTGTCTGCCTGTCTCTGTGTGTCTCTCTGTCTCTGTGTGTCTGACTCCCTCTGACTCCCTCTGTCTCTGTGTGTGTGGGTTGGTGTGTGAGTCTCTCTCTGTCTCTGTGTGTGTGGGTTGGTGTGTGAGTCTCTCTGTCTCTGTGTGTGTGGGTTGGTGTGTGAGTCTCTCTCTGTCTCTGTGTGTGTGGGTTGGTGTGTGAGTCTCTCTGTCTCTCTGTGTGGGTTGGTGTGTGAGTCTCTCTCTGTCTCTGTGTGTGTGGGGGTTGGTGTGTGAGTCTCTCTCTGCCTCTCTGTGTGTGGGTTGGTGTGTGAGTCTCTCTGTCTCTCTGTGTGTGTGGGTTGGTGTGTGAGTCTCTCTCTCTCTGTGTGGGTTGGTGTGTGAGTCTCTCTGTCTCTCTGTGTGTGTGGGTTGGTGTGTGAGTCTCTCTCTGTCTCTCTGTGTGTGGGTTGGTGTGTGAGTCTCTCTGTCTCTCTGTGTGTGTGGGTTGGTGTGTGAGTCTCTCTCTGTCTCTGTGTGTGTGGGGGTTGATGTGTGAGTCTCTCTCTGCCTCTTTGTGTGTGGGTTGGTGTGTGAGTCTCTCTCTGTCTCTGTGTGTGTGGGTTGGTGTGTGAGTCTCTCTCTGTCTCTCTGTGTGTGGGTTGGTGTGTGAGTCTCTCTCTGTCTCTGTGTGTGGGGGTTGGTGTGTGAGTCTCTCTCTGTCTCTGTGTGTGTGGGTTGGTGTGTGAGTCTCTCTCTGTCTCTGTGTGTGTGGGTTGGTGTGTGAGTCTCTCTCTGTCTCTGTGTGTGTGGGTTGGTGTGTGAATCTCTGTCTCTGTGTGTGGGGGTTGGTGTGTGAGTCTCTCTCTGTCTGTGTGTGGGTTGGTGTGTGAGTGTCTCTCTCTGTGTGTGCGTGTGTGGAGTCAGGAGTCGGGGGGATAGTGGCCAGGAGCTGAGACCTGGCTGATTTTGTGCGCTGTTCCTCGGCTCCACCCCTGCCCACCCCCTTGGCTCAGATTAACCAGCTCACTGGGACTGTCGGGGCTGTGTCTCTCAGGACGACACCGGGCAGGCAACCAGCTCGCTGTCCAAAAAAAATATGTAAGGAAACAAAACTAGAAATGCTGGAAATGCACATTGGAGATCTGTCGACGTCTGAACGAGACGAGGCAGGTTACTGTTTCGGGGGGGAGGGGGGGGGAGAGAGCCAGGGGAGTTTCCCAGTCTGTTGGCATGATGGAGGACCTCTCGGGCTTGACCCCGGGATTGCATTGAGGACGACTGTTGACTGACGGGCTGCAATTGATACGACTCCCTGCACACTCACGAAAGACGAAAGCTCAACTCAGCAGTTACGCTAGGAACCGGCTAAAGAACTGAGAAAATACACGTTCCTGACAGCGACTGACATATCCAATTCCTTCTCCCACACCAATGCTCCCGGCATGAGTTCCTCAACTGTCTTTTCAATCACACAGCACTGCCCCACCCCACCCCATCGCCAGAGCTGTTCAGCCCAACAAGGGACCTATTGTTCCATTTACCCCCCACAATTCCGAAACTTTTCCGATCCAAATTCTCTTTTCGAAAGGATTTATGGATTTGGACCTGTGCGATCTCTCCAAAGAATTCAATTTCTGCTGCAGATCATACGGCGCCTTGCCCTCTCTCTAGTGCGATGTGCTCGGCCCTCTCTCTAGTGCGATGTGCTCTCTCCTCTCTAGTGCGATGTGCTCGGCCCTCTCTCTAGTGCGATGTGCTCGGCCCTCTCTCTAGTGCGATGTGCTCGGCCCTCTCTCTAGTGCGATGTGGTCGGCCCTCTCTCTAGTGCGATGTGCTCTGCCCTCTCTCTAGTGCGATGTGCTCTCTCCTCTCTCTAGTGCGATGTGCTCGGCCCTCTCTCTAGTGCGATGTGCTCTCTCCTCTCTCTAGTGCGATGTGCTCGGCCCTCTCTCTAGTGCGATGTGCTCTGCCCTCTCTCTAGTGCGATGTGCTCGGTCCTCTCTCTAGTGCGATGTGCTCTGCCCTCTCTCTAGTGCGATGTGCTCTCTCCTCTCTCTAGTGCGATGTGCTCTCTCCTCTCTCTAGTGCGATGTGCTCGGTCCTCTCTCTAGTGCGATGTGCTCGGTCCTCTCTCTAGTGCGATGTGCTCGGTCCTCTCTCTAGTGCGATGTGCTAGGCCCTCTCTCTAGTGCGATGTGCTCGGTCCTCTCTCTAGTGCGATGTGCTCGGCCCTCTCTCTAGTGCGATGTGCTCGGCCCTCTCTCTAGTGCGATGTGCTCGGCCCTCTCTCTAGTGCAATCTGCTTGGTCCTCTCTCTAGTGCGATGTGCTCTCTCCTCTCTAGTGCGATGTGCTCGGCCCTCTCTCTAGTGCGATGTGCTCGGCCCTCTCTCTAGTGCGATGTGCTCGGCCCTCTCTCTAGTGCGATGTGCTCTCTCCTCTCTCTAGTGCGATGTGCTCGGTCCTCTCTCTAGTGCGATGTGCTCGGCCCTCTCTCTAGTGCGATGTGCTCGGTCCTCTCTCTAGTGCGATGTGCTCGGCCCTCTCTAGTGCGATGTGCTCGGTCCTCTCTCTAGTACGATGTGCTCGGCCCTCTCTTTAGTGCGATGTACTCGGCCCTCTCTCTAGTGCGATGTGCTCTCTCCTCTCTCTAGTGCGATGTGCTCTCTCCTCTCTCTGGTGCGATGTGCTCTCTCCTCTCTCTAGTGCGATGTGCTCGGCCCTCTAGTGCGATGTGCTCGGTCCTCTCTCTAGTGCGATGTGCTCGGCCCTCTCTCTAGTGCGATGTGCTCTCTCCTCTCTCTAGTGTGATGTGCTCGGTCCTCTAGTGCGATGTGCTCTGTCCTCTCTCTGGTGCGATGTGCTCGGCCCTCTCTCTAGTGCGATGTGCTCGGTCCTCTCTCTAGTGCGATGTGCTCGGCCCTCTCTCTAGTGCGATGTGCTCTCTCCTCTCTCTAGTGTGATGTGCTCGGTCCTCTAGTGCGATGTGCTCTGTCCTCTCTCTGGTGCGATGTGCTCGGCCCTCTCTCTAGCGCGATGTGCTCGGCCCTCTCTCTAGCGCGATGTGCTCGGCCCTCTCTCTAGCGCGATGTGCTCGGCCCTCTAGCGCGATGTGCTCGGCCCTCTCTCTAGCGCGATGTGCTCGGCCCTCTCTCTAGTGCGATGAAGCCGGTAGCGCTTAAGGGGAGGCTTGATGCATACACAAGGGAGAAAGGTAATAGAGGTATACAAGACGTAGGGTGCGACGAGGTCATTAGGGTGAGAGGAGGCTCGTGTGGAGAATAAACGCCGGCACAGACCAGTTGGGCCGAATGGCCTTTTTCTGTGCGATAAATTCCATGTAATTTCCAACAACTACAGCATTTTGCTTTTCACCCAAATTTAGTTTTCTCCTCTCCTGAAGATTTGGATTGTCTCTGGGCAGAGTGGGGATGAGGTGGGAGAGGGTACGGCTTCAGACGTGCTGATGGGTCTCGGGTACCTTGCCAAAGGGGCCATTCCGCGAGTCTGAGGGGTGACGGTGGTTATCGGGGAAGGGGGAGAGCTGTCTGTGAGTCCTGATCCTGGTCTGGCCATTTTCAGTAGATCCGGACCAGTCGGATATGTTTTTGGAAAAAGGAATGAAAAATCTTGCATTTCTATAGCGCCTTTTACATCCACGACGCTTCCCAAAGCGCTTTACAGCCAATGAAGTGTATTCACTAATGTAATGTGGTAAAAGCAGCAGCCAGTTTGCGCACAGCAAGCTCCCGCAAACAGCAATGTGATAATGACCAGATTATCTGATTTGGTGATGTTGATTGAGAGATAAATATTGGCCGGGACACCAGGGAGAATGCCCTTGCTCTTCTTCGAATTAGTGCCGTGGGATCTTTTACATCCACCTGAGAGAGCAGACGGGGCCTCGGTTTAACGTCTCATCCGAAAGATGGCACCTCTGACAGTGCAGCACTCCCTCAGTACTGCCCCTCCGACAGTGCAGCGCTCCCTCAGTACTGCCCCTCCGACAGTGCGGCGCTCCCTCAGTACTGCCCCTCTGACAGTGCGGCGCCCCCTCAGTACTGACCCTCTGACAGTGCGGCGCTCTCTCGGTACTGCCCCTCCGACAGTGCGGCGCTCCCTCAGTACTGCCCCTCCGACAGTGCGGCGCCCCCTCAGTACTGACCCTCCGACAGTGCGGCGCTCCCTCAGTACTGACCCTCCGACAGTGCGGCACCCTCTCAGTACTGACCCTCCGACAGTGCGGCGCTCCCTCAGTACTGCCCCTCTGACAGTGCGGCGCTCTCTCAGTATTGCTCCTCTGACAGTGCGGCGCTCTCTCAGTATTGCCCCTCTGACAGTGCGGCGCTCTCTCAGTATTGCCCCTCTGACAGTACGGCGCTCCCTCAGTACTGACCTCATGGGAGATCAGCCGCTGCCCGGACTGAGGTGGTTCAGGCCGGGCATTGAATCTGGGAACTTTTCCTCAGTGTGACTCACTAGGTTTGTGCGAGAGACATTTTCTCCTCCATGGCCCTTGCACAATGGAGGTCCCACCAGGGTTGCCAGTAGCGGGACGATGCAGTTGGCCTCAGTGACCCCTTTGGGAAAGGGAGAGACGCGATGGTCCAGGTCAGCTCTCCTGGTGTCTGTCCGCTGACTCCAGCTGGAATATTGTGCGAGGTCACGATTCGGCTCGGCCCTACCCATCCCATAATCGAACAACCCGCTGCCTCTCTCTGTCTCTAGGCCAGAGGCGGAGAGTGATCAACTGGGTCAAGTACCAGAGGGCTGATAGCACCTGGGAGCCCTTCCCTCATCAATTGGTCAACGTCTTCAGGGGAGGAACATAAGAAATAGGAGCAGGAGTCGGCCATTCGGCCCCTCGAGCCTGCTCCGCTATTCAATAAGATCATGGCTGATCTTCTACCTTATCTCCACTTTCCTGCACTATCCCCATATCCCTTGATTCCTTTAATATTCAAAAATCTATCGCTCTCTGTCTTGAATATACTCAACGACTGAGCCTCCACAGCCCTCTGGGGTAGAGAATTCCAAAGATTCACCACCCTCTGAGTGAAGACATTTCTCCTCATCTCAGTCCTAAATGGCCGACCCCTTATTCTGAGACTGTGACCCCTGGTTCTAGACTCCCCAGCCAGGGGGAAACATCCTCCCTGCATCTACCCTGTCAAGCCCTGTATGAATTTTGTTTGTTTCAATGAGATCACCTCTCAAACTCTAGAGAATATAGGCCTAGTCTACTCAATCTCTCCTCATAGGACAATCCCCCCATCCCAGGAACCAGTCTGGTGAACCTTCGCTGCACTCCCTCTATGGCAAGTATATCCTTCCTTAGGGAAGGAGACCAAAACTGTACGCAAGGAAGGGGGGGAGGGGAGAAATTGGGAGATTAAGTACACAAAGCGGAGATGAAAACAAATGGATAAAACACAATTTGTGTCTTTCTGTTAAAGTCCTGGTGTAAACTGCTGGAAAGGGAATCTCTGCTGGAATGGGGTCTGTGTATACAGCCGGTAAACTCTGGGCGTTCCACTTCCTGTGCTTAGAGAAGGATGTTTCCTGGACCTTCCTATCCACCTCCCAGCTGTCTCGTCACTTGTCCTGTTTTACGCTGTTTGGCTCCCACACCCTGTGTTCCGTGGGCTTCTGGACTTACTTCTCAGGAACTTCCTACAGGTCGTGACCCTGATCCTTGCAAAGAGGAGCATTGAGACGCTCCCAGTCTGTCCTTGGGCACCTCTTGCCTTTGGGAAGCATTTATTTGTGAATTAGCTCATAAAAGTGCCTCCGAACCGTCAACAAACTCCCTTCCTTACCCTTTTTTTAAAACTCTCCTGGGATGTGGTTCCCTCGCTAGCGGCAGCCGAGACCCAGCCTGGACAGTGAGGCTATTCGACTGTGGAGGTCCCGCGTTTGAGCTCGAAGCCGGGCTGGGCCGTGTTGCAGTTAGGGCTGAACGCCCCTGGGCATCGAGCGGGGTCGGCATAGTTCCCACAGGAACGTCTCAAAGCCCCTTGACATCCAATGAAGTGCAGTCACCGTCATTATATAGGCAATCGCAGCAGCCAGTTGGCGCACAACAAGATCCCGCAAATGAGATGAGTGAGCAGTTAATCTAATTTTTGGTGGTGTTGGTTGTGGGTGGAGGAGAATTAGCCGGGGAGAGCCCACTGCTGATCGCTACACAGCCACTCCCGCTGGGAGGCAAGTGCGCTCGCGGTTGGGTGTGTGTGGGCACCAAGGTGCCAGGGCGGGAACTTGGGACCCAGCGGTGACGCCCGCCATGGGTCCAGTAGCCTGACGATTTTTCCGACCGGCGCTGTTTTTAAAATGTGGTAGCGCCCAGATCTGCGACTGTGGAGTGGCCGCTTGGCCAAGGTCGCCTTATCTGAGGAAAGATGTTCTTGCCATGGAGGGAGTGCAGCGAAGATTCACCAGGCTGATACCTGGGATGGCAGGAATGACATATGAGGAGAGATTGGGTCGATTGGGCTTGTACTCGCTAGAGTTTAGAAGAATGAGAGGGGATCTCACAGAATCACAGAATCACAGAAACCCCACAGTGCAGATAGAGGCCATTTCGGCCCATCGAGCCTGCACCGACACATATCCCACCCGATCCCCGTAACCCCTACACCAACACATATCCCACCCTATCCCCGTAACCCCACGTATTTAATCCCCCTAACACTAAGGGTCAATTTATCATAGCCAATCAACCTAACCCGCACATCTTTGGACTGTGGGAGGAAACCGGAGCACCCGGAGGAAACCCACGCAAACACGGGGAGAATGTGCAAACTCCACACAGACAGTCGCCCGAGGCCGGATTCGAACCCGGGTCCCTGGCGCTGTGAGGCAACAGTGCTAACCACTATGCCACCGTCATTGAAACTTATAAAATTCTAACAGGACTGGACAGACTAGATGCAGGAAGGATGTTCCTGATGGCGGGGGAGTCCAGAACCAGGGGTCTCAGTCTAAGGATAAGGGGTAAGCCATTTAGGACTGAGATGAGGAGGAATTTCTTCACCCAGAGAGTGGTGAACCTGTGGAATTCTCTACCACACAAGGCAGTTGAGGCCAATTCATTAAATATATTCAAGAAGGAGTTAGATATATTTCTTAAGGCTAAAGGGATCAAGGGATATGGGGAGAAAGCAGGGACCGGGTACTGAATTTGGATGATCAGCCATGATCTCATTGAATGGCGGAACAGGCTCGAGGGGCCGAATGGCCTACTCCTGCTCCTATCTTTCTGTTTCTATGTGTGGGAGGTCCCCAGCTGGGTGTGGGATGATACCCCGGCCAGGGGGCTGGGGAGGAGGCAGGGGTTAAAAAAAAAAGACATTGAAAGAATGAGGAAGATGGTACCTGCGATGACTAAACAGCCGCTGCCTCTTCACTCCCCGAGTACTTGTGTGAGAGATTAATGATTATCTGCCAGTTTACACTCTCCGCACATGTTGTGATGGTAGCAACAGTTCAACCTCGACATTATTTACACGCCGCAGTTTGTCACCTTTAAAGAAGCTTTTATTCCTGGTTTATTGAGAATGGCTCTGCTGTTGATGCCCACAGGGCGTGGAATCCAGATCTGTAGCACATTATAGAAACAATTACCCATTTCAAACGAGCGCTCAGTGTATAATGCATCTCTCTTTTGTGTTTTAATTTGTGTCTGCTGCCAGGTCATTATTCTCGAAGACTACGCCGACCCGTTCGATGCTAAGCAGGCTGGCCTGAACCAGGCTGGACAGGAGAAAGTGACCGAGAACGATGGCTACATGGAACCTTATGAGGCCCAAAAAATGATGGCAGGTAAAAAGGAAATACATAACTGCTCGTTTTGTGGAACTTGAACCCGTAATATTCGTTCCCCTCAGCACCCCCCCCCCCCCCCCGCGGGCTTCCTCTTAAAGTGGGCCGGGTCTCATTGAATCGCGGCCTGCCTGCATTGTTTATTATTGAAATGTTCTGTCGGGTTGAATTCATGGTGGGTGGAAGAAGCACAGGCAACGATCTTGTCCGTTTCAACAACTTGTATTTATACAGCGACTTTAGCGTCGCTAGAGTTTAGAAGAATGAGAGGGGATCTCGTTGAAACTTATAAAATTCTAACAGGACTAAACAGACTGGATGCAGGAAGGATGTTCCCGATGGCGGGGGAGTCCAGAACCAGGGGTCACAGTCTAAGGATAAGGGGTAAGCCATTTAGGACAGAGATGAGGAGGAATTTCTTCACCCAGAGAGTGGTAAACCTGTGGAATTCTCTACCACACAGGGCAGTTGAGGCCAATTCATTAAATATATTCAAGATGGAGTTAGATATATTTCTTAAGGCTAAAGGGATCAAGGGATATGGGGAGAAGGCAGGGACAGGGTACTGAGTTTGGATGATCAGCCATGATCTCATTAAATGGCGGCGCAGGCTCGAGGGGCCGAATGGCCTACTCCTGCTCCTATCTTCTATGTTTCTATGTAATAGGACCAAGGTGCTGCATTCCTACTGTTAATCCCACGGTCCTGGACAAACACCTCAATCACAGTCAGACGTACTGAGAGAGAGAGGCAGAGGAGAATCATCACCCAACCAAAACCTACAGCTACTGCAGACAACAGCTTGTATTTATGTAGCGCCTTTAACGTAGTAAAACGTCCCAAGGCGCTTCACAGGAGCGATTATCAGACAAAATTTGACACCAAGCCACGTAAGGAGATATTGAACCAGGTGGACCAAAAGCTTGGTCAAAGAGGTAGGTTATAAGGAGCGACTTAACAAAGGAGGAGAGCGAGGTGGAGAGGTTTAGGGAGCGAATTCCAGAGCTTGGGGCCCAGGCAGCTGAAGGCACGGCCGCCAATGGTGGAGCGATGGAAACCGGGATGCGTCGTGTGCATCCCGTGACAGTCACTCGGTGTCTCCGTGGATTTGAAGCAATCAAGCGTCTGCCTCAGTAGGACGCACCCCTGCTTTAAGTGGGAAGGTTGTGGGTTCAAGCCCCACTCCAGGAACTGTCGGAGGTCTAGCCTCTCGCCATTTTAAACCCTAGCCCATCTGTCGGTTCAGGTGGATGTTAATGGGTCCCATGGCACTGTTTCGAAGACGGGCAGAGCTTTCTCCTGGCCTACGTTCCACCCACAACCAACACCACCACAAAAAAAACAAAACCCCCAGATTAATTGCTCACTCATCTCATTTGCTGTTTGCGGGATCTTGCTGTGCGCAAATTGCCTGTATAACAACGGTGACTGCTCATCATTGGATGTCAAGGGCTTTGAGACGTTCCCATGACCGGATAAGACAGCCCACAAATAATAAATACTTGTTTCCAATCATAAAGTTGGCCCCAAGCAAATGTTTTGATTAAGTGTTTAGCTAATTGGCCGAGAGTGGTGGTGGACCTTGGTGCCAGTTGTAAGTCTAACGGTAGGGCGATGTCTGAACCAATGTTCCCTCTAATTATTTGTGGAGTGCGCGGCTCCTTTAAGTGGCTGCGCGGCCCATTCAGATTCTTGCGCATGAGCAGTCTCTCCCATTTAGAAGCCGGTGAGCGGCCTGTGCGGGACCTCCAGACCACGCAGCTTAGCGGGAACGTTGGTCTGAAGGCTTTTGTGGTGTCTTCACCTTTTTGTTAATTATTCAGACAAGGTCCTGTTGATTTTTCCTTCCTTCCCACCTCCTCTCCCGAAGACTCGTGTTACGGTACATCCCGCTGGGCCGGCTGACCCGTGACATCCCCGTTTGTCCCAAGTTTCGACCCTGGGTTGACGTTGTGTTGCCACCCCCCTGTGTCTTGGCAAAATTGTGAGCAAAGTGGGGCCCGTAATGGGCCTCAGCTGGGCTAAGGAGAGGACAAAACCAGGCAAGATATCCGCTCCTGAAACATCGCTGTCCAGCGACAGCGGCTTGTGCGCATGGAGGGAGGGGAAGATCTTGCCTGCGCGACTTACGCCCCCCCATCCCCCCAGCCCTCGATGAAACAGCCCACGGACACTCGCCATCTCGGCTTAAGGCATGAGCAGTGCGCAGTTGAACATGCAAGACAAGGGAGTGAAGGGTTATGGGGAGCGGGTGGGGAAGTGGCTTTGAGCCCAAGATCAGCCACGATCTTATTGAATGGCGGAGCAGGCTCGAGGGGCCAAGTGGCCTATTCCTGCTCCTATTTCTTACGCGCTTGTGAACAAGCCGTGGTGGAACCGGACTCCCAACAGTCAGCGTCTTCAGAAGAGAAGGGGAGAAAACGAGTGGGGAAGTGGGGAGTAGAGACTGCGAGTCTCTGTCACTCGTGGTACATTATCTGCCTTCTGTCTTACGGCAGGTTCCTCCCTCTAGTTTCTGTCGGCCTGTGAGAGTTTCCTTGCGTTGGGTTATATCGAATAGACTCTTGCCTAATCGCTCTTTCCAAAGGGTGTGACATCAGCCTTCTTCGGGCTCCTTCCCAGTACTGACAAGCTCTCCTTTTTGAAGCGGTTGTAAAGCCCCCCTTTGTCCGTTGGACACGGAGGACCGCCCCTCTCTCCATTCATTGTTCGCTTGACTTGTTTGTTTGTTCTTTGGCATCATGCGACCTTCCCCGCACACAAAGGCCCCCCCACACACGTTTGCTGTGTCGTGCTCGTGGCACCATCGCCGCGGCTGTTGGCGCGTGAGCCGGGTTGAACACAGATTGGCTGGCTGTGACATTCTCTCGTTGTGCCTGGTGTCGAGCAATCAGGATGAGTAGCGCTCCTTCCCCAGAGTGAGTCAGTGACTTGACTGATCTCATCACCAGCAGGGCACCGAGTTGGATCAGTTTGATTTAAAGTGAAGTCTGAGCCTTCAAACCCAGTCTCATTACATATGCTAAAAACAAAATGTTAATACGTTCATTTATGGTTATATTAACATACAGCCACCTCTATGAGCGCAAGAAAGCTGATGATTAACACAAATATGATCCCCATGCAGTAATGGGAACAATGTATTTAAAGGGCAGGCACAGTCAGATCACTAACTGTTGACGTACATAATTATGTTGCCTGTGAAAATGATTCTGCCCATGATTTAAACTTTGATCAGCCATTGCACGCCCAGCATGTTTCATCTCAGGCCGCTCAGTTTAAAGTGTCGGGAGTACGTGAGTGAAGCGAAAGCAAGCCGGTCATTTCGTGCTGGTTGTTTCTGACCGGGGGGCCGGGAATTTACCAGCATCCGCCAAGCTACAAACTCCTTCACCAACTGCGATCCGCCTCTAATCCGCAGTTGTCGGGACTGTGTGCCTTTTAAAGGGGCAGGCCACCTTAAACACAGCCCCCACCTTGGCAGCAGAATAATACATAGTGAGTTACGTGGTATAAGATGTGATTGCATTGGAGAGGAGATTCACCAGGATGTTACCTGGGCTGGAGCGCTTCAGCTATGAAGAGAGACTGGACAGGCTGGGGTTGTTTTCCTTAGAGCAGAGAAGGCTGAGGGGGGACCTGATTGAGGTGTACAAAATTATGAGGGGCATAGATAGGGTAGATAGAAAGGAACTTTTCCCCTTAGTAGAGGGGTCAATAACCAGGGGGCATAGTTTCAAGGTAAGGGGCAGGAGGTTTAGAGGGGATTTGAGGAAAAACTTTTTCACCCAGAGGGTGGTTGGAATCTGGAACTCACTGCCTGAAAGGGTGGTAGAGGCAGGAACCCTCACAACATTCAAGAAGCATTTAGATGAGTGCTTGAAACGCCATAGCATACAAGGCTACGGACCAAGTGCTGGAAAATGGGATTAGAATAGACAGGGCTTGATGGCCGGCGTGGACATGATGGGCCGAAGGGCCTCTTTCTGTGCTGTATAACTCTATGACTCTAACACTTGTACCTTTATAAACCAGCACATCATCTGACTTACAATGAGCAATGCCACGGGAGATCTGCAAGCGTTTCTTTAATTTCGATAGCCTTGTTCTATTTCTGTGGCCCTTTCGGAATCTGGAGAGCCAAAAAAATTGCTCTCTAGCCTCTGTCGCAACCTTCCTCGTTTCTCTCCATTTTATTGATGCTACGATGGTCTTCGCTCCTCCCTCCTAAACTCCACACTCTTCCTTCTCCCTCCATCCTCACTGCGTTGAAATTAAGAATCATCGCATCGCCCCTCTCCCCCGGACTCATTCTCTCCCGGCACCATAAGACTGGCAAATTGCTTCCCTTGCTCTTCCAGTCTGCTGGCTTTTAACACACGAGCTTAGAGTCACCCAACCCCCTACTTCCTGATTTAGCTCGTCGCCTGTCCTCGGCTTTTCAGCCTCGGTGGCGCCCAGTACTGTGGGCCCCGAGCTTGGCGATTTGAGCCTGGGATCTTCCCGTTCTGTGTCACTCAATCCCACACCACGTGGCTTGTAGTCCCTCGAGTATCGGAGATTGAGGGGTGTTTAAAATGTTGAAAGGATTCGATTAGGGGAGATACGGAGAAACTGTGGGGGAGCGAGAGCGAGGAGACGTGATCTTAAAATTAGAGCTCGCCCATTTGCGAGAGAAATCAGGAAGCACTTTTTCCACACAAAGGGTAGTGGAAATCTGGAACTCTCGTCCCCCCAAAAGACTGTGGATGCTGCTGGTTAATTGGCGCCTTCAAGACTGGGAACGATAGATTTTCGTTGGGAATCGTGGGATTGGGAGCAAGGGCGGGTAACTGGAGTTGAGGCACAGACCAGCTCTGCTCTAACTGAAGTCCAAAGAGTTGATGAGAATTGATCTTCAAATATCAATATAGGATCAGGATCGGCAGTTGGTTTTCCGCATGGAAATCCTAATCTCCCCTGGTGGCTTCATTGGTGCAACTGAGACAGCCACTAGGAGACCCTACACCAAACTGTTTCCAATGGCTGAAGGCTCGATAACCAGAGGGCACAGGTTTAAGGCCATTGGCAAAAGAACCAGGACACGAGGAAAAACTTTTTTGCACAACGAGTGGTTAGGATTTGGAATGCGCTGCCTGATAGGGCGGTGGATACAGATTCCATAGTAGTCAGTGTTCTCGCTCAGGCCGACATCCCCAGCATCGAAGCTTTGACCGCGCTCGATCAGCTCCGATGGACGGGTCACATCGTCCGCATGCCCGATACGAGACTCCCAAAACAAGCGCTCTACTCGGAGCTCCGACACGGCAAGAGAGCCCCAGGTGGGCAGAGGAAACGCTTCAAGGACACCCTCAAAGCCTCCTTGAAAAAGTGTAACATCCCCACCGACACCTGGGAATCCCTGGCCCAAGACCGCACAAAGTGAAGGAGAAGCATCCGGGAAGGCGCCGAACACCTCGAGTCTCTTCGCTGGGAGCAAGCGGAAGCCAAGCGCAAGGAGCGCACGTCACCAAGCACCCCACCTACCCGCCCCTTCAACCACCGTCTGCCCCACCTGTGACAGAGACTGTAGGTCCCGCATTGGACTCATCAGTCACCTGAGAACTCATTTTTTAATGTGGAAGCAAATCATCCTCGGTTCCGAGGGACTGCCTAAGAAGAAGAAGAAGGATACAGATTCAATAGTAGCATCAAAAGGGAATTGGATAAATACTTGAAGGAGAAAAAATTGCAAGGATATGGGGAAAGAGTCGGGGGGAGTGGGAACTAATGGGATCGCTCTGCGAAAGAGACTCGATGGGCCGAATGTCCTCCTTCGGTGCTGTGCTATTCTGTGAACGGCGGAGCAGGCGTGAGGGGCTGAATGGCCGCCTCCTGTTTCCCGTGTGCACGGTAATCCGCCAGTTTTTTTTTCCCGTCTCAAACTGCTTTTCACACCTTGAATACCCGAGACATGTAGCTGTGGTGAAGAGGTCGAGATTGGACCATCGGGTGACGGATGTAAAGCCACCGTATTTTTTTTATACAACGTCGCAGTCTTTTTATTTTATTTAGGATTTCAGTTTGAAACGTCTTCTGCAGCACAAACTTCCACCCACCAGCTCATCCTGGGCTGATGCTGTGTCCCCTGACTTGAGCTACTGAAAAATACAAACTATTTCACTGGCAGAATGAGTGAAGAAGAGATGTTTTGTGATGGAGTGAGGTCAAGTGATTCCCGCATCCCGCTCATTATTCCCTTGTTTTTTGTGGTTGATGGAATGATGGGAGCTGTACCGTAATTAACAGGAGAGATTCCCTCCCCCTCCCAATAAAATGCTATTTTCAGAAGAATTCCCCACACATTTAGAGGTCGAGATGAGAGTGACTGATTTGGTGCTTGCTGTCTGATATTAGATTTATTCCTCGACTCCCAAAGCAACATATTGCCGCTGGATTGATTCTTGTTCGTTGGCCCTCGGTTTGATGAGCCGAGGCCCAGGAATGTCAGAGGGAGCCTGGTCGGATGAGGCTAAGGCAGACACTGGCAGCTTCCGTGACAGATGTCTCTGCTGAACAGCAGCAGCAAGAGGCACCGGGGGAGCTGCGCTCTGCCATGTGGCAGTGATTAGACACAAACGATTCATTCAGACTACACAACATTCCCAACGATCGGAAAATCAATAGCTACTGCACACTCCAGTGACTCCTTCGCGCGCCGATTCCCAGCACCTTTCCAGGATTGTGGTGCGGTTGTTTGATTCGCTCGAATTATTCTCCTCTCCTTCCCTTAAGGTTCTGACTCCAACCGTGGGGGTGGGGGAGGAGAACAGAATGCTGCCAGGCTATTCGGGGGAGGGGTGGGGGGCACTGCAGCCGAACACCTCGCTGTCCTCGCTTGGTGCCCGGGCGCGCACGCGCGCACTCCCCAGCGGGAGTCACCGGACCGCGACCACGAGCGGAAGCCTCGGTGGTGTTCTGGCCGGGATCGGCTAACTCGGAACAGGCTAGGGATCGTCCCTGGGATCTTCCTAGCCTGAATGACTGACTGGCTGACTGACTGACTCCATTACCACACTGGGGCAGAGGGGGTGTTCCTTAGGAGGGGTATTGACCCCAGCCGGTTCCCATGGAAACAGACCCCAGCAGGAGCCAGCAGCCTCGGGAGGGGAGGGCGGGGGGAGGGGGTTGGAGAATATTGGGAAAACGAACGCAAAGCGGAACGGATGAAGCCTTAACTGAGCATTCCGTCTTACTGTGTGGGGGGTTTAAAGCAGCTCGCCGTTAGTTACCAGAAACGGGGTCCGTGGCGGTACCTCGGCAAGGCATCCAGTTACGCTGAGATGCGGCCAGACTGAGGTGGTACGTCCACCCACCCCCCTCCCCCCTCCCCCCCAAACAAAAAAAAATTAACATCTGCCCCCAGGGTCTGAAAAGATAAAAGAAAATCAAAGCTCGCGTTAAACGTCCCTGATGTATTCCCATCAGTCGGGCCCAATATTAGGTTAGCAACAGAAGAAAGCAATTAGGCCCAACACTAAGTAGCTCAGTGTCTCTGGTAACGTGATATTGGAGGTGATTGGCAACAGAATGGAACGCATAAGGGACTGAACTGCACTCAGTAATGATGGACAACTTAACCGTGAAGCGGGAGGCTTGAACACTTGCCGTTTTTTGTTACAAGTAATCCTCGACAGACATCTACTTCGACTTTTTTTTGTGCCAGTTCTCTGCTCTCCACACTTGAAGGCATCAACTCCTTCTCGATCACAATTCCATGGGTGGCCTCTTGTCAAGCTAGGTGTCAGCTGTGGCTCAGTGGGTAGCACTCTCGCCTCGGAGTCAGAAGGTCGTGGGTTCGAGCCCCACTCCAGAGAATCGAGCACAAAAATCTACGCTGATACTCCCAGTGCAGTGCTGAGGGAGCGCCGCACTGTCGGAGGGGCAGTGCTGAGGGAGCGCCGCACTGTCAGAGGGGCCGTGCTGAGGGAGCGCCGCACTGTCGGAGGGGCAGTGCTGAGGGAGCGCTGCACTGTCGGAGGGGCAGTACTGAGGGAGCGCCGCACTGTCGGAGGGGCAGTACTGAGGGAGTGCCGCACTGTCGGAGGGGCAGTACTGAGGGAGCGCCGCACTGTCGGAGGGGCAGTGCTGAGGGAGTGCCGCACTGTCGGAGGGGCAGTACTGAGGGAGTGCCGCACTGTCGGAGGGGCAGTACTGAGGGAGCGCCGCACTGTCGGAGGGGCAGTGCTGAGGGAGCGCCGCACTGTCGGAGGGGCAGTACTGAGGGAGCGCTGCACTGTCGGGGGGGGCAGTACTGAGGGAGCGCCGCACTGTCGGAGGGGCAGTACTGAGGGAGCGCCGCACTGTCGGAGGGGCAGTACTGAGGGAGTGCCGCACTGTCGGAGGGGCAGTACTGAGGGAGTGCCGCACTGTCGGAGGGGCAGTACTGAGGGAGTACTGCACTGTCGGAGGGGCAGTCTTTCAGATGAGACGTTAAACCGAGGCCACGGCTGCTCTCTCAGGTGGACGTAGAGGATCCAACGGCCACTATTTCGAAGAAGAGCAGGGGGAGTTCTCCCCAGTGTCCTGGGGCCAATATTTATCCCTCAATCAACATCACTAAAAACATTATCTGGTCATTATCACATTGCTGTTTGTGGGAGCTTGCTGTGCGCAGATTGGCTGCTGCATTTCCTACATTACAACAGTGACTACACTTCTCAAAGTACTTCATTGGCTGTAAAGCGCTTTGGGATGTGCTGAGTTTGTGAAAGGCGCTATATAAATGCAAGTCTTTTTATGAGGTAAATTGAGCAGTGGTTCGGTGACGTCAAGCTTGGGTTAGGAGCTCGTAGACGGTGGGAGGACGAGCAGACTGAGGGAGATGAGGAGCCCCACAGTTTTGAAGCACGAGTTGGAGTGGGAGACTTGATTTCAGTACACCTTTCGCATGAAGAGGGTGTTAATTTACCCTGATGACTCTGCTGGAGAGTGGAGCTCCCTGTGCGGCACTGACCACTACTCAGGAAGGTCTTCGGGTTCTGGCTGCCATCTGTGCTGACTTAGCTGAAGTCTGGGGCAACAGTTGAGGGCGACAGTTGGCCTCAGCACCCCTGAGTAGGGTGGTGGGAAGGGGGCCTGGGTTCCCACCCCTCAAGACGATCCAGATTGGGTCTGGCTGTGATGCCTTCAGTGGCCAAATAGCCGTCCGACGCTCACTAACCTGCAAAGTGAACACTTGAACGAGGAACAGAGGACTGTGGAACAGTCGCTCTTTCACACAATCACACACACACACACACTTTCTCACACACACAGACACAAACTCAAGCAAGATGCATATACATACTCCCCTTCCCATTAAGTTCTTAATTGTCTCTTTAGTAGAATTCGATTGTATTGATTGCGAGTAATTATTCAGACCGCTTCCTTCATCAAACAGAATCTGTGCTTCTAATATAAACACTAGAGCAACTTGTCAAGAGCTGCCACCCCTGTCAAATATAATAACCCAAGCACAAATTGGTAAAAAGCAATTTGAAGTCTTGAAGGAAAGTATGAATAATTTGAGATGTTTTAAAATCCAGTTTCTGTTCTGGTCGGACTTCGAGTAACTGTCCATGTGGAGTGACCCCCATTCCGCCATCCCGCACCCAGCCACCCCGCCATACACAACAACAACTTGTATTTATATAGCGCCTTTAATGTAGTAAAACGTCCCAAGGTGCTGCACAGGAGTATTTTAAGAGAAAAAATTTGACATTGATCCACATAAGGATAAATTAGGGCAGGTGACCAAAAGCTTGGTCAAAGAGGTAGGTTTTAAGGAGTGTCTTAAAGGAGGAGAGAGAGGTAGAGAGGCGGAGAGGTTTAGGGAGGGAATTCCAGAGCTTAGGGCCCAGGCAACAGAAGGCACGGCCGCCAATGGTGGAGCGATTGTAATGAGGGATGCTCAAGAGGGCAGAATTAGAGGAGCGCGGATATCTCGGGGTGGTTGTGGGGCTGGAGGAGATTACAGAGATAGGGAGGGGCGAGGCCATGGAGGGATTTGAAAACAAGGATGAGAATTTTAAAATCGAGGCATTGCTTAACCGGGAGCCAATGTAGGTCAGCGAGCACAGGGGGTGATGGGCGAACAGGACTTGGTGTGAGTTAGAACGGGTGTGAAGTGGTTTTCTCTGGTTGGTATGGATAGAGAATCTGTAATTATATCTTTGGACGGACTGGAGGAGACGGCCCGGCTGGGAGCAGGGATACAACTCTTCCCAGCGGTGTTGACAGGTGTGACTGGGTTTACGAGTGCTCCTGTCAGCCCATTCAGTCCAGGAAATGATCTTGTAAATTCCCCACTCTACTTTACGACTCTCCTTCCTGATTGCTTTTGGTGCTTCTCCTGAGTCCGTCTCCCAGGCGATGTCCCCTCGGCCGTCGCGGGTAATAAAAGGTGTGGGGTGTGCTGAGATGTGTGGGTCCCGCAGCGCTGCGCTTGGCACAGAGGCCGGCCGTGATGGGGGAGGCGGTTGGAATCCCAGTCACTTCATGCCTTTTGCTGTCGATGCAACTAACTTAACTAACTTAGGCAGTCCCTCGGAACCGAGGATGACTTGCTTCCACATTAAAAATGAGCTCTCAGGTGACTGATGAGTCCAATGCGGGACCTGCAGTCTCTGTCACAGGTGGGGCAGACGGTGGTTGAAGGGGCAGGTGGGTGGGGTGCTTGGGTTGATGTGTGCTCCTTCCGCTGCTTGCGCTTGGCTTCCGCTTGCTCCCGGCGAAGAGACTCGAGGTGTTCGGCGCCTTCCCGGATGCTTCTCCTCCACTTTGTGCGGTCTTGGGCCAGGGATTCCCAGGTGTCGGTGGGGATGTTGCACTTTTTCAAGGAGGCTTTGAGGGTGTCCTTGAAGCGTTTCCTCTGCCCACCTGGGGCTCCCTTGCCGTGCCGGAGCTCCGAGTAGAGCGCTTGATTTGGGAGTCTCGTATCGGGCATGCGGACAATGTGCCCCGTCCATCGGAGCTGATCGAGCGTGGTCAGAGCTTCGATGTTGGCCTGAGCAAGAACACTGACGTTGGTGCACCTATCCTGTCAATGGATAGGATAGAAAGCAGTTTTAACATATAGAAACATAGGAGATAGGAGCAGGAGTCGGCCATTCGGCCCCTCGAGCCTGCTCCGCCATTCAATGAGATCATGGCTGATCATCCAAATTCAGTACCCTGTCCCTGCCTTCTCCCCATATCCCTTGATCCCTTTAGCCTTAAGAAATATATCTAACTTCTGACACGCAGTGTGTAGTTTGGATGTGAATCTCCCCCAGGTCGAAATTAGGCTGACAGTTTTGTGGGGGGGAGGGTTGCGGAGAATTGGGGGGTTTCCCCAGCGCCTGGCTTTGGTTTCCGACGTTGAAGCCTCGGTGCAGAGTTGCGAGTGTCGGCCTAGATTACGTGGCCAAGTCTCTGGAGCGGGGTTTGAACCCACCACCTTCTGACTCGGCAGCAAGACTGCTGCCCACTGAGCCACGGCTGACGCCCGGAGCTGAGGTATTGTTGGGGGGTTGAATGGGCACCTGGGACTCCCTGCCCAGACTCGCGCTTGAAGAACGATGACCCGACTGAGGCGCAGTCATCCTCCGGCGGGAGGCCACACCTTCAGGAGAGGTGGAAGGGGAAAGGGAGCTGTTGGGGCCAGGAGGCAATTCAACGTGTTTCTGAAGGGGCCATGGCTTGAGGGATGGGGCGAGGGCAAGTCGGAGGGGGGGCTGGCTTATCAGAAATAACAACAGAAAATGCTGGAAAAACTCAGCAGGCCAGGCAACATCCGTGGAGAGAGAAACAGAGTCAATGTTTCAGGTCGAAACCCTTCGTCAAGACTGATAAAGCTCAGGAAATGAAATCGATTAAAAGGCCAGTGTGGGGGCTGGGAGAGAACAAAAGAGAAGTGGAGAGACATTAAGAGGTATTCAAAACGAGACGAGATGGTGATAGGACTGGTGGAGACAAAAGACGGCTCTAGATTAGGTGTGAAATGCACTGGCAGAATGGGAGACAGCTGCCATGTGGGAGAGAGAAAAAAAAGGGGGGGCCAAAACAAAGGTGTGGATAAAAAATATATATAAAAATGTAATGGGGGCCGAGGTTACGATCTGAAATTGTTGAACTCGATATCGAGTCCGGAAGGCTGTAAAGTGCCTAATGAGGTGCTGTTCCTCCAGCTTCAAATAAAGGACGGATTTCTTGCCTCCCTTCTGCTAAAAATTCTTGTTTTCTTATTGGAAACTTGTCTGAGGTTGCTCAGAGCGATGGCGACCGCTGTGGTGAGCCCACAGTGCAGGTGGCCTGGCCCGTGATCAGTGGGAGCCTCTTCCCCCTTCGACGCTACGTGAAGAGACGGATAAAGTTACCGATTGCGAACAGCGAACGTTGGAAATCTGAAATCACAGGGAAGAACCTGCTGGATTTACTCAGGTGACCTGCAGGTCGGTCGGCATCTGCGCAACTACAGGTTGAGATTCGGCTGTGTGGACCTTTCACTGGAGAGGATGCAGAGGAGATTTACCAGGATGTTGCCCCCAGGACTGGGGAATTTTAGTGATGAGGAAAGATTGGAGAGGCTGGGGTTGTTTTCTTTGGAACAGAGGAGGCTGAGGGGAGATTTAATTGAGGTGAATAAAATTATATGTGGCCTAGATAGAGTGGATAGGAAGGGCCTATTTCCCTTAGCAGAGAGGTCAGTAACCAGGGGGCAGAGAGCCATAATGGCACAGAAGGAGGCCATTCGGCCCATCGAGTCCGTGCCGGCTCTCTGGAGCAATCCAGTCAGTCCCATTCCCCCGCTCTATCCCCGTAGCCCTGCAAGTTTATTTCCCTCAAGTGCCTATCCAGTCTCCCCTTGAAAACATTGAGTGTCCCCGTTTCCACCACTTCCGTCGGCAGCGAGTTCCAGGTCCTCACCACTCGCTGCGTAAAAAAGTTTTCCCTCACGTCCCCCCTGTATCTCTTGCCCAAAACCTTAAATCTGTGTCCCCTAGTCCTTGTACCATCAACTAGTGGGAACAGCCTTTCCCCGTCTAGCCTATCCAAACCCGTCATAATCTTGTACACCTCTATCAAATCACCCCTCAACCTCCTTTGCTCTAATGAAAACAAATCCAGCTTCTCCAGCCTGTCCTTGTAGCTAAGATCCCCCATCCCCAGAACCATTCTGGTAAATCTCCTCTGCACCCTGTCAAGGGCCTTCACATCCTTCCTAAAGTGTGGTGACCAGAACTGGACGCAATACTCCAGCTGTGGCCTAACCAGCGCTTTATAAAGGTTCAGCATAACTTTAAAGTAGTTATAGCGTATGACGTAAGGAAACTACTAAGCACTTGATTTGAGTATAAAACAAGGCTTTAATCAACTGTTTCACAACCATGAGATTCTAGTTACATCACTAGTTCCTGGTTACAAAAATGTCCTGGGCAAGCTGGGCCCACGCCCGAGTATTATTTTATGAGTCATTTCTTCATGAATGATAAGATTCATGACAGCGTAGATTTAAAGTAATTGGTAGAAGGATTAGAGGGGAGTTGAGAACTTTTTTCACCCAGAGGGTGGTGGGGGTCTGGAACTCACTGCCTGAAAGGGTGGTCGAGGCAGAAACCCTCATCGCATTTAAAAAGTACTTGGATATGTACTTGAAGTGCTGTAACCTGCAGGGCTACGGACCAAGAGCTGGAAAGTGGGATTAGGCTGGAGAACTCTTTGTCGGCCGGCACGGACACGATGGGCCGAGTGGCCTCCTCCTGTGCTGTAAAATTCTATGATTACTGTCTGCACCTCACACATGAGCCTGTCTCTGAACTTGTCAGGCAGGTTTTCTGATTAAAATGACAATTGTCGGAAGCCGACAGCAGGGGTATCATGGAGTGTCGGTTTGGCTCCGTTGGTAGCACTCTTACCTCCCCCCCCCCCCCCCCGCCCCGAGTCGGAAGGCCGTGGGTTTGAGCCCCACTCTTGTCTGGCACACATCATCTGGGCCCGACACTGTGAGTTGCAGACGTTACACCGAGGCCCCGTCTGCTTAATCAGGTGGACAATCAAGACCCCTTTCTTCACAAATGTAGAAAGAGCTTTCATTTCTATCGCGCTTTTCACGACCACCGGATGTCCCAAAGCGCTTTACAGCCAATGAAGTACTTTTTGAAGTGTCGTCACTGTTGTAATGTAGGAAACACGGCAGCCAATTTGCGCACAGCAAGCTCCCACAAAGAGCAATGAGATAATGACCAGGCATTGGTTGAAGGATAAACATTGCTCCTCTCCGAAGAGTGGCCGCGGGATCTTTTACGTCCACCTGAGAGGGCAGGCGAGGGGGCCAAAAGACGACACAGTGCAGCGCTCCCTCGGCCTAGACTATGTGCTCGACTCTCTGGTGTGGGACTTGAACCCGCGACCTTCTGACTCAGGGGCGAGAGCCACAGCTGATGTCTTCCTTCATCCTTCAGTGAACACTCCCAATTAACTGGCCATTCATCTCACTTAGTCTCCGTGACATTGCGATGTGTAGGGAGCGGTTGCCACGCTTACCTACGTAAAAGTCGGTGCGTCTCCAAGGAATGGATTGCATGTGAAGTGCTTTGAGATGTTTGTAAGAGATATGACACGGGGCGAGGATTTCTCTTTATAACTTGAGATGTTTGTCCAGCCCTGTTCAAGGTCTGTTTCAGTTATTATTCTGTCACTCACCAACAGATTGGAAATACTCAGTTGGCCCTTCTGGTTGTCTTGAGCTGACAGCTTGTGCGGGGGCCCTCGTGCTGTGGAAGGGGGGTTATTGGTGTCGTGCTGTTCACCTGTCTCGGCAACAAGTAATCATCTTTAATCAGGAGTTTGGCAGCTTGGCGTCTTGTCAGCTCTTGGGCTGTCAAAATGACTCCTGCTTTACTGTGCTCTAAGAACATAACATACGTATTAGGAGCAGGAGTCGGCCATTCGGCCCCTCGAGCCTGCTCCGCCATTCAATAAGATCAGGGCTGATCATCGACCTCAACTCCACTTTCCCGCCCGATCTCCATATCCCTCGATTCCCCTAGAGTCCAAAAATCTATCGATCTCAGCCTTGAATATACTCAAAGACTGAGCATCCACAGCCCTCTGGGGCAGAGAATTCCAAAGATTCACCACCCTGTGAGTGAAGAAATTCCTCCTCATCTCAGTCCTAAATGGCCGACCCCTTATCCTGAGACTATGCAATCAAAATTTATAGAGTGGGCGGAGCCTTCTGGGAGCTTAAACAGTGCTGCAGTTGCAAAATGACATGGGAGGCTCTAGGTTCGAATCCTGATCCGCGCCGAGTCCTGTTCGGAGCCCAGGCAGTGGTACAGGCTTCTCCGTTGGGCTCAGTGTCTCTAGGCGAAGATAGGGCGGGGAGGGAAAACCTCCGGTCACGATCGCTCCCACTGCCTCCGTGTTGGGAGACCTCGCCTGTGCAGGTATTGGTCCGTGCCTGGCTGTGACGGCCGCCACAGTCGGATAACTCGCCGCCGTCCTGCCCGACGTGTGAAGAACGGCGAGTTCGGGTTCGGTGACCGGAGGGTTTCCCGTGGAACTCTTCCCCGGCAAGAGCTGAGAGAAGGGAGGGAACTGGAGAGCAGGTTCATCTGGTAAAAGGTTCCCGTCCCTGGCACATCCCTCTGCCATAAACTTGAGGTGATCCAAAACTCTGCTGCCCGTGCCCCATCTTGCACCAAGACCCCTTCACCCATCACCCCTGTGCTCGATGGCCTACATTGGCTCCCAGTCCAGCAACGCCTCAAATTTAAAATTCTCATCCTTGTTGTCAGATCCCTCCACAGCCTCACCCCCTCCCCTATCTCAGTAACCTCCTCCAGACCCACAACCCCCCCGAGATCTCTGCGCTCCTCCAATTCTGGCCTCTTGAGCATCCCCGATTTTCTTTGCCCCACCATTGGCGGCTGTGCCTTCAGCTGCCTGGGCCTTAATCTGTGGAATTTCCTCCCTAAACCTCTCCGCCTCTCTACCTCTCTCTCCTCCTTTAAGACGCTCCTTAAAACCTACCTCTCTGACCAAGCTTTTTGGTCACCTGCCCTAATGTCTCCTTACGTAGCTCGGTGTTGAATTCTGCTTGATAACGTTCCTATGAAGCGCCTTGGGAGGTTGTGAACAGACTCCTCATAATAGTGAGAGTGTGGCGTTATCGGAGCAATCATTGTTCAACCAACCCAAAACAACAAAGAAACATAGGGGGGAAAAATTCAGTTGTTTGCGCCTCCCGTTAGCACCTTAAGAGGGCGCAACGCAACGAGCGCCCGGGCACGGCGATGTTTGCGCCGCTTGTGAAATTAACTAGACATTTTGCGGCGGCGCTAAACACTGCCGCCACGATCTCCTGCGCCGGCAGATTGTGACGTCAGTCGAGTGCGCAACGCCCCGGTAGCGCCCGAGACCGGATATTGAGTGGCGCCCCCTGCCTTACCGCCTGCCGCTAGCAACGACAGGTTGAGGGGAGCGTTATGCTGTCAGAAAGGGACTAGGGGAGCGCTATTTAAAGGCGACCACTTCCTGCCTTTTTTAGTTGGTGACATTTTTGCACCACGCATTCTGAGAGAGAGACTTCTGGAGAGATTCAACGCTGTGTGAAGGAGTTTTGGGTACTGAGCAGCACTTTGCAGGTTCATTTTGATTTGCCCTTCCTTGCTTCGCCAGCGCTCTGAGGTAGCGCCTCGCTCCTCGGCCTTTGTGCCTTAAGACAGGTGTGAAGCGCCTGATTTAGCGCTCCAATCACCTCCAGGGGCGATAAAAGCCAAGTTTGCCGTCGGAGGCGATAATTAGCGCCAGGCGCTAAACTTTGCGCACGGCCGATAATGAATTTTCCCCCCCTAGAAACATAGAAGATAGGAGCAGGAGTAGGCCATTCGGCCCCTCGAGCCTGCTCCGCCATTCAATGAGATCATGGCTGATCATCCAAATTCAGTACCCTGTCCCTGCCTTCTCTCCATATCCCTTGATCCCTTTAGCCTCAAGAAATCTATCTAACTCCTTCTTGAATATATTTAATGAATTGGCCTCAATTGCCTTCTGTGGTAGAGAATTCCACAGGTCCACCACTCTCTGGGTGAAGAAGTTCCTCCTCATCTCCTGTGTGCGAGTGGAAACGGGTAACATGGTGGAATCAATAGGCGTCGGGGGAATAGATTAATTTAATGCAGGTCATTATTTCAACCAGCGTATCATGTCCTTAATTTGAAGCCTGATTAACTGCTCCCTATAAATTTTGTATTTCATTAACTACGTACCGTATAGTGTAATGCCGGGACTGGATGATGGGACAGGTCAATAGTTCACAGTCTCTATTATGAAGAAAACGTCTCCCTCAGTAGGATATCATTAGTCTTTCGTTGTCATGGCAACCTGCCACGTCTGACTTCAGTTGTTTAAGCCGGCCCGTGTACAGATTGCCCGATGCGATTTTTGAGCCCTGTAGACCCGGGCTTGATGTAGGGCGGCCAACTATGGCCGGACGTATTCCTGGCGGTTTCGTCCCATGACCTCACCCCTCCACCCGGTCAAACAGTCTTTCTACACCCCCTACCCGCCCCCATTGCCAATATTTTGAGAACTAATAAAGAAAAGCGTTCCAAAAAAAAAAAAGGGGGAAAAAAATACCCCACACTATTCTTTTAAAGCCACCTATGAATTTTTCTCCCTGGGTTTTTTTTTGCTCGCCACGGTGCCCAGGAGATTAACTTTTAATTGCTGAAGACTCTTGGAGGATTGGCCACCCTGACTTTGTCCCTTGTCTGTGGTGAGTTGACTTGTTCGCAGCTGGCCGGAAGGCAGGGGCTGTATTGGTTGGACTCGGCCCTCCCTGGGCTGTGGAGAGGGAAGATTAGAGATCGTCTCCGTTCCCAGCCCCACCCCCCCCATCGAGTGAGCCTTGCTGAAGCGTGCACCGGCCTGAACATTGTGTGAGGACAGGATTCAGACATAGAAACATAGAAGATAGGAGCAGGAGTAGGCCATTCGGCCCCTCGAGCCTGCTCCGCCATTCAATGAGATCATGGCTGATCATCCAAACTCAGTACCCTGTCCCTGCCTTCTCCCCATATCCCTTGATCCCTTTAGCCTTAAGAAATATATCCAATTCCTTCTTGAATATATTTAATGACTTGGCCTCAACTACCTTCTGTGGCAGAGAATTCCACAGGTTCACCACTCTCTGGATGAAGAAATTCCTCCTCATCTCTGTCCTAAATGGCTTACCCCTTATCCTTATCCTTAGACTGTGACCCCTGGTTCTGGACTCCCCGACCATCGGGAACATCCTTCCTGCATCTAGTCTGTCCAGTCCTGTTAGAATTTTATAAGTTTCAATGAGATCCCTTCTCATTCTTCTAAACTCTAGCGAGTATAAGCCTAATCGACCCAATCTCTCCGCATACATCATTCCTGTGGAGAGGAAGATTAGAGATCGTCTCCGTTCCCAGCCCCCCCATCGAGCAGTCCCGGCTCTGCCACCACCCCCCCTCCCCCCAATGGTAGAATAGCCCTACAACACTCATTTTCCAGGTTTGGGTGTGAAAGGCGGCCCATTTAGTTGAGGCACCCGGAGGGTTTTGCCGCCGCCCACGGGACTACACTCCAGCGAGAGGCGCGAAGAGCAGAGAAAATGTAAAGATAAAGCTCAGGCCTCCGCCTTGTTCCTTCTGGCGGGAGAAATGTTTGAATATTTCCCGTATGTTCGAGTGCGGGGCCAATCGGGGACCAGGCACGCCTCCACACAGGGCATATGGAGCACACGCGAGCTTTTCCTTCCTCCAACAAAACGCTCTGTCGCTGGGAGTTGGTCAAATTCTACCACAATTATCCGTGAGACTGTTGTTTAACGCCACGGTGCTGGATGAGAATTTGAGGCCTTGCCTTGCGGGCCCCCGCCCCTCTCCTTCATGACTTCAGTCAGTTTACTTGCTTGCAGTGTTCTTTTTCCGTGTTCGTTCTGACCCGACCGGCTCGATAACACTTCCCGAGGTGTGTTTAGGGCTTTCCGCGCTGTTCAGGTGTACGCTTCAGACACTGTCAAACCTACCTCAGCCGGAGCAGCGGTGTTAGACTACCATTGGCCGCAGGGCCACCCAGCTGGCCTAGGGAGCGGTCAGTCCCACAGTCCTGCTCCTGATTGTTGTCCAGTGACCCCCTGCTCGGTAGTGTTCACGTGTAGGCACCAGGTCAGGGCAGAATCGAGCTCGACTAGACAGGTGTGTCAACACGGGTCTGGGCAGTGAGTCCCAGCTGGCCATTTAACCCCCAGCACCTCGCCTCCGGTCTCAGCCGTGGCTCAGTGGGTAGCACTCTCACCTCTGAGTCAGAAGGTCGTGGGTTCAAACCCCAACTCCAGAGACTTGAGGACAAAATCCAGGCTGATGCTCCCAGTGCAGTACTGAGGGAGTGCTGCACTGTCGGAGGTGCCGTCTTTCGGATGAGACATCTGCCCTCTCGGGTGGATGTACCCATGGCACTATTCGAAAAAGAGCAGGGTGTCCTGGCAAATATTTATTCTTCAACCAACATCACTTAAAAACAGATTACCTGGTCATTATCACATTGCTGTTTGTGGGATTTTGCTGTGTGCAAATTGGCTGCCGCGTTTCCTAAATTACAACAGTGACTACACTTCAAAAAAGTACTTCATTGGCTGTAAAGCGCTTTGAGATGTCCGGTGGTCGTGAAAGGCGCTGTAGAAATGCAAGTCTCTCTTTTGATACCCAGTATTGCTGTTCACCAATGAGGAAATGTCCACTCGAGTGAAGTGCTGGAGGGTAACTAGCACCCATGGAACCGCAGCCCAGTGACAGCCGGGACTAAAATTAGGCAGAAAAAATAAAACCTGCCTGAGGATGCTGGCCCCCGGGGGTGCGGGCAGGCAGGAGAGTTGCCCTGCTCGTACTGTGTTGGCGAACATTCAGTTCGTCCTCGCTGAAAATACTACAGGAAACTTTTTTTTATCCGGCACGGACGGGACCGACGTGGTGCCGGTTCATCAAAAATTCCGGATAACCCAACGCTATAGTAAAAGATAGGGAGAGCTGAGAGCTCCGTATTAAGCAACAAACCCTGTTGCTTAGCAACAAGTGTAGAACAATGGCCACAAGTTCCAAGCGTCTCTGGAGCTTAGCAACAGCTGCAGCCACACCCTTGCACAGCAACAGACGGAGGAAGGCAAAGAGAATATGAAGTAAAACCTACCCCTGAATTTTGCCGGTTAACCGAGATTTCCGGTTATTTAGGTGCCAGTAAATCGAAAGTTTCCTGTAATTCGAAATGCACATCTGGATTCCCAGTTAGCCAGATGTGGCTGGTGGCTTAAGGTATTGGACTGGTCTAGACTGCGCTACAAGCCAATGAGTGCCTGCCGATAACGCACCACTAACTGGATGGAATCTTTGTTTCCCGTGTTGCTAGCAGCTAGAAAACCAGGAGAAAATCTCTCCCTCGCCTAAAATATTTTTCCTCCTACTATTTCCCCCCCCACGCAGTCAGTAACGTCGGGGTGGACTGATGTGATTTTTTAACAGATTCTTTTTGCAGCTTTATATTTTAAGAGAATTTTGTTCTAACCGGATTAATCTGAAGAGCACAGGCGAAAACTTGACGTATCTCGATCTGTGTCTGCTTCTGGTGTCACAGAATGGTCTGCTGCTTATCAGAATTGATAAACCTGTTTTGTGGTTTTTTTGTTTTTTTGCATTTTGAGCCGTCTGGTTATTGGTTGCCAGGGCGACAGTGATTGCCTGTGAGCGTTCAGATGCAACAAGTGCGGAAAATCAATTTCAGAAAATGCTGATTGACAGGGGGGGCCCTGTAAGCGGCTTTCAGGCTGAACCAGTTGAACCTTTCTCTTCGCACAGCCCCTGCTGGTGATTAGGCTCCTCCGTGTACAGGAGGCCGGATCTTCGCACAGCCCCTGCTGGTGATTAGGCTCCTCCGTGTACAGGAGGCCGGATCTTCGCACAGTCCCTGCTGGTGATTAGGCTCCTCCGTGTACAGGAGGCCGGAGGTTTCGCTCACCGTGCGCGCCGGCTCGCCTCTGCAGTCCGCCCTCGCCCCACCACTCCGGCCACTGCCCAGTCCCTCACCCGACTGACCATGGTTCAAAAGTGCCAGTCTGGACAGTGGGCTATTTGACCCCTCCAAATGGCAATGCTGGGGTGGGTGGGGAGGGGTGGGGTCACTCGATATCCGTGCAAATGCACTTTCCCAGGAGCCGGGAGTGGGAATTCTGTCTGATTTTTTTTTTCCCCCTCTCCCCAAGTGGTTAATGGGGTCGGTTGCATGACTCCCAGCACAGAGCGCCGACCTTCGTGATCACACCCATGCTTGGGGATAAGGGCTGCATTTACCCACCAGGTCACCAGGGTACATTTCTATCCACAAGAGACTCCCTTAGTATCTCGGAAACTAGGTGCCACGAGCATCTGTGCTGTGCGATGTGATTAGTGGCCAGTTAGGGTCACAGTCTAAGGATAAGGGGTAAGCCATTTAGGACAGAGATGAGGAGGAATTTCTTCACCCAGAGAGTGGTGAACCTGTGGAATTCTCTACCACAGAAGGCAGTGGAGGCCAATTCATTAAATATATTCAAGAAGGAGTTAGATATATTTCTTGAGGCTAAAGGGATCAAGGGATATGGGGAGAAGGCAGGAACGGGGTACTGAATTTGGATGATCAGCCATGATCTCATTGAATGGCGGGGCAGGCTCGAGGGGCCGAATGGCCTACTCCTGCTCCTATCTTCTATGTTACTGGCTTGTAGTGGAGTCTAGACCGGTCCACCTCAGGACGTCCCAAAGCGCTTTACAGCCAATGAAATATTTTTGAAATGTGCTCACTCTAATGTGGGAAACGCGCCAGCCAATTTGCGCACAGCAAGCTCCCGCAAACAGCAATGTGATAATGGCTGGAAAATCTGTTTTTAGTGATGTTGATTGAGGGATAAATATTGGCCCCAGGACACCGGGGAGAACTCCCCCTGCTCTTATTCGTTGGCCACTAGCTACATCTGGCTAATTGGGAATCCAGATGTGTATTTCTGAATAGTAAATAAAAATGGAAAAATAGGCACCGTTCTTGGGTCACGTGTTCTCACGGCGTGTGCACGTGACCTTTAACCTTGTTTTGCCTTGGTTGGTAAAATGGTGAGCTGAAAGGCCGCGTGTACGAGTGACTCTTTGATTGTTGTGCGAGCTTTACTTCCTTGGTCGCTGAATTAGTGGTAGATGTTAAGTAAGTGTGCACACGCGCAGTATGTACATTTACGCACACTTGCCTGTATTGTGTGCGAGGCGTTTTCTACTAAAATGAATGCAAGGGGATAAAACTGTGTCGTTGGAGCCTCACCTGTGGCAAGTCAGGGATTTCTATTGGAAAGCCCTGGTCCAGGGGCCTCTCGGTCACTGTCGCTTTAAGTGGGCACCTGTGAATGTGCTCCAGATTCTTGGGGACGTCGGGCTAAAAGGTCAACGGGCAAAATGCGAATGGTTTCGTGTAGGAATGTCCTTGGTTTAAAAATGTACGTGAATCCTGGAGGGCTTGTGGGGGGGTAAGATTTCTCCTTGTCACGAACTAAACATATTTTACAAATGAGCCCAGGGAGTCTCTCCAGTGCATTTCCAATGTCACGCACACATGGAGAGTAGAGGAGACGGTCCTTCCTTCCCTCTCGTGGGTTTCTCCTCTACATCTGCTTCTCTCGATTCAAGAAAGGAAAGATAGACTTGCATTTCTCCAGCGCCTTTCACGACCTCAGGACGTCCCAAAGGGCTTTACAGCCAATGAAGTACTTTTTGAAGTGTAGTCACTGTTGTAATGTGGGAAACACGGCAGCCAATTGCGCACAGCAAGCTCCCGCAGACTGTAATGTGATAATGACCAGATCATCTGTTTTAGTGATGTTGGTTAAGGGATAAATATTGGCCCCAGGACACCGGGGAGAACTCCCCTGCTGTTCTTTGAAATAGTGCCCGTGGGATCTTTTGCATCCACCTGAGAGAGCATAAGAACATAAGAACATAAGAAATAGGAGCAGGAGTAGGCCAATCGGCCCCTCGAGCCTGCTCCGCCATTCAATAAGATCATGGCTGATCTGATCCTAACCGCCAATCCACTATCACAGAACCATCTCCTGAATCTAACAGAATTAGACACACGAAATAGGAGCAGGATCAGGCTACACGGCCCCTGGGCCCGCTCCGCTACCCACAGGGCCATGACCGATCCGAACCTAGACTCATGTCCAAATTCCTGCCCGCTCCCCGTAACCCTTAATTCCCTTTACTTCTAGGAAACTGTCTATTTCTGTTTTAAATTTATGTAATGATGTAGCTTCTACAGCTTTTTGGGGCAGCATATTCCATGGACCTACCACCCTCTGAGTGAAGTAGTTCCTCCTCATCTCACTTTTGAAAGAGCAGCCCCTTATTCTAAGACTATGCCCCCTAGTTCTAGTTTCACCCATCATCGGGAACATCTTCCCTGCATCCACCCGATCCAACCCCTTCACAATCTTATATGTTTCAATAAGATCGCCACTCATTCTTCTGAACTCCAATGAGTAGAGTCCCAATCTACTCAACCTCTCCTCATATGTCCATCCCCTGGCAGACGGGGCCTCGGTTTCAATGTCTCATCCGAAAGAAGGCACCTCCGACAGTGCGGCGCTCCCTCAGTACTGCCCCTCCGACAGTGCGGCACTCCCTCAGTACTGCCCCTCCGACAGTGCGGCGCTCCCTCAGTACTGCCCCTCCGACAGTGCGGCACTCCCTCAGTACTGCCCCTCCGACAGTGCGGCACTCCCTCAGTACTGCCCCTCCGACAGTGCGGCGCTCCCTCAGTACTGCCCCTCCGACAGTGCGGCGCTCCCTCAGTACTGCCCCTCCGACAGTGCGGCGCTCCCTCAGTACTGCCCCTCCGACAGTGCGGCGCTCCCTCAGTACTGCCCCTCCGACAGTGCGGCACTCCCTCAGTACTGCCCCTCCGACAGTGCGGCGCTCCCTCAGTACTGCCCCTCCGACAGTGCGGCGCTCCCTCAGTACTGCCCCTCCGACAGTGCGGCACTCCCTCAGTACTGCCCCTCCGACAGTGCGGCGCTCCCTCAGTACTGCCCCTCCGACAGTGCGGCGCTCCCTCAGTACTGCCCCTCCGACAGTGCTATGCTCCCTCAGTACCGCCCCACCGACAGTGCAGCACTCTCTCAGTACTGCCCCTCCGACAGTGCGGCACTCCCTCAGCACTGCACTGGGAGTGTCAGCCTGGATTTTTGTGCTCGAGTCTCTGGAGTGGGACTTGAACCCACGACCTTCTGGTGGGTAGGGCTGTTTCCTACAAGCCCCCAGGGAATAATGTGTCCCTGCTCCCTTTTTAAATGTTCGTGTCTCGAAGATAATGTCATTAACCTTGAGAGACAGATGAGAACAGAAAGATTGATGAAATATGTTGCCTGGTTTTGCATTGCTGGCGGCACGGCAAGGCAGTGGCAGAAATAGACTCGCACCCAGGTTTTTTTTAAATGTTGGGTATTTACATGCAATTTCTAACAGAAATCGGAACCTATTTGTTCATTTTCAGTCTGTCTGTCTCACTCCACACGCACGCACATTATATATCTCCATAGACTTCCGGTCAAATTTTTTCTATTGCAAATTCCTTTGTCCACATTTTGAAGGGGAACTGGCGGTATAAAGTTGCCACACAGCAGTTCCAATCTCCCAGGCGCTGCAAGGATTCACCTGAATTATGCCGGGGCTCAGAGGGTTAAATTTCGAGGAACGGTTGCGTAGACTAGGGTCGCATTCCCTCGAGGATCGAAGGTTGAGGGACGAGGTGCTTGAGGTGCGTAAAACGATTAAAGGATTCGATCGGGTAGATACGGAGATAATTTTTCCCCTGATTGGGGGGAATCCAGAACCAGGGGTCACAGTCTAAGGATAAGGGGTAAGCTATTTAGGACAGAGATGAGGAGGAATTTCTTCACCCAGAGAGTGGTGAACCTGTGGAATTCTCTACCACAGAAGGCAGTTGAGGTTAATTCATTAAATATATTCAAAAAGGAGTTGGATATATTTCTTAAGGCTAAAGGGATCAAGGGATATGGGGAGAAAGCAGGGACAGGGTACTGAGTTTGGATGATCAGCCATGATTTCATTGAATGGCGGAGCAGGCTCGAGGGGCCGAATGGCCTACTCCTGCTCCTATCTTCTATGTTTCTATGAATCCATAACAAGGGGAGCATAATCTTAAAATTAGAGCCAGGCCGTTCAGAAGGGGAAATCAGTAAGTACTGTTTCCACACCAAGGTTGGTGGACATATGGAACTATCGCCCCCAACAGGCGCTGGATGCCGGGGGTCAATTGGAGGTTTCAAGACCGAGATCGATGGATTTTTGCTGGGTAAGGACACCAAGGGTTACGGGAACCAGGGCAGGTAAATGAATTTGAGGCACAGATGAAATAATAATTGAGCAGATGGTGCATTCCCAGATTGTCGCCTGTACTGATTTCAATATACGTCGCGATACATGATCTAATTGAGTGGCGGAACAGGCCCGAGGGACTGAATGGACTGCTCCTGCTGCAGAGCCAGTGAAGAAACTATTCCGAACACAGGAACAGGAGGAGGCCATTCAGCCCCTCGGGCCTGCTCGATCATTCAATTGGATCATGGCAGATCTGTGCATGTCAACGTGCGTATAACGTTCTGCCTCTCTTGCCATAACGTGTGAACATACGGACAATGATGGACAGGTAAAGACCCTGTGGTCCACCCAGCTTGTCCCATACAATTGCGATGCTTTGTGTATCCCAATATCCACTCTCCACCCCACCCCAAACCATGTGATCTCCTGGGAGAGGCAAAAAAAACCAGATAAAAAATCCCAGGCCAATTTGGGGGGGGAAAAATCTGGGAAATTCCTCTCCCACCCATCTAGGCGATCGGAACTAGTCCAGGAGCTCACTCTGGTCCTGAGTTCCCTGCAGTACCTCTCTTTTGTAAGAAGTGATCTCCGCCCCAGCCAGAAACATAGAAACATAGAAGATAGGAGCAGGAGTAGGCCATTCGGCCCCTCGAGCCTGCTCCGCCATTCAATGAGATCGTGGCTGATCATCCAAATTCAGTACCCTGTCCCTGCCTTCTCCCCATATCCCTTGATCCCTTTAGCCTTAAGAAATATATCCAACTCCTTCTTGAATATATTTAATGAATTGGCCTCAACTGCCTTGTGTGGTAGAGAATTCCACAGGTTCACCACTCTCTGGGTGAAGAAATTCCTCCTCATTTCTGTCCTAAATGGCTTACCCCTTATCCTTAGACTGTGACCCCTGGTTCTGGACTCCCCCACCATCGGGAACATCCTTCCTGCATCTAGTCTGTCTAGTCCTGTCAGAATTTTATAAGTTTCAATGAGATCCCCTCTCATTCTTCTAAACTCCAGCGAGTACAAGCCCAATCGACCCAATCTCTCCTCATACGTCATTCCTGCCATCCCAGGTATCAGTCTGGTGAATCTTCGCTGCACTCCCTCCACGGCAAGAACATCCTTCCTCAGGTAAGGCGACCAAAACTGCACACAATACTCAAGGTGTGGTCCCACCAAGGTCCAGCTCTCACTTGAAGAGATAACCTGCCCTCTCTTCTCGTTAATTGTACTTTAGAGTTCTTCTCTGTAGTCAATCTTCTGTCCAACTAACTTCCATCTTGTGCCTGTACACCACAACAACTCCTTAGTCATCGCCGTTTAGAGTTAGTGATCGAGGGGCGTTTGTATTTCTGAACTACAATACTTCCAGTGACTATCAAGTCATGGGATGGGGAGAGGGAGAGGAGGAGGGGAAGATTTGTACAGGTCTGTTGGACGGGCCTATATGGGAAACTGAGACTTGGCTGTGTCCCAACCAGAACCCAATGGATACCAGCACCAGTTTTCCCGCAGAAGCTCCCGGGAAACCAAAAGGTTTTTTTGGGGGGGGGTGGTGCCTGCTGTTGTGACCCCCCTGGGGTCAAATAATCTGCTGGCACTCGCTGGCCCCTCGGTACCAAGGTAATGACTGGAGCCTGTGGTGAAAGGAGAAGGAAGGAGGGAAGCCTCTCTCGATCCCGGTGACCTTCCTGTAGTTCCAGTTCTCTGCTGGCTGGCAGCAGACACCTGTCTCTCTCTTGGCAGGCTCCCAAGTTCATGGGAATTAGAGTCCTGACAGATTGGCTGTGAGTCGCGCGCAGCGTGTGGCCTGTGACGGGGCTGATCACTGACGGTGGCAGCACAATCGGGAAGTGTCGATTCCGCTGGCTTCCTGCCGAAGAGGCTTCTCTCTCAGCTTGAGCGATTCCACCTGGAGAAGGGCCCGAGTGAGCTGGTGCGGTTCACGTAGCTCTCAACAGCCTTCCACGCCCAGCTCCGCAGGTGCAGTTTGGTGAAGAGCCCAACTGGATTCCTTCGAAGAGTAGGGGAAAGGGGGGGAAGAGAGAGAGAGAGAGACCGAGAATGAAGGCTGTTTGGAAAATGATGGAGAATTTACCTAGAAACAAGAGTGGAAAAAGTGCTGCCTGATTTCACTCCTAATTTTAAGATTATGCCGCCTATAGTTTCTCTGTATCTACCCTATCGAATTCTTTTAACATTTTAAACACCCCGATTAGATCACCCCTCGACCATCTAAACTCCAGGAATACAAGCCAAGTCTATGCATTTTGTCCTCGGAATTTAACCCTTTAGTCGCTGGTATTTAAAAAAAAATTTGTACATGTGATGTGGGCGTCGCTGGCAAGGCCAGCATTTATTGCCCATCCCTAGTTGCCCTTGAACCATAGAATCATAGAATGGTTACAGCACAGAAGGAGGCCATTCGGCCCGTCGCGCCCATGCCGGCTCTCTGCAAGAGCACTTCAGCTAGTCCCACTCCCCTGTCCGTTCCCCATAACCCTGCACATTTCTTTCTTTCAGGTACTTCTCCAATTCCCTTTTGATTGAATCTGCCTCCACCACCCTCTCAGGCAGTGCATTCCAGATCCGAACCACTCGCTGCGTAAATAAGTTTTTCCTCACGTCGCCTTTGGTTCTTCTGCCAATCACCTTAAATTTATGCGTCCTCTGGTTCTCGACCCTTCCACCAATGGGAACAGTTTCTCTCTATCTGCTTTGTCTAGATCCCCTCATGATTTTGAACACCTCGATCAAATCTCCTCTCAATCTTCTCTGCTCCGAGGAGAACAACCCCAGCTTCTCCAGTCTATCCATGTAACTGAAGTCCCTCATCCCTGGAACCATTCTCATCAATCTTCTCTGCACCCTCTCTAAGGCCTTCACATCCTTCCTAAAGTGCGGTGCCCAGAATTGGACACAATACTCCAGTTGAGGCCGAACCAGTGTTTTATAAAACTTCCTTGCTTTTGTACTCTGTGCCTCTATTTATGAAGCCCAGGATCCCGTATTTTTTTAACCGCTTTCTCAACCCACCCTGCCACCTTCAACGATTTGTGCACATATACCCCCAGGTCTCTCTGTTCCTGCACCTCCTTCAGAGTTGAGAAGGTGGTGAGCCACCTTTTTGAACCGCTGCAGTCGATATATTTCTAAGTCACGATGGTGTGTGACTTGGAGGGGTACTCGGAGGTGGTGGTGTTCCCGCGCGCCTGCTGCCCTCGTCCTTCTAGGTGGAAGAGGTCGCGGGTTTGGGAGGTGCTGCCGAAGAAGCCTTGGCGAGTTGCTGCAGTGCATCTTGTAGATGGTACACACTGCAGCCACGGTGCGCCGGTGGTGGAGGGAGTGAATGTTTAAGGTGGTGGATGGGGTGCCAATCAAGCGGGCTGCTTTGTCCTGGATGGTGTCGAGCGTCTTGAGTGTTGTTGGAGCTGCACTCATCCAGGCAAGTGGAGAGTATTCCATCACACATTCTGGTGGGTCTGCGCTGCACCCCATCCAAAGCCAATATATCCTTTGCGGTGCGGTGCCCAGAACTGAACACAGTTGACGTAAGAAAACTACTAGGCACTTGGTCTAAGCGTTAAACAAAGCTTTAATCAACTGTTTTACAACATGGAGGTCTAGTTGTGTCCTTCACTAGTTCCTGTTAAGAATGTCCTGCGCAAGCTGGGCCCGTGCCCGAGTATTTATACTCTCCCTGGACAGCGCCACCCACAGGCCGCTTAGTATTATTTCGTAAGTCTTTCTTTCATGAATGACTGATTCATGTCAACAGTTACTCCAAATAAAGTCTGACCAAAGCTCTGTCGCTGAAATAAAGTCTGAGGTGGAGACGGACTGACTGTAGGTTTAATAGGTGGAGACGGACTGGCCCCCTTAAATATTTGAACCTTTCAGTTAAACGGAGAGTTCAGGTCAATGCTGATGAGGGGAGTAGAAATGCTGTCATTGGGCCCTCCCCGCTCCAACATCAGACAATGGCTCGACTAGTAAATACACTTCCGCTCTCGGCTGGTGGTCTGAGCTGAGCTAGGTGACCTCCGCCAGCAGTGGGGACACTTCGGTTAATCTCGGCAAACCTGCACTCAGAGCGGGGATAGACCTCTGCAGTTAGTTTGATTGGGAAGAGATGGGGGATTGTTGTGTGACTGACGTGTCTCCTTATGCTTCGATTCAAGGTCCCTTTTGCTGTTCGAAAGCCTATTTTTTTTAATTCTCTCTCTCTCGCGTGTCCTGATGTGTCAGCATTTTCCTCGTCCCAGATTTTCTTTCCACCAGCGTGTACTTTTCACCTTGAGGACTGGATATTTTAAGACCGAGTCACCTCATTAAATGAGACGTGTTTAGAGCGAGGGCCTGTTCGCTCCAGTTTCTGTCCCGTCCGTGGGACTGCAGGGTCCGTTCCTTCCCCTCTCCTGAGGCCTGCTGACTCTTGCTGGGGTACGGGTTCCATGGGTGCCACCCAAGTTGACCGTTCCTCATGTGTGACTCAAGGCCGTGAGTAGCCGTTGGCTATTCACCAATGGAGGGCAGCGCAGTAATGATTAGAAGCTGGTTGCCTCCATAGCCCAGTGATACTGAGGCTACTGTCACCCAGGCCAACTCAACTACTCTGTACAGAATCTGGAATCTTGCTGATCAACAATAACAACAACAACTTGTATTTATATAGCGCCTTTAACATAGTAAAACGTTCCAAGGCGCTTCACAGGAGTATTATAAGACAAAATTTGACACCGAGCCACATAAGGATAAATTAGGGCAGGTGACCAAAAGCTTGGTCAAAGAAGTAGGTTTTAAGGAGCGTCTTAAAGGAGGGGAGAGAGGCGGAGAGGTTTAGGGAGGGAATTCCAGAGCTTAGGGCCCAGGCAGCTGAAGGCACGGCCACCAATGGTTGAGAGCGATTATAATCGGGGATGCTCAAGAGGGCAGAATTAGAGGAGCGCAGATATCTCGGGGGGGTTGTGGGGCTGAAGGAGATTACAGAGATAGGAAGGGGCGAGGCCATGGAGGGATTTGTAAAGAAGGATGAGAATTTTGAAATCGAGGCGTTGCTTAACCGGGAGCCAATGTAGGTCAGCGAGCACAGGGGGTGATGGGCGAACGGGACTTGGTGCGAGTTAGGACACGGGCAACCGAGTTTTGGATGACCTCAAGTTTATGGAGGGTGGAATGTGGGAGGCCGGCCAGGAGTGTGTTGGAATAGTCAAGTCTAGAGGCAACAAAGGCATGGTATTGGTCAGCACAGTTACAGACTGAGCCAACTAGGGAGGGCACGGAGATGGTTCAGTGATCAGGTTTACTTTCCTGCAAAGCTGTACCCGAAGAGATAAGGAGCATTTGATGGATTGAATGGAAAGCGTTGAATGTTTTTTTTAATTTTCTGGCCCATTGAGCCAGCTCCCGGCCAGCTGGAGCTGAGCGATATGCCGATGTTAAGTGGTGGCACGGGGGGCTGCCTGTGTTATTTCATGGAAGCTCTCCATCTGTTCCCTTCCAGTGTGGCTCTGTGCATAAACCCATGAAGGACATCCTAACCGCACCACCACCGCCGCGTGTGTGTGTGTGCGTGTGAGGCAGTTGTTTCTGTGTCGAGCGCAGTTAGCAGAGAGTCAGATTTATTCTGCAATGATGCTTCGGTAGATCCATCGCGTTTATGCGGCCACGTCTTGCCCAGTGAGGGATGGAGACAGGTGAGTGCAGTTAGGTTGCTCTGAAGGAGGGGAATGGTGTTGAGGTTTGATGAGCGGTCGGGCTGAGCGAGGGAAGGGGATGGAGACGGAGCACGTTACATTTGCAGTTAGTAACATAGGAACATTACGAATAGGAGCCAGTGATTGTTCCAGTGCAGTAATACATCCAGTGCAGTAGTAATTTAAGTGCTGTGAGCTTTTGTTCCCCGGCTGTTCTTGCCCTGATATTTTATAATAAAAGTGTGCGCTCCACAAACTACCCTGAGAGAAACTGTCTGGCGATGGGCCCAGGTCAATCTTTTGTTACCGAATCCAGTACCAAGTGCCCTGATTTCTGTGAACTTTTCATACCATTAATGCAGTGTGCTGAAGGTGAAACAAAGTGTGACAACTTTCCCCAATGTCGGCACGTTTCATCTAGAAAGAAAGACTTGCATTTCTGTCGCGCCTTTCACGACGTCCCAAAGCGCTTTACAGCCAATGAAGTACTTTTTGAAGTGTAGTCACTGTTGTAGTGTAGGAAACGCGGCAGCCAATTTGCGCACAGCAAGCTCCCACAAACAGCACTGTGATTGACATGAATCTTGTCATTCATGTGGAAATGACTTATGAAATAATACTGGGCAGCCTGCTGGTGGCGCTGTCCAGGGAGAGTATAAATACTCGGGCATGGGCCCAGCTTGCTCAGGACATTCTTTAACAGGAACTAGTGAAGGACACAACTAGATCTCCATGTTGTAAAACAGTTGATTAAAGCCTTGTTTAATACTCAGACCAAGTGCCTAGTAGTTTTCTTATCTCAGTGATAATGACCAGATAATTGTTTTTAGTGATGTTGATTGAGGGATAAATATTGGCCCAGGATACCGGGGAGAACTCCCCTGCTCTTCTTCGAAATGGAGAGTTTCCAGTGGTGAAACTTTCATGACCTCATACTCCTCACAAGTTGAATGTAAAATTCCTTGCCTCAATTCAGTTTTTTAAAGTTCTGAAGCGTTCCTCCCCTATGTGTTTCTCTTTGATTTAAAATGTTGGGAGCATGTTATATTTTGTGGATGTTTTTTCCCGGGTCGTTCCTCCCCTGGAGGCACTGTCTCCTACCAGGCTATGTGTCCAAGGGCATTATTCAATCTCTGCTATCTTGCCTGAGAGCACCAGGACATTTGAGAAGATGTTTCCACTTGTGGGCGAGTCCAAAACTAGTGGTGATAAATATAAGATAGTTACTGATAAATCCAATCGGGAATTCAGGAGAAACTTCTTCACCCAGCGAGTGGTGAGAATGTGGAACTCGCTCCCACAGGGAGTGGTTGAGGCAAATAGCATTGATGCATTTCAACACGAGGGAGAAAGGAATCGAAGGATGTGCTGACAGGGTTAGATGAAGATGAGTGGAACGAGGAATGTTTGGAGCATAAACACCAGCATAGACCAGTTGGGCCGAATGGCCTGTTTCTGTGCTGTACGTTTTATGTCATTTGGACATAGGGGGGTGACATAAGAAAACTACTAGGCACTTGGTCAGAGTATTAAACAAGGCTTTAATCGACTGTTTCACAACATGGAAGTCTAGTTATCCTTCACTAGTTCCTGTTTACAAAATGTCCCTGAGCAAGCTGGGCCCGTGCCCGAGTATTTATACTCTCCCTGGACAGCGCCACCAACAGGCCGCCCAGTATATTTCATAAGTCATTTCTACATGAATGGCACGATTTATGGCAAGGGGGGCATCACAGCTGAGCCCCATTTTGCCCTCTTTTGGATTCTCTACACTAGCACTGTTCAGCAGGGGGATCACAGGGTAGCGGCCGTGGCTGGGAACCTTGGCTATCTCTTTCCCCCCCCCACCCCCCTCCCAAGCTCAAAGACACCCAGACCAATGGTACAGCTGCAATTACCAACCCCGCACAGACACGGGATGGAGCCTGGGATCTTGCTGATCTGCATGGCTCAGTTGCACTCTGGGAGCGGGTTCCTTTGAGATTCATCATGCTGCGTGAATGCCTCGGCCGATTTGTAATGTGCAGACAGCCATCCAACATCAGGTAAATGGTGCTGAATGTTGGGTTGACGCTCACTCGGTGTAGAGGAGGGTTATTACTTTTTGATGCTGAATTATACCAAAAAATAGCTATCGTACTTATTGTAGGACCGCGGGGAATAATCCAGCACATGTCATGCTTGAATAGTTGGCTCTAAGTGGAAGCTGGAGACTCAGAGGTCTTGCTTTAGTTGTCCCGCCTCCAGCCTTAAGCTTTCCAAACCATTTGCTGTATTTTTTTTAATGATTTATTCATTCACGGGATGTGGGCGTCGCTGGCAAGGCCAGCATTTATTGCCCTTCCCTAATCACCCTTGAGAAGGTGGTGGTGAGCCGCCTTCTCGAACCGCTGCAGTCCGTGTGGTGAAGGTGCTCCCACAGTGCTGTTAGGGAGGGAGTTCCAGGATTTTGACCCAGCGACGATGAAGGAACGGCCGATATATTTCCAAGTCAGGGTGGTGTGTGACTTGGAGGGGAACTTGGAGGTGGCGGTGGTGTTCCCATGCACCTGCTGCCCTTGTCCTTAGAGTTCAAAGGTGTACAGTCTTATCACCCTGTTGATTTCATTCGCTTAATTTCGATTACTGGCTGATTCAAATATTTTTCAGACAAACGCGGCTTTGAATTATCACTTGGTGGGGTGGGAGGGGACTATTGAGGTAGCACAGCGCTGATCACATGATCGCACGCAAGCTTGTGCCCGTTGTAATGATACAGTGTGAGCATTTGCAGACGTTCCTTTACTTCACAAGGTGTCAGATTTTAATTGTGAGTTAGAGACGTTCCCTTAATCCGCATCTTGGCAGTGTACCAATTAGACAACTGGAGCGGAGGCAGACTTCCCAACCGTATCCCTGAACACAGAATTCTGTTACAGGGTGAACTGCCGCTGCATATAAAGTTTTTAAAGCTTTAATAAAGTTATTCTCTTTCATTCTATCTTAGAATTTGCAAAGGGCCCTGAAATAGTTCCAGAGAAAAACTTTAATAAAGTAAGTTTGGGTCTAATTCGCAGTTTCCTCCTGTCCAGAAAATCATTTCATTACTTAGCCCCAGTCAAAAGAAAAATTGCAGATCCCCGTGAAATTCCATCGCCTAATAATGGAAATTGCTGAAACTGTTTAATATTTATGAAATATTATCTTGTTCTGAAGTGAACATTTCAATACGAGCCGTGTTATTTAAGTGGATTAAAATTATGCCAAAATAAAAAAATTTTAAAAAAGAGTCGGATCACTGAGGTTTGAAGATTCTGACAGCGCGTTGCAGGAATAGTCAGACACCTCTTCAAACCTACCTGGCATGTTGGGGAATACTACGAGGCATGTGGAATGTGAAAACCCAGAGCAGTTGAGAGCTGACTCCAAATAGCGAAGTCTGTAGCTGACAGAGGGCCGAGTTTTCCAGTTTTAATCTCTGTTCGGTGTACACATTCTACCATTAATACTTGGATTAGAGTAGAATACTGTACAGTCTTTACAACCATTCAGCGAAGGACGGGTTTGGATAGGCTAGACGGGGAAAGGCTGTTCCCACTAGTTGATGGTACAAGGACTAGGGGACACAGATTTAAGTTTTTGGGCAAGAGATACAGGGGGGTGTGAGGAAAAACTTTTTTTACGCAGCGAGTGGTGAGGACCTGGAACTCGCTGCCGACGGAAGTGGTGGAAGCGGAGACACTCGATGTTTTCAAGGGGAGACTGGATAGGCACTTGAGGGAAATAAACTTGCGGGGCTACGGGGATAGAGCGGGGGAATGGGACTGACTGGATTGCTCTACAGAGAGAGCCGGCACGGACTCGATGGACCGAATGGCCGCCTTCTGTGCCATTATGACTCTATGACAAGTCCTCGAGATGTTGGCATTTAGTTTTTTTTGGTTGTCAGCCGTGGCTCAGTGGGTGGCACCCTCGCCCTGGAGTCAGAAGGTTGTGGGTTCAAGTCCCACTCCAGACACTTGAGCACAAAAATCTAGGCTGACACTCCCAGTGAGTCACTGACGGAGCGCTGAACTGTCGGAGGGTCAGTACTGAGGGAGCGCTGCACTGTCGGAGGGGCAGTACTGAGGGAGTGCTGCACTGTCAGCGGGGCAGTACTGAGGGAGCACCGCACTGTCGGAGGGGCAGTACTGAGGGAGTGCCACACTGTCGGAGGGGCAGTACTGAGGGAGCACTGCACTGTCGGAGGGGCAGTACTGAGGGCGTGCTGCACTGTCAGAGGGGCAGTACTGAGGGAGTGCCGGACTGTGGGAGGGACAATACTGAGGGAGCGCCGCACTGTCGGAGGAATGTTTGCCGCTCTGACACTTAAAATGCGGCGCTGCCATTATCGTCCACATCCTGGGAATAAATTGGGAGAAAGATCATGGGGATAAGAGGAGCACAGAGTAGGTCAATGTTCTGGTTAATTTTTTTTTGGTGCGCCGGGCTGAATGGCTTCCTCCTGTTCCTCGAGGGGCTGAATGGCCTCCTGTTCCTGCAGTTGCCCAGAGTGAGATCAGCTGGCATGCGCAGACTGGGAATCGAATCTGAGACTTATCTGGTCGATATGACTCACTTTAATTCCACTTTATTTTCTAATAAATCTCTTTGGCTAACCTTTCGCCATGTGTACTACTGTGTATGATACAAAATGCTAGTTAGGCCACAGCTGGAATACTGTGTGCAGTTCTGGTCGCCACATTATAGGAAGGATGTGATTGCATTGGAGAGGGTGCAGAGGAGATTCACCAGGATGTTACCTGGGCTGGAGCGCTTCAGCTATGAAGAAAGACTGGACAGGCTGGGGTTGTTTTCCTTCGAGCAGAGAAGGCTGAGCGGGGACCTAATTGAGGTGTACAAAATTATGAGGGGCATAGATAGGGTAGATAGAAAGGAACCTTTCCCCTTAGTAGAGGGGTCAATAACCAGGGGGCATAGTTTCAAGGTAAGGGGCAGGAGGTTTAGAGGGGATTTGAGGAAACACTTTTTCCCCCAGAGGGTGGTTGGAATCTGGAACTCACTGCCTGAAAGGGTGGTAGAGGCAGGAACCCTCACAACATTCAAGAAGCATTTAGATGAGCACTTGAAACGCCATAGCATACAAGGCTATGGACCAAGTGCTGGGAAAAGGGATTAGAATAGACAGGGGCTTGATGGCCGGCACGGACACGATGGGCCGAAGGGCCTCTTTCTGTGCTGTATGACTCTATGACTCTAAACAGGCGTTTTGCGAAGCCCTGCGGAATAGAGTTTATACTCGGCATGTGTCACCAGCTGTAATGTACTCGCAAGTTTCCCTTTCATGAGTTACTGGGCCAGTCCACGAGGAGCATCTAAGTCATACCCCAAGAGAATTGATGATGCGTCTCTGCTCTGTCCCTCTCTCACGGTGACTTGGCTCCGTCTCACATCGTAAGGGTTTGTTCTATTAAAACACTTTTCTTCAAAGAATACGCTTGGCCTTCCCATCACACATTTGAACTCGCTCCCTTTCCTTTCCAGGAAGCAGCTGCTGACCTTTGTTCTTCAGCTCCGACTGGCTCATCCCAATAATTGATTGACGGATGGGAATATGTTACGGGTGTTTGGACCGGTGTCGGCCACGGCTCAGTGGGTAGCACTCTCTCGGGCCCCTGAGTCAGAAGGTTGTGGGTTCAAGTCCCACTCCAGAGACTCGAGCACAAAAATCTCGGCTGACGCTCCCAGTGCAGTGCTGAGGGAGCGCCGCACTGTCGGAGGGGCAGTACTGAGGGAGCGCCGCACTGTCGGAGGGGCAGTACTGAGGGAGCGCCGCACTGTCGGAGGGGCAGTACTGAGGGAGCGCCGCACTGTCGGAGGGGCAGTACTGAGGGAGCGCCGCACTGTCGGAGGGGCAGTACTGAGGGAGCGCCGCACTGTCGGAGGGGCAGTACTGAGGGAGCGCCGCACTGTCGGAGGGGCAGTACTGAGGGAACGCCGCACTGTCGGAGGGGCAGTACTGAGGGAGCGCCGCACTGTCGGAGGGGCAGTACTGAGGGAGCGCTGCACTGTCGGAGGGGCAGTACTGAGGGAGCGCTGCACTGTTGGAGGGGCAGTACTGAGGGAGCGCCGCACTGTCGGAGGGGCAGTACTGAGGGAGCGCTGCACTGTCGGAGGGGCAGTACTGAGGGAACGCTGCACTGTCGGAGGGGCAGTACTGAGGGAGTGCTGCACTGTCCGAGGTGCCGTCTTTCCGATTAGACGTTAAACCGAGGCCCCGTCTGCCCTCGCAGGTGGACGTAAAAGATCCCACGGCCACTACTTTGAAAATATTAATCCCTCAACCAACCACTAAAACAGATGATCTGGTCATTATCACATTGATGTTTGTGGGATCTTGCTGTGCACAAATTGGCTGCCGCGTTTTCCACATTACAACAGTGACTACACTTCAAAAAAGTACTTCATTGGCTGTGAAACGCTTTGGGACGTCCTGAGGTGGTGAAAGGCGCTGGAGAAATGCAAGTTCTTTAAGGGTATATGGATATTCACAGCAACAAGTGTGACTTGCTGCCAATTGGTTTATGTGGATTTAGTTGAGTTCCACAATTGCATACTATCTATATTCCGAGTTGCAGCATGCACTCACATTATATTGAAAGGCACCTTTGTTTCGCTCGCCTGAACACAACTCCTAGTGGGTTGAGCTGCACAGACCAGAGCGGTCCCTGTTGTGATTCCCAGTCTGTGCCATTGCAACATTCCACGTCGGAATGTACAGGCCTGGGCCCGGTCTCTGGCCACTGCGGTAAATGGCTGGTCCCAAAGTTTGTAAAATACCAAATGACTACCTCTCGATCACTTTTGTCAAAAAAAAATCTGTCTAACTCGAGTTTGCCGACACTACCTGCCTTCACTGTCACTCTCCTCCAGGGCAGCCTGTTCCACATGTCCCGCACCCTTTTTATGTGAAACCATTAAGTCTGACTCCTGGGGCGCGATCTTGCCAGCCCTGGGGAGGTGGGACTGCCGGGAAATTGGCAGAATCTGGGGGTGGGAAAGGGGGTTACAGCCACTTAACTGCCTGTTAACAGGTCGCTAACAGGCAGATAAGAGGATCATCCCCGTTTTACCCACACAAGTGCAGGCTTCCTGAAGGCTGTGAACCCCGCCAGGGTCACCGAGGCGAGCAGTAGGTCTTCGGGGCCCTGCGGGGTGCAAAAGTGTGCAGTGGAGGTAAGTGATGGGTGCAAGTGTGGAGAGGTGAGTATGTGAGATAAGTGGAAAGTGTTAGAAAAAGTTTACTTACCTTTGTTTCTTCCTGCAGGCTTCAAGAGTTGGGGATGCGGAGAGTCTCGCATCTCCGCGGCAGAGATGACGGATGGCTGCTGCATTCTCCAATGCAACAACCATCTAATTTCTGCTGAAGAAAGAGGTTTGATAAGTCTTGAATTCAAGAACTCATCAAACAACAGAGAATGTCAGTGTTTGACAGCTTCACAGAGCTGTCAAACGATGACAGTTCATCTGTCAAAAATTTTTGACAGATGTAACGTCATACGCTGACGTTCTCTGTAACCGGCTTCCCCTTAATTGGCCTGCTAAGCCCGCTGGGCGGGTCAATCAAGGGAACATAGCATGGGTTGGCCACAAGTCGATGGAGGCGGGACTAAAACCCGACAAGTGGGAGTCCCGCCTCTAAAAGCTCCCCATTGGCAAAATCCAGCCCCTGGTCTCTGGTGTCCGAACAGGCCGGATCTGATCCTGGTCTCTGTTGCTTGCCCTCCTCTACACCTCCGCATGAGTCCGATAAAGAGAGGAAAAACTTTAGGATTAGATTACAGGGCTCAATGGACTTTTACTAACTCTGATTCAACATAAGCCCAAGGAGAATAGCCCTGAATTATTCCAGCAACTGAGCTTATAATAATATTTATATAATTATGTACAGGCTGAAGATCATTATCTTCTGAGATAGTACATTTTGTCCAGCTAGATTCCGCCAACCTCTATCCTATAAAAATGCAGCTCTTCCAGAACGTTGGGACCCCCATAATGAAATTCATTCACGGGATGTGGGCGTCGCTGGCAAGGACTGCATTTATTGCCCACCCCTCATTGCCCTCGAGAAGCCGCTGCCTTAAACAGCTGCAGTCCGTGTGGCGAAGGTCTTTTTTGTAGCAGTTTGGTACCATTGAATGGCCATTTCAGAGGGCAGTTAAGAGTCAACCACATTGCTGTGGATCCGGAGTCACATATCGGCTAGACCGGGTAAGGACGACAGATTTCCTTCCCTAAAGGAACCAGATGGGTTTTTAATGACAGTCCGGTAGTTTCACCATCACTGATACTAGCTTTTTTTAAATTGCAGATTTATTTAATTAACTGAATTTAAATTTCCCAGCTGCCGTGGTAGGAGTTGAACTCTTGTCTCTGGATTACTAGCCCCTATCTGACTCTACACAAAGTCCCGCATACTCCTCACTCTGTCCTAGCCAACCTCCACGAGCTCCCTGTTTGCCAGTGGCTTGATTACAGATGGCTCGCACTCATCTTCGCTCCTCTCTAACTCTGCAATCTTGGTGATCTAAAGATCCCGCATGCTCTCCTCCACCCTTCCGCCTGTACCACTCCCTCCCCTTCCAATCCACCATCAGCGACCACATCCCCCTTGGTAACTCATCTCCTTCACAAGTCTTCTGTGAGCACACCTCTAACCAAACTTCCAGTCGGCTCCCCTAACGTCTCGCCTTTGCTGGCCCGTAAAGTGCCTTGAGGTGTTATTACATAAAAGTTGATATGTCAATGCGACTGCTTGTGTGCATCCCTCCCTTCCTTCACTCCACCATTGGCGGCTGTGTCTTCAGCTGCCTAGGTCCTACGCTCCGGAACTCCCTCGCTGAAACCTCTCTGTCTCCCTCTCCTCCTTTGAGACTCTCCTTATAGCCCACCTCTTTGACCAAGCTCTTGGTCACTCTTCCTTATATCTCCTCCTTTGACATGGCTTCCATTTTTCTAACATTGCCTTTGTGAAGCACTTATTTCTATGTTAAAAGCACCATCTGATGGCAAATTGTTGTTCTTGAAGCTGCTAAATAAATCATTGTGCACGCAAAAGTGCATCCGATCAGTTTGAGCTAGTTCCGCAGTCAGTGTTTAGGCCTGTGTGCCTTGTGAAGCTTTATTCAACAAACAGAGGCACTGATCCAATAAAGTAAGCTGTGATTCCAGATGTCCGTGCAGTGGTGACAGCCACGCAAGAGACATCCCTCTCGAGCAGCTGTTTCTCAAGCTTGGTTTTTCTTGAAAGCATATTCTGTCGTCTTGAACTTCCCACGAATGTTGGAGAAAGCGGGTTTGTTAGCCAAAACAAAGCACTTTTAAGAGCGTGTGTCACTGACCAAAAAACAGAGGCCGGCCAGAAACAAACTAAAGCTGTTGAGCGGGGCTGTGATGTCCTTGGGTGGAAGTTCCTCGCTCCAGTGGGAGCTTAAAGCATGTCAGACTGTCCTCCCCGCTCACCCTCTACACTTCGACGTTTGGGTCATTTGGGCTTATATTCGCTGGAGTTTAGAAGAATGAGAGGGGATCTCATTGAAACTTATAAAATTCTAACAGGACTAGACAGACTATATGCAGGAAGGATGTTCCCGATGGCGGGGGAGTCCAGAACCAGGGGTCACAGTCTAAGGATAAGGGGTAAGCCATTTAGGACTGAGATGAGGAGGAATTTCTTCACCCAGAGAGCGGTGAACCTGTGGAATTGTCTGCCACAGAAGGCAATTGAGGGCAATTCATTAAATATATTCAAGAAGGAGTTGGATATATTTCTTGAGGCTAAAGGGATCAAGGAATATGGGGAGAAAGCAGGGACAGGGTACTGAATTTGGATGATCAGCCATGATCTCATTGAATGGCGGAGCAGGCTCGAGGGGCTGAATGGCCTACTCCTGCTCCTATCTTCTATGTTTCTATGTTTCCCCCCCCCCCCCCCCCCAGGTGTCTTGTTCGCAACAGGCTGCTGGGAGCAAGACTGGTCACAGTGAGCCGCTTTGGATCCTTCCTCCTCAGACTGTTTATCCCAAGTGTCTTGGCTGCAAGGTGCTCCAGCTGTTTCGGATTTGGGCTGTTGGAAGCTGTAGATAGGAAATGTTGCTCACCCATCAATGGGGCTGCCTTTAGTCTATGACTTACTTTATTTAGTAAGGCGACCTATTTCACCAACTTCCGATTAGTGTCTTACAGTTTGTTATGTCGAGGGCGATGGGTGGTGCATTACATAAGAATTAGTCGGCCCTATGGCACCTCGAGCCTGCTCCGCCATTCAATAAGATCGTAGCCGATCATCGACCGCAACTCCACGTTCCCGCCCAATATCCCTCGATTCCCTTGAGTTATGAATGCTGACCCATGCAACGGCCACCTCACGTTAAAAGAATTCATGCACCCTTTAAAATGAAGTTCGGGACCTGGAACGTCAGGACCCTCATGGACAGCCCCAACAGCAAGCGCACGTCAACCCAAGCACCCCACCCACCCGCCCCTTCAACCACCGTCTGCCCCACCTGTGACAGAGACTGTAGGTCCCGCATTGGACTCGTCAGTCACCTGAGAACTCCTTTTTAATGCGGAAGCAAGTCATCCTCGGTTCCGAGGGACTGTCTAAGAAGAAGAAGAAGAATGCTGACCTTTCACCTCTTGGGTCCTGAGCTCAAATCCAGCCCAGACTGACGGGATTGAGCGTCTCCTCTTTCTGCTGGCTGAGTTTGCGCAGTCTCCGCCCAGTCCCTTGCCTTGGGTACGGACCCACAGCACAGAACTGGCACTGATTGCCAATCTCGCTCAAAGGGGCCACAGGTGAGGGAATGGAGAAGTGTCTCGTGGAGCCGTCGGTGTGGTGCTTCTGGGGTTGGGGTTGAGTTATATTGGATCAGAGTGGAGAATGTGTTACTGTGCATTCTACGCTTGATCTTAGTGCTGAGGATAGCACGTGGAAAGTTGACAAATCTTAAATGAAGACACGAACTGTAGAAAGATGAGTGATTTTGAAAAGAAAAGAAAGAAAGACTTGGATTTCTCCAGCACCTTCCACGACCTCAGGACGTCCCAAAGCGCCTTGCAGCCAATGAAGTATTTTTTGAAGTGTAGTCACTGTTGTAGTGTAGAGAAACGTGGTAACCAATTTGCGCACAGCAAGCTCCCACAAACAGCAATGTGATAATGACCAGATAATCTGTTTTAGTGATGTAGATTGAGGGATAAATATTGGCCCCAGGACACCGGGGATAACGCCCCTGCTCTTCTTCGAAATAGTGGCCATGGGATTTTTTACGTCCACCTGAGAGAGCAGACGGGGCCTCGGTTTAACGTCTCTTCCGAAAGACGGCACCTCCGACAGTGCAACACTCCCTCTGCACTGCACTGGGAGTGTCAGCCTGGATTTATGTGCTCAAGTTTCTGGAGTGGGACTTGAACCCACAACCTTCTGACTCAGAGGCGAGAGAGGGTGCTGCCCACTGAACCATGGCCGATGTTTTGTTGAAATGTCATGGTTGTTAGGCCTCCATGACTTACAAACTTATCAGAAACTCATAAAATGTACTAATTAAGTTTATAGATTTTAGTTCCTCCATTTTTTGAATGGCGCATGACCGTGACAAAACATCTACTCAACCCATTTTAACAGAACTCCAAATTTGAAAGTTATTTTCCGGGATTAAAAATCCAACCTGGATTTGTAATTTTGTAGGATTGCATGTACAGGAAACTTTGGTTTATCCGGAGGTTAACTGTCCGGAATGCTCGAGCCACCGGCAAAAATCAGGAGCCGTTTGGTTAGGTTTTTTTTCTTTTCGTTGCTTTTTTTTCACCAGTCAGGCTCTGCAAGGTCTCGCTGAAGCTGTTGCTAAGCTACAGAGACGCTTGCAAGGTACGACCGACTGTTTAGAAGCTGTTGCTAAGCAACAGGGTTTGTTGCCAGATACGGAGCTCAAAATCTCCATATGTTTCAACATTAGCGCTGGTTTGTCCGGCAGTTTTGATGGGACGGCAACAGCTCGGTCCCGTCGGTGCCGGATAGCACAAAGTTTCCTGTATTTTTTTTTCAAATTGAAAAACCCAGGTGTCGATCGAAGGCCATGAATACAGGAGTTGAGAAGACTGGGAGATAAGACAAGTAGTAGTTGGATGACAAAAGCTTGCAGATTGTGGGAGCAAGGGAAAACTGAGGAAGGAACGTGAGGAGTTCCCCATCTTTGAGAACCTAGAAAAGGACAATTTAATGCAGGAGACTGCGTTTGAGTCTTGATTTCAACATGATTAAACCCGTCCCGTGACATTTCATGGTGTACTACAGAGAGACTGGAGTCATTTCAGGACTTGGAACACCACAGGATTCCAACGACGGTTGTAAACTGTTTAAGCTTCAGTCTTGTGGCTCATGCTGGCCCTCAAGCTCAGTGAATACTGCCTCGCGGTCGGTCCCAGATGTTCATTGCTCTTCAGTGTTGCCTGCAAATTGCTCGAAGGTTAGTTACACTGCAGAGCTTGCCCAGTGGAAGTGAAGTCGGATGTATCAAATTCTGGCAAGACGCCCCAGACCTCCTCGGGGAGGCAGCCTCACAATGTTCACAATGTTCAGCTCCTCTCTCCTTGCACTCCTGCCACCTGAGGCCTCGCTACAGTTTAGCTTTAACTATTGTAATGCCCTCTCGTTGGCGACTAACAACAGACGACATCGTCAGCTTCTTGTGCTGCGAGCGCGCCCCTCACGTAGGTCCCTATACGAGGAGGAGCAGGGGCTGCTGAACAGGAGGAGAAGGAGGACTTAGAGGAAGGGCGAGAGTTAGAAAAGGGAAATAAGAACAGAAAATGCTGGAAAAACTCAGCAGGCCAGGCAACATCCGTGGAGAGAAAATAGAGTCAACGTTTCGGGTCGAAACCCTTTTTCAGTTTTGAAAAAGGGTTAGACCCGAAACGTCGACTCTATTTCTCTCTCCACGGATGTTGCCTGGCCTGCTGAGTTTTTCCAGCATTTTCTGTTGTTATTTTGGATTTCCAGCATCCGCAGTATTTTGCTATCGAGATAGAAAAGGGCCTCTACTCTCTGGAGTTTAGAAGAATGAGAGGTGATCTCATTGAAACATATAAGATTCTGAGGGGGATTGACAGGGTAGATGCTGAGAGGTTGTTTCCCCCTGGCTGGAGAGTCTAGAACCAGGGGTCACAGTCTCAGGATAAGGGGTCAGCCATTTAGGACTGAGATGAGGAGGAATTTCTTCACTCAGAGGGTTGTGAATCTTTGGCATTCTCTGCCCCAAAGGGCTGTGGAGGCTCAGTCGTTGAGTATATTGAAGCCTGAGATAGATAGATTTTTGGACTCTAGGGGTATCGAGGGATATGGAGATCGGGCGGGAAAGTGGAGTTGAGATTGAAGATCAGCCGTGATCTTATTGAATGGCGGAGCAGGCTCGAGGGGCCGAATGGCTGACTCCTGCTCCTAGTTCTTATGTTCTTGGTGCCAAAGAGAAGGGGTCTAGCAACTGAAGAAATGTTCCCTCATGTTGGAGTGGAGGGTATTAGTAAAGCTGAGTCAAGAGGAGCAGAGCGAATGGGAGGGTGCATAGAGTTGGAGAAGATCGCTCTGTAAGAAAGGTGGAGTGGGACCATGGAAGGATATGAGTGTGTGGACAAGGACCTTAAAGTTGAATGCTGGTGAGCTGAGCCACCCAGGGAGCCGGTTATTTAATTCGCACATAATGTCTTGACATTACTCTAAACAGGCGTCAGTCACAAAGAGGTACCTTTAGTATTTCATCCCATAAATGAATGAAAGCTCTGGTATGGAGTAGTGGAAAAAAGACTTGCATTTATACAGCATCTTATCACATCAGCTGTGGCTCAGTGGGCAGCGCTCTCGCTTCGGAGTCAGAAGGTTGTGGGTTCAAGTCCCACTCCAGAGACTTGAGCACAAAATCCAGGCTGACACTCCCAGTGCAGTACTGAGGGAGCGCCGCACTGTCGGAGGGGCAGTACTGAGGGAGCGCCGTACTGTCAGAGGTGCCGTCTTTCAAATGAGACGTTAAACCGAGGCCCCGCCTGCTCTCTCGGGTGGATGTAAAAGAACCCACGGCCACTATTTCGAAGAGCAGCAGGGGAGTTCTCTCCGGTGTCCTGGCCAATATTTATCCCTCAATCAACATCACTAAAAAACAGATTATCTAGTCATTATCACATTGCTGTTTGTGGGAGCTTGCTGTGCGCAAATTGGCTGCAGCGTTTCCCACATTACAACAGTAACCACACTTCAAAAAGTACTTCATTGGCTGTGAAGCGCTTTTGGACGTCCAGTGGTCGTGAAAGGCGCTATAGAAATGCAAGTCTCTCTTTATCTCTCAAACGTTTCAAAGCACTTCACATGCATTGAGCTACTTTGTAGTGTAGTTACTGTCGTTATATAGACAACCATTTGCACACAGCAAGGTCCCACAAACAGCAAATGAGACGAGTGACCAGTTATTGGGTTACTGGTGCTGTAGGTTGAATAGTGCCATGAGATCTTTAACACCCGCTTGAAGCAGCCGAACGGGCAGGCAGTTTAATGTTTTATCTGAAGAATAGCAAAGCATCTCTCACTCAGTACCCCACTGGAGTATCACCCTAAATGGGGCTTGAGCCAAGGCTGTGGTCTATTACGTCAATGCGGCATAAGGAAGAGTTGCTTTATTTGCTGCTGAGGGTTTTGAGGAAAGTACCACAGAAGCAAATGGTTCAGGAGGTCAGATGAATATTGACTTGTATAACATTGAGGGAAAAATATTCAATGCTCCTTGATGCAAACTGCTTGTGTGGCAGGGTGATGGTTTGCTGTCAGAAGGTGCCAGTGGAATTTTGCTAACCAGTTATTGACTCCAAGCTAAAGACATCCCGGGAGAAAAACAATTGAGGCACCAAACAAACCTCCTATTGGCCGCTCTCCTCAATCGATAAGCACGCCCAAACCTTTTCGCAGAGCTTCACGTTGATCCTTTCCCGTGTCCCAGCTCATTGCTTGTCCTGTTTTCTTCCACAAGTGGGTTTAGTTCGGCCCCCTTGAGCCTAGATTATGACCATTGCGGTGAAGAAAGAATTGAAGGCTTGTTTGAGGATCCCTGATTGTAATCACTCCACCATTGGCGGCCGTGCCTTCTGTTGCCTGGGCCCTAAGCTCTGGAATTCCCTCCCTAAACCTCTCCACCTCGCTTCCTCTCTCTCCTCCTTTAAGACGCTCCTTAAAACCTACCTTTTTGACCAAGCTTTTGGACACCTGCCCAAATTTATCCTTATGTGGATCGGTGTCAAATTTTTTGTCTTAAAATACTCCTGTGCAGCGCCTTGGGACGTTTTTACTATGTTGAAGGCGCTATAGAAATACAAGTTGTTGTTGTGGGAAGTCCACAGAGTGTTGCTGAGTTGTGTGAAAGTGCTGTACTCAAATCCACCACTGATGGCAACTGCTGAGACCGCCTGCTCTACATGGGTCCTCCTTATCCTAACTGGAATTCTGGGCAGGATTCTAATTGTACTGAGGCAGCCTCAGTTGGATCTGAAAGGGATCGCGAGTCGCTGAATGCAAAGATGCAATGGGTGGGGGCTGAATATCTTGTCCTCCTTTCTTGCTAATTGTCTTTATTTAAACAAAGATTGAAATGCAGAGACTCGACTGTTGTAAATTGGAAGGGGCTGGGGAACGACGTCAGGGGTGCCAGCTCCTCTTTGGTACCTCGCTCGACGTGGTTGAATCTAGATGATGACAGTTCCCAGGCGGTTTGACTGTAAGGAGCGTCACAAGTGAATCAGATCCTGTTTGCACCTGACCGCCACATGCATGCACTTTCACAGCAAGGGGACACTGGATAGTGATCAGATTCCTAATCCCAAACCCAACTAAGGCTCATTGTAGCCTCCCCCTGCACTACTGACTTACTGAGAGTGGCAACTCAATGCAGATGAGGGGAATAAAAATTCCAGTCCGACGAGGTCTCGATTTTAAAGTCCCCATCCTCGTTTTCAAATCTCTCCAGGGCCTCGCCCCTCCCTATCTCTGTAATGTCCTCCAGCCTTACAATACTCTGAGATCTCTGCGCTCCTCCAATTCTGGCCACTCGTGCATCCCCGATTTTAATCGCTGAACCATTGGCGGCCGTGCCTTCAGCTGCCGAGGCCCTAAGCTCTGGAATTCCCTCCCTAAACCTCTCCGCCTCTCCACCTCTCTCTCCTCCTTTAAGATGGTCCATAAAACCTCTTTGACCAGGCTTTTGATCACCTGCCCTAACATCTCCTTCTGTGGCTCAGTGTCAGGTTTTGTTTGATAATCGTTCCTGTGAAGCGCCTTGGGACGTTTTACTACGTTAAAGGCGCTATATAAATACAAGTTTTTTGTGGTTGTTGAATCTTCCTGGTCTATATGACTCGGTTCCACACAGGTGGTGCAGTGTACCTACTAAACCATCAGTGAATTGGTGTTATTCCTGAATAGAACATGTTGCATTGCAACTTTTCTCCAGCACACAGTAAATATGAAGTGACGTTAACTGGTATTCAAGAAACTCAGGCTTGTCCCTCAAAGCCTGTATGAGGCTGCTGGCGGTGGACTGTAGACTATTTGCGCGTGTCCGCGTCTTAATGATCCGTCAGTCACTCAGGCTCAGACTGCAGCCTCCGTTGCCGTGATTACGAGGCAGCATTTGAAGCTGTCACATTTGATTGAAACAGCCCCCCAAAAAAACGGAAATAAAACAGCAACGCATCACTTTTCCTACATGACTTGATGCAAGTGACAGTGAAGAAATAATAAAGCATAGTAACAAGAAAAGGTCGTTCGGCCGATCAACTTCACTCCTTCCACAGTCTTTGATTTGTGGCCAACTCCAATGTCACCCGTGGGTCGCGCACTCGCCTCTGAGCCAGAAGGTTGTGGAGACTTGAGACTCCAGAGACTTGAGACTCCAGAGACTTGAGACTCCAGAGACTTGAGACTCCAGAGACTTGAGACTCCAGAGACTTGAGACTCCAGAGACTTGAGCACAAAAATCCGGGCTGACAGTCCCAGTGTCAGTGCCGAGGGAGCGCTGCACTGTCGGAGGTGCCGTCTTTCAGATGAGTCATTAAACCGAGGCCCCGTCTGCTCTCTCGGGTGCATGTAAAAGATCCCATGGCACTATTTCGATGAAGAGCAGGGGAGTTCTCTTCAGTGTCCTGGCCAATATTTATCCCTCAATCAACATCTCAGAAACAGATGATCTGGTCATTATCACATTGCTGTTTGTGGGAGCTTGCTGTGCGCAAATTGGCTGCCGTGTTTCCTATGGACAGGATGGGCCAAATGGCCTCCTTCTGCGCTGTAAATTTCTATGATTACAACAGTGACTGCACTTCAAAAAGTACTTCATTGGCTGTAAAGCGCTTTGGGACATCTGGTGGTCGTGAAAGGTGCTATAGAAATGCAAGTCTGTCTTTTTCCATCAGTCGACACCACTGAGAACAGATTTGGCTTGAAGGTCTTTATCAAGCAGTTACATTAAAGGGATGAGATAAATTGTTTGTGCTGGCCTGAGCGCATAATCCTGGTTGACACTCCCAGTGCAGTGCTGAGGGAGTGCCGCACTGTCGGAGGCGCCGTCTTTCGGATGAGGCGTTAAAACAAAGAGTTGTCTGCCTGTCCTGGTGGATATCAAAGATCCCACGGCCCTACTCAAAGAAGAACAGGAAGTTCTCCCATTGTCCTGGTCAACAGTCCTTCCTTGACCAACAGCGCTAACATACCGATTAACTGCTCATTCATCCTGCTGCTGCTGCTGTTTGTGGGATCTTGCTGTATTTGCCTGCATAATAGTGACTACACTTACAAAGTAGTTTATTGTACTTGAAGCATTTTGAGATGTTCCCGAGAGATGTGACGTGGTACTGTGTCAATCCAAGTCTATCTTGTGCCATTTAACCAGTCGAGGACTCCGCCTCCCATTTAATCTCCGGTGGGAAAGTTCGACACGGATAGTCCTTGGTCCCCAAAGGTTATCCAGTAAAACCCCAGAATATTCATCAGTCCTCCCATCCCCAGTGCCCGCAGCACGGACACCTCGGGCTGGATTTTCATTGAGGAGGTGGGTAGGAGGCGGGACTACAACTTTGGGGTTGTAGTCCCGCCTCCATCGAGTTGTGGCCAACCCACTCGATTTAGACTTGATTGACCTTGTTGGGCCCGCCCAGCGGGCTCAGCAGGCCAATTAAGGGCCACCCGGCAACACGTGACATCACAGACTGAAATTTCATCTGTCAAGACCTTTTGACAGATGAAATATCATCGTTTGACAGCTCTTTGAAACTGACAGTCTGTACCCCAGGTTAATTCCTTCCTCTCAGGATGATTTAGAGATCTCCCCGGAACAGAAAGCTGAATGCTGCAATTTTTGACAAATCGCGGCCATTCTGCTTTCTGTGCCGGTGAGATGAGGGACTCCCGAGACCTGAAGGAGGAAGGCTGTAAAGGTAAGTACATGTAAGTACAACTTCTTTAAACACTTTACACATACCAAACACACTTACCTCTGCACTGATGCACCCATCACTCACCTGAACACCGGACATCTCGACCCCTCCAAGCCCTTCAGCCCGACGGTCCGCCTCGCTAACTTGGCGTGGTTTGGAGCTGTCGGGAATCCCACATGTCAACAATGAAAATCGGGATTAGGCTAAAAACTGCCTTGTAACTACCTGTTAACAGGCATTAATCCCCTTCCTGCCTCGGGGAGGCGGGTCCCAGTGCGGGTCGGGTACCCGCCTCCTTTGAAACTGGCATGGAGGCGGGATGGGTTCGTGCCCCCCGATTTCGGGATTTTAACCCCCCACACGCCTTCAATCCCGCCTCCATGGCCCAATGAAAATCCTGCCCCTCATGTCTGAAGGTGCATCTGATCACCTCGGCCTATACCTGTCCCTTTGACTGGACACCTTCATGCAAGTCAATATAACCCAATACCATCGTGTCTCTTGTTTCTTGGTATGTTATGTAGCAAGAAAAGGTTTTGAGTCTATAGCTGTTCAAAATGTCAAAAGCATCAAGAAAAGGGACCAAAGCCAGTCATTTCCTGCTAGTTTCTTCTGTTTTGGAGCTGGGAATTTATACGCACCTGTCAATCTGTAAACTTTCCTCACAAGAACAGGAGAGATCCCACCGACCGTCCCCCCGCCACCCCCGGTGTCCTGGCCAATATCTATCCCTCAACCAACATCACTAAGAACAGATTACCTGGTCATTATCACATTGTTATTTGCGGGAGCTTGCTGTGCGCAAATTGGCTGCCGCGTTGCCTACATTACAGCAATGACTGCACTTCGAAAGAAGTGAGGAACATGAAAGGCGCTATACAAATGCAAGTCTTTGTACTGGGCAGTGCGTTTACCCTCTGAGCTGGTGGGGGGAGTGGGCGGAGTGGGAGAGGATGGATTGTGCCTACAATATCCGGCATGGACAACCTGTAACCCAGCTGCAGCACTCGGAATGACTTGAGCATTGTTCAGGATTGCAGCTACGATGCTGGGTAACTCCTTCCCAGCCAGCTATCGCTCCATTCTTTGATCCTCACTTGCAATAGTCAAGGCATCCCGCTGCCAAGACCTTCCCCCCCACTCCCTGGAGACGGCAGGACATTTTCGAAATCTAATCAGTTCCATGAGTGTTGTCGCTGCCCGGGTTGTATTTGTGTATCCATTTACTTGCTGAATGGAGGATTAAATAGCTTGTGGAGTGCAATCTTGGGACGCGATCATTTTTAATCGGTCTTCCAGAGGTATCCCGATTCCTGACGAAGCCTTTCAGAGGAATCAGCTGTATAATGGACGTGATGGGAAATTAATTCGTGAATGGGGACAAATTATTACACCAATTGGATTAGAAGCGTAGATAAAAAGAACTCGATCCCGTCCAGTATCTCCTTTCCAGACTGTCGGGCAACAGCAACACTCCAGCACTTCACCCAACTGCCCGTTCACCAAGAGTGAGTCTCAGCAGTGGGCAGAATATTCAACTGCAGAGGGCATCACATCCACGCATGATCCTGTCCTCGCTTGACGTGTCCCGGGCGGTCTCTCCCCATAGCCCTGAATCTTCCTCTGCTTCGAATATTTTAATCACTTGACCAATTTTCCCGCAAACCGATGCAATGGTGCCTGCCTCAGCCATTTCTTAACCTAAGAAATAGGAGCAGGAGTAGGCCATTCGGGCCTGCTCCGCCATTCAATCAGATCGTGGGCTGATTCTTCTGGCAAAGCATTCCATACTCCCAACAACTGTGCAAAGAAATTTCTCCTAAACACTCTCCCTCACTTGCATAGCGACAATTTTAAATTGATGACCCATGACATCAAAGATGTCATAAAAGTTATTCATAAAAGAAAGACTTATGAAATGATACTGAGCGGCCTACGGGTGGTGCTGTCCAGGGAGAGTATAAATACTCGGGCACGGGCCCAGCTTGCGCAGGGGCATTCTTAACAGGAACTAGTGAAGGACACAACTAGACCTCCATGTTGTAAAACAGCTGATTAAAGCTTTGTTTAATGCTTAGACCAAGTGCCGAGTAGTTTTTGATGTAAAAAGACTACTAAGCACTTGGTTTGAGTATAAAACAAGGCTTTAATCAACTGTTTCAAAACCATGAGATTCTAGTTACATCACTAGTTCCTGGTTACAGAAACATCCTGAGCAAGCTGGGCCCACGCCCGAGTATTTATACTCCTTGGACGGTGCCACCAGCTGGCCACCCAGTGTTACTTCATGAGTTATTTCTTCATGACTGATGAGATTCATGACAGTTTTCTTACGTCAACCCCCTTGTCACTGGCTCCCTAACCAAAGGAAATGGTCTCTCGCTATTCACCATCATGAGAGGCCATTTTGAATAGGAGTACTAGCAGTTTGGGCAGTGCAACAGTTGTTTAAATCTCCAGCATGTAGCTCAAACGGTCAGTATTTTTTTTTGAAAAACCTCCATTAAATCTCTTAGCCTTCTCTGCTCCTGTGGAAATAGTCCCACTATCTCAAGTCTCTCCCCATAACTACAGTTTCCCATCCCTGGCCTCATCCTGGTGAATCTACATGAGGGAGAAAGGAATAGAAGGTTATGTTGATGGGGTGAGACGAAGAAGGGTGGGAGGAGGCTCGTGTGGAGCAGAAACACTGGCACGGCCCAGTTGGGTCGAGTGGCCTGTTTCTGTGCTGTACTTTCAATGTAATTCTGTGTAATCTACATTGTACACTCTCTATGGCTTTAATGTCCTTTCTATAAGAACATAAGGATTAGGAGCAGGAGTCAGCCATTCCGCCCCTCGCGCCTGCTCCGCCATTCAATAAGATCATGGCTGATCTTTGACCTCAACGCCACTTTCCCGCCCGATCTCCATATCCCTTGATTCCCCTAGAGTCCAAAAATCTATCGATCCCAGTCTTGAATATACTCAACAACTCAGCATCCACAGTCCTCTGGGGTAGAGAATTCCAAAGATTCACAACCCTCTGAGTGAAGAAATTCCTCCTCATCTCAGTCCTAAATGGCCGACCCCTTATCCTGAGACTGTGCCCCCTGGTTCTAGACACTCTAGCCAGGGGGAAACAACCTCTCAGCATCTACCCTGTCAATCCCTCTAAGAATTTCACAATGGACTGCACTGACTGTGGGAGAAAGTAATAATGTTAAACCCAAATGCAATGGGACTGACTACTCCCAGGACTTCACACAGTGTTGAAAGCAGGCACTCTGGTTAATTTTGAGACATTCTTAAATCCCCTTGCGCTGAGCTTCAATTAAATGAGGCTCATCTTTTTTTCACGGGAGGGCTTTTTGGGTCGGGTGCGTGCAGCCTGCATAGTCGAATAGTGCGACTCCAGTGCACTGCCCCAGCTGTCACACGGAGCTGGCCTTCCCGCGAAAAAGATCAACTTCAGCTAACTGAAGTCAGCCGAGGGGAGGTTAAAAATTCATGTTAAAAGAACGTCTGGAAGTTAGAGGCAGATTTGACTGGACTGCCTGCTCCACTGCCACCTACTGTGATCGCTCAGTAATAGTCATGTTGTCGGGTCGGGTCCTGCCCACTTCGATCACGAGGAGATGAGTTGCGTTGTGCTAGCAAGTCTCCTGTGGCATTGCTCCTAGTGGGCCAGGCGATGGATGCACTGACGGAGGATGGCAGCAGCGCTCCGCCCAGTAACGGCACAGTGCGCGATTGTGTTCCTCCGGCCAGAAAGTCTAATTGCGGCAAACCGAAGTCTCTGGCTGGAGGGAGCGGTGGCACACTGGCAATGTCCCTGTCCCCAGTCACTGTGTGCTTCTTGGTGCCCTGTGATTGTCGTTAAGGGGATTGGTGGGAGGAGCTGATCCATCATTTTGCTCACTGAAATAAAATCACTGCAGTGCACCTGCCACTCAGGCTCTCCGCATTTTCAATGCTGCTACAGGTGCTTTCATCGATCGATCTCTCTCTCTCTCTCTCTCTCTCTATCTCTCTCTATATATATTATGTATTTCCTATCCACAAATGTTATTTCCTATTAATTTTGGTCGCACGTCTGTTAGCTTTTCCCATGCAAACTAGTATGTTGAAATTTGGGTACGATAACATAGTGGTCATTTCACTGGACTAGTAATCCAGGAGACACAAGTTCAAATCCCACCACGGCAGCTGGGGAATTTATATTCAATTAAATAAATCTGGAATAAAAAAGCTAGTCTCAGTAATGGTGACCATGAAACTATCGGATTGTCGTAAAAACCCATCTGGTTCACTAATGTCCTTTAGTGAAGGAAATCTGCAGTTCTTACCCGGTCTGGCCGATATGTGACTCCAGACCCACAGCAATGTGGTTGATTCTTAACTGGCCCTCTGAAATGGCCGAGCAAGACACTCAAGGACAATTAGGGATGGGCAATAAATGCTGGCCTTGCCAGCAATGCCCACATCCCGTGAAGGAATAAAAAATAAACACGTGGAGGACGGTTAGAAGATAATCGTAAAGAAAAGAAAGACTTACATTTATACGGCACCTTCCACGATCTCAGGACGTCCCAAACCGCTTTACAACCAATGAAGTATTTTCTCTATCCCAAAGGGCTGCGGATGCCGAGACGTTGAGTATGTTCAAGGCTGAGAGCGATAGATTTTTGGACTCTCGGGGAATCAAGGGATATGGGGATCGGGCGGGAACATGGAGTTGAGGTCAAAGATCAGCCATGATCTTGTTGAATGGCTTACGTTCTAAGTATAGTCAGTGTTATAATTTGGGAAATGCGGCAGCCAATTCAGGCACAAACAGCAATGCGATAATGACCAGATAATCTCTCTTTTGTAAATGTATCCATCCATGGGATGTGGGTGTCGCTGGCAAGGCAAGCATTTATTGCCCATGTTGAGGGATAAGTATTGGCCAGGACACCGGGGAGAACTCCCCTGCTCTTCTTCGAAATAGTGGCCGTGGGATTTTTTACGTCCACCTGAGGGAGCAGACGGGGCCTCGGTTTAGCGTCTCATCCGAAAGATGGCACCTCCGCCAGTGCGGCACTCCCTCAGCACTGCACTGGGAGCGTCAGCCTCGATTTTTGTGCTCAAGTCTCTGGAGTGGGACTTGAACCCACGACCTTCTGACTCGGAGGCGAGAGTGGTACCCACTGAGCCACGGCTGAGACCTCAGTCAAGAGCAGTCGGGGCCGAGGCTTGATTCGTAATCTGTTCCGAATTAGCTGATCTGAGTTGGGATGGCAATAGAGACCGCAGAGCTAAAATATTGAAAACAGCGACTGTGATGTCAGCTTTAGTTAGTGTCAAATGATGAGAGCAGCAATGCTAATAGCTTCCATTACTGTAGTGACATTTCTGTAGTGCTGATAATATACAAGGGGACGTCTCCAAACACGTCACAGGCAAGTGGGTAGCACGTGGACGCTTAAGCAGTGAAGGGGAAGAGTTGGAAGGGAGAGGGTCAGGCGAGGGCAAAAGCAGGTTTGGACGGGAGGGTCCTGAAGAGGTTGTCGAAGGCTGAGAAGGTGGTCAGGTAGAGGGGCAGGGAGTTGCAGAGGGTGGGGAGCAAGGTGGCTGAAGAGGTGACCACAGGCAAGGGAGCGGAGGGAACGAGGGGCGCGAAATGGTCTGCATTGGAGGACTGGAGAACCTGCATGCGGTCAACAGGCTGGAGGTGACTATGGAAGTAGGAAGGGGCGAAGCGCGGAGGGAGCACTGCTAGAGCTACAGGAGAGACTGAAAGCACTTCCGTGTCTTTATATATTTTGTTAAATCTATTCACCGTGATTCTTGTATCTTTTGATCCGTTTTTCAAAACAAAACTTCTCAAAAGACATCAAGGGGTATGGGGAGAGAGGGGAAATATGGTATTGAGATAGAGGATCAGCCATGATCATATTGAATGGCGGAGCAGGCTCGAAGGGCCGAATGGCCGACTCCTGCTCCTATTTTTCTATGTTTTCTATGTTCTATGTTTTCTCGCGGTCAGCCACTGACTGCGTCCAGAGCAAAGGATTGTGACACAACACCACTGCAAGTATATCGGCGATAGATGTTTAAATTGAAAGCCTAAGGTTCATAGTGCAGGACAGCATCAAGATCGGAGAGTAAGAGAGGAGAAGTCAATGAGAAGCAACTGGGCAACACCAAACTCACGTTATAAGAACATAAGAACTAGGAGGAGGAGGAGGCCATTCGGCCCCTCGAGCCTGCTCCACCATTCAGTTAGATCACGGCTGATCTTCGACCTCAACTCCACTTTCCCGCTCGATCCCCATATCCCTCGATTCCCCTAGAGTCCAAAAATCTATCGATCCCAGCCTTGAATATACTCAACGACTGAGCACCCTCAGCCCTCTGGGGTAGAGAATTCCAAAGATTCACCACCCTCTGAGTGAAGAAATTCCTCCTCATCTCAGTCTTAAATGGCCGACCCCTTATCTTGAGACTGTGACCCCTGGTTCTAGACTCTCCAGCCAGGGGGAAACAGCCTCTCGGCATCTAGGGAAGGCAAGGAGGGATTTCCGGACAATCCATTGATGATTTGACTGACCATATTATGAGAGAATTTTATATGTTTCAATGAGATCTCCTCTCATTCTTCTAACTCCAGAGAGTACAGGCTGAAACTCTCCTCATAGGACAACCCTCTCATCCCAGGAATCGATCTAAAAGCCTATATGTTGGAGGCGACTGAGGGAGGTAACCAGCGTTCCAGGGATCCCACGCAGCCGGCTTTTCAATGCAAAAACCGCGCATGTGCGGAATTTTGAACGGCCTGCGCAGCTCCTTAAAGGGGCCGCACGGTGGCAAAAAAATTAGAGGGAACATTGGAGGTAACTAGTTTTTCATGAGATGTTTTAGAAAGTGGGAGTTCGAGCAGGAGACTGCATAGTGAGTCTTGATTTTGACATAGTGAGGATTGTGGGAGGAAGACAGTGTGTGTGGCACTCCGGAGGAGCAAGAGAAGAAATTTCAGTGGAACAGTAACCATAGATTATTAATGAATAGCGAGAGACAAGGTGGTTGTGATGAGTGAGAAAGTTTAGCAGTTCTTCGATAATATCTTTCAAAAGGGAATTGGATAAATACTTGGAACGACTCATCTGAAAGACTGCCCCTCCGACAGTGCGGTGCTCCCTCAGTACTACCCCTCCGACAGTGCGGCGCTCCCTCAGTGCTGCCCCTCTGACAGTGCGGCGCTCCCTCAGTGCTGCCCCTCCGACAGTGCGGCGCTCCCTCAGCGCTGCCCCTCCGACAGTGCAGCGCTCCCTCAGCACTGCCCCTCCGACAGTGCGGCGCTCCCTCCGTGCTGCCCCTCCGACAGTGCGGCGCTCCCTCCGTGCTGCCCCTCCGACAGTGCGGCGCTCCCTCAGCGCTGCCTCTCCGACAGTGCGGCGCTCCCTCAGTGCTGCCCCTCCGACAGTGCGGCGCTCCCTCAGTGCTGCCCCTCCAACAGTGCGGCGCTCCCTCAGCGCTGCCCCTCCGACAGTGCAGCACTCCCTCAGCGCTGCCCCTCCGACAGTGCAGCACTCCCTCAGCACTGCCCCTCCGACAGTGCGGCGCTCCCTCAGCGCTGCCCCTCCGACAGTGCGGCGCTCCCTCAGCGCTGCCCCTCCGACAGTGCGATGCTCCCTCGGTACTGCCCCTCCGACGATGCAGCACTCCATCAGTGCTATCCCTCTGATAGTGCGGCGCTCCCTCAGCACTGCTCCTCCGACAGTGCAGCACTCCCTCAGCACTGCACTGGAGTGTCAGCCTAGACTTTTGTGCTCAAGTCTCTGACGTGGGACTTGAATCCACAACCTTCTGACTCGGAGGCAAGAAGGGAGCTTTGGTGAGAGGCTGTATGATGGCACATGCAGAGTAGAAGGGTTCTGTGAAGTTCTGGACAATGACAGACGTTTTGTTGAAGTGTTCATGAGCAGAGCCCCAGAGCTGCATAGTCTGGGCAATGAGATATGTGGAGGAGCAGGAGTGCCGAGAACTAGACTGGGGTTGTGTGTTAGGCATTGAGGTGATAGATAATTAGAGGAGTTAAGAACAGTGTTTATAATTTTGGAAAGTACTGATATAAGGACAGTGGGGAATAGTTTGAAGGGTAAGAGGTACATCGTGAGCACTGCAGGCAGATTCCATTATTCATTAATGACGGGGTCTCTGTGGCACCAGTGTGCACACGCAGTCTTCCTCAACATGGAAACCAATAGCATTCAAACCGGGATAGATTTTCTAATTGATAAAGGTATTGATCAGAGCTAGCTTCATTAATCAGCTCTGGCTCCCACCGTACAGTGACAGATTGGCGAACCGCTCGCTCATTATAAATAGGAACTTCTCTCTCGGTCTCCTATACCAAATATGTGAGGTGTTTGCTGAGTGCTTTTGTTCAATATAACTAACTGAGCCTGACCTCGAGTCCTGGGTTCAAATCCAGCGCAGTCTAATGGAATTGAACATCTCTGCTGGCCTGCTTGTCGATCTCAATCTCGTTCCTGGTGGACATGGAATAATCCATAATTCATTACTTATTGGCAGAGGGGTCTCAGGAATGGCTGGTATGAAGGAGGCATATCCCTAGTTGCGAAGGTGTTGGTGGTCCTCTGCTTGAACTGCTGCAGCCCTTGTGCCATTGGTGTTAAGCAGGTGGAGGGGGGGACGGATATGGGTCCAGTGGCAGGGGCACTGATCCAGCAAACTTCTCTTTCCTGAATGGTGTTGAGTTTCCTGAGTGGTGCTGTGGCTGCACCCATCCAGGTGAACGGTGAGAATTCCCACCCACCCTTGATTTGGGCCTTCTAAAAGGTGAGCCACTTGTCGCAGGGTGCCCAGCCATTGCCCTGCTCTTGTGGCCACAGTGTTGATGTGGCTGGTCCAGCGCATCTTCTGGTCAATGGTGACCTCCAAGAAGTTGATGGTGGCGGGGAGGGGATTGGGGGCTGGGAGATTGGCCATGGTGGTGCTGTTGAAGGGCAAGAGGAGATGGCTGGACTTTCTCTTGTTTTCAGATTGCAAATGCTACCCCGTCGCTTGTCAGCCCGACTCTGGATGTTATCCAGGGCCTTCCCTTGAGCTGCTTCAGTATCGGAACGATTGTGACTGAAACACTGGAATCGTCGGCGATCAGCCCCACTCCTGACCTCGTGACCGAGGGGCGGTCATTGATGAAAGAGCTGAAGATGGGGTTGGGTTGACGATGTTACCCCGAGGAACTCCTGCAGCGATGACCTGGGGGCTGTGATGATTGGCCTCCGGCAACCTCACCCATCTTCCTCTGTGACTCCAGCCATCGGAAGTGTTTTCCCCTTCAGCCATTGCTTTCTCAGTGATAAACCGCATCATGTCCTCGCTCAGTCTTTTCCATGTTGAAAAGGAGCTCGGTTCCGCGAAGTTCCAGGATCACCTCTGCCGTTTTTCTCTGCACCCCCTGCCATCCTTTTGAAGTTTGAGCACAGCTTCAGGATGTCCCAAAACACTTCAGAGCCAATGAATTACATTTGAAGTGAAATCGTTGAGTGTTTAAGCGCCGAGCCAATTTGTTCACCGGAAGATCCCACGAGCAGCTAATCGAGTAAGTGACCAGGTGAATGTGTGTCTTTTGTCGGTGGTGTTGGCTGACTGAGAGAAGAACGTCGGCCAGGTCACCCAGGGGAACTCCCAGCTCTTCTCCGGAATGGTGCCACGGGATCTTTTCACATCCACCTGAACGGGTCTCATCTGAAATACGGCACCCCGTACATTGCAGGACTCCATCGCTGGTGCGCTGGAGTGTCAACCTGGATTAGGTGCCCCAAATCCCGAAGTGGGGCTGGAACCCATGACCAGTTGACGTAGAGGCGAGAGTCCCACCAACTGGGCCAAGCTGACTACGGCCAAATGCCGTTGAGGAACGTCCCACGACTCCATTGACCTTGCTCCTAACTGTTCCACTGGCTATCTTCAATGAAGACTCACTTAGACCCGTCTCCTGTTTTGCCGCTTTCGTTCATCAACTTTCCTTCAATATTAACAATTAACCAAATGAGGAGATTGCATTTCTGAGCTGGAACTCGGAGACCGATCCCGATAATTAGAACGTTGCACCACCAAAAATCTAGGCTGACACTCCCAGTGCAGTGCTGAGTGAGTGCTGCTCTGTCTGAGGTGCCGTTTTCGGATGAGACGTTAAACCGAGTCCCCGTCTGCCCTCTCGGGTGGACGTAAAAGATCCCACGGCCACTATTTTGAAGAAGAGCAGGGGGAGTTCTCCCCGGTGTCCAGGGGCCAATATTTATCCCTCAATCAACATCACTAAAAAAAAATCCCAAATTATCCAGTCATTATCACATTGCTGTTTGTGGGAGCTTGCTGTGCGCAAATTGGCTGCCGCCTTTCCCACATTACAACAGTGACTACACTTCAAAAGGTACTTCATTGGCTGTAAAGCGCTTTGGGACGTCCGGTGGTCGTGAGAGGCGCTATAGAAATGCAAGTCTTTCTTTCTTTTCACTGAGGGCGTTACAGAAGGTATAAAGACTTCTCTGAGCTGCTTGGGCCAGGAGTTCCTGAAGCAGCTCCGTAACGCGCAACCTAGTCGATCACAACTGAACATCAACTCTAGATGCGGTGAACAGAATTAAAGCTTTGTGTCGTGTTTTCAGGTCCAGCGTCCTTAGAAAGAATCACTTTCTTACTCTATTGTAAAGTTCACATTCGGACTTGTGGGTATTTCATTTTTATTCCTGGTCCTGACGAGGAATGTTGATTTATTTTTCTCTCCCCCCCCCCCCCCTCTTCAGATGATGGTGAACTTACGGTAACTGGGAAGATTTCCAGTCCCCTTCTCCTGAAGGTGCTGAGTCGCGCTGGGGTACAGTTCCAGGGTTGCTTACCCACCCTCTCCCCATACTTCACCCAAGTGGCCTCTTCCCGTTTTGTGAATCTATATCATGATTATCAGCAGGCTGTTCAACTGCATGGGGCATCGCCGCTCTCTCCAATCCGCTTCTTACCCGATATACACACACACACACACACACACACACTCACACTCACACTCACACTCACACTCACACTCACACACACACTCTCACACACAGACACAGACACACACACACACACACTCTCTCTCTCTGGCAGGACGGTCACTGGCAGATGATCTATGGCCGTTCCTGTGTGGCAAAATGGTATTACCCGACTTAAAATTACGTGCACTCGCTGTTTTGTTGGTGAATCACAAACGATGGTTAAAAAAAAATGCTTCTAATTTTTTTTTAATCAAACAAAGAGGAAAATCTAACCACTCCTCCCTCCTTCAGGCGAACTGTTGAACCGAGGTTCTACCTGACTCTTCTGGACAGTAGTAGCGTTGGGATCAAAGGGCTTCCTTTGTCTAAACTTAATGGGCTAAAAATTGATAAACTTAACGGGCTAAAAATTGAGTAGCACCCCCTTTGGGGCGCTAACTTCGCTGGGGCGCTACCCCAAAAAAATTAGCGCCCCCGCGACGGAAATTGAGTGGTAGCGCCCCAAGAGGGAAGCAGGGTGCTACTGGAAGCGCCCCGCCTCCCTCTTGGGGCACTGCGAGGGAACATTGCGGCACTATGTGCGCTGCGGCACGTCGTGCCGCGGCATTGCAGGCCTTCCTCCTCTTTGCAGCGCGACCCGGGGCCCAGCTGGGCCCCCGGGGATCGGGAGTGCCGGCAGAAGAGCCCGGCACTCGAGAGGAGTGCCGGGCTCATGGAGCGCAGCCGGCACTCCGCGGGGGCGGGGGGGGCAGGTCAGGAGGCCAGGGACGGGAGTGCAGGCAGGCCAGCGACAAAATGGCCGCCCCGCACCTCGCCTTTAAATAGCGCCTCCCCGGTCGCAGGTAGGCCCCTCTGACCCCGTCGGACGTAGCGTCCGGCGGTAAGTCAGGGGGCGCTGCGCATATCGATGACGTCATCACCGGCAGCGCAGCACCGTGGGGCGCAACCGGATACCGCCGTCGCTAACCTCCCGCTGAATTTCGCGGGAGGCGTAGGCGGCTAGTTGCTTTTCGCCCCGGTAGCGCCCTAACGGGAGGCGCAAAGCAACCAAATTTTTCCCCTAGCCTATCGACTTTGACAATTAATCGAAGGGCGAGGATCCATTGGTCAGACGCTGGCATTGCAACCTTCGCTTGCTTGCTGAGGAAAGCAGCAGATGATTGCAGCTGCCGCAGAGCGGGGGAATTGTTGGCGGGATATAGACATCTCAAGTCTCTGCAGCAGCAGGGGAATAGCCAGGAATACTTCTCTCGAGCCTATTCTTTTAAGGTTGAGTTGCGCTGTGTACATGTTGAGCGTTTCCTGCCTTCCCTCTTCGTCTACAAAGAGCTGAAATCTCTCTGTCAGAAAAGTGTTAATAATTAAAACGTAATACAGTTCCTGACGGAGTCAGTTGCTCACAGTTTGATCTTAAGGAGGGTCCCTGAATGCCCCTTTACAAAGACCAATCGTTCGGGGTAATTCTGGTCAAAGTTTCCACCTCCATGTGATTTTTTTTGTTGTTGTTCTTAATTTCCTTTTGGCTGTTTCATGGTTTTTTTTGCGATTATGGATGAAAGGAATTCTGGAAATCTGATACAAACATCAGATTTACAAACATCAGATTTACAAACATCAGATTTACACACAGCAAGTCTATCTGGAGCCAGAACGGAGGAGGAATAAATTAACAAGGGGCATCTGCGCGTGGAATGTTTGACAAGCAAAGATGTGCATTTACATCACATTGTGTCTCGTCTCTCAGCTCTTCACACACAATGAATTCACTCTGAAGTGCAGGGACCGTTAGGTTGGCAAACATTTTGGACACAGCAAGATCCTACAATGAATATAGCATCTTATCTCTCTCAAGATGTCTCGCATACACTGATAGATTTTGAACTGCGGTAACTTGTGTTGGCAATGAGGTGACTGAACAGCTAATATTTTGGGTGGTGTAGTTTGAGGGAGGAATGTTGGCCCAGACACCGGGAGAACTCCTCTACTCTTTCAATAGTGCCTTGGGATCTTTACTGTCCACCTGAATCACCTGAAATGGCAGACGGGGCCTCGGTTTAACATCACATCCAAAGGACAGCGCATCCACTTGCCTGGATGAGTGCAGCTCCAACAACACTCAAGGAGGTCGACACGATCCAGGACAAAGCAGCCCGCTTGATTGGCACCCCATCCACCACCTTAAACATTCACTCCCTCCACCACCGGCGCACCGTGGCTGCAGTGTGTACCATCTACAAGATGCACTGCAGCAACTCGCCAAGGCTTCTTCGGCAGCACCTCCCAAACCTGTGACCTCTTTCACCTAGAAGGACAAGGGCAGCAGGCGCACGGGAACACCACCACCTCCAAGTTCCCCTCCAAGTCACACACCATCCTGACTTGGAAGTATATTGGCCGATCCTTCATCGTCGCTGGGTCAAAATCCTGGAACTCCCTCCCTGACAACACTGTGGGAGCACCTTCACCACACGGACTGCAGCGGTTCAAGAAGGCAGCTCACCGCCACCTTCTCAAGGGGCAATTAGGGCAATAACTGCTGGCCTTGCCAGCGATGCCCAGATCCCATAAGCAAATAAAAAAAATCCAACAATGCAGCACTCTCCTCAGTACCGGGCTGAAGTCAAGATGGCAACCGAGACGTTCCGGCGCTAGTGCACTCTCCCTGCTTCGGGTGGCCCGCTCTCGCTGCTCGCTCCCGCAACCGCAGCGAGGTGTTCGGCGAGTCGGGCAGAGGCAGCGCAGCGCATTGGGACGCAGCAGCAGCCACGTCGACCCGCTAGGGCACGTCGGCCGGCTGCTCCTCTTCGGCGAGTTGGGCGGAGGCAGCGCAGCGCATCGGGACGCAGCAGCAGCCACGTCGACCCACTAGGGCATGTCGGCCGGCTGCTCCTCTTCGGCGAGTTGGGCGGAGGCAGCGCAGCGCATCGGGACGCAGCAGCAGCCACGTCGACCCGCAAGAGCACGTCGGCTGGCTGCTCCTCAGCGGGGAAGCATTCCGACTGGGAGGAGGGGAGCCGAGCATGGCGGCCAGAGGCCGGACCGGAAGCGGGAGAAGCAGGCCCGGGCTGTCGGACCGTGGAGCCGGCGACGGTGAGGTGGAGGCCGCGGCGACCGGAGGATGTGGTCGGGCGGAGGCAGCGCAGCGCATCGAGCAGCAGCAGCAGCCACGACGACTCGCAGTCCGACTGGGAGGAGGGGAGCCGGGAATGGTGGCCAGAGGGTGAGCGGGAGAAGCAGGCCACCTCACGTGGAGCCGAGCCGGCAACAGTGAGGAGGAGGCCGCGGTGACGAGGACGGAGCGGCTGAGGGACATGGTGCTCCCACTGCCACTGGATGCCAAAGAATTGACTTTCTGAACACGGCGCTGTAAAAATAGCTGACGTGTCCCGACGGGGAGTAAGCATTCCATTGTACTAGTACATATGGCAAATAAAATTGAATTGAATTGAATTGAAGTTTCAGACGAGGTTATGCCCTCAAGTCTCAGACTGAGGCTTGAACCCCACGACCTTCTGCTTCAGAAATGAGGGTGCTACCAACTGAGCCAAGCTGGCCTCCCGTTCAAAGCCGCTCCGTTGATATGACCGATGAGGAGGACCTGTCTTGTGTCCCTCACGCAGCTCTGTATATTTTAATGGCGGTTATTAATTCGGAGCGAGTTGGGGACCGCCACATTGTCGCCCAGTCCAGGGGAAAAAAAACGCACTGGAAGATCACACGGCACTATCGACACCCAAAACACCTGTGGCACGAGGCTGGGTGGAGCAGACAAGTGCTGGGGGGCGATCCCACGATCCGGCACACTCTGGGAACCTGAGTCAGGAAAATGCGGGCCTGCGTGGATGGGAAGTCGTGGGCTGTGGACCCGTGAGCTCTCAACCTGTCTGCTCTGCTCCTCACAGAACGCTGGATCCTGAAATCACCCGATTGTAGCTGTTTTGATATAATGCAACAATCTGCACTGCGCCCATTTAACTTTCCCCCCCTCTGTTTCTGTGTTCAGGTTGCTATGTGCCATACCCCTTCTCGTCTCTCTTTTATCGATACTCTTGTCTCTGTTCTACTGCATTTCCTCCTCTCTCGTTCCCTCCACATTCTTCCTCTGTGTTCTCACTGTGTTGCAATCCAGACTCGTCGCACCGTCCCCTCCTTCACATTCTTTCCGAGGATCTGAAAATTGCGGGACTCCTCCACTTCCTTTTCCGTTTTTTCGGTCTTCCTTTTCCCTCCTGCGATTTATAGGCTTCAAAAGTCTAATCGGGGAGACGCTGCCTGATCTGATTTACCTGGTCTTCTCGCTCGAGGTTTTCGTCCTTGTACTCTGGGCCCACGGCCACGACCGCTGGGTGTCTCTATAATGAAGGACAAGGCCGCTCCCATTCTCCCAGAGCGGAGAGTGGCGCGGCCGCGGGGATTTGTCAGTCTGCCCGTAATGGGTCGGGAATAGAGTGTGGCAGCGGAGATGGGTGAGGGAAAAGGAGATAAAATCTAAAATAATATACAGTACTGGGAAACGAAGATCCCTGCAGCTTGCTCGCTAATTGGCCAGTCAATTTGGCAGACTCCTTGTGTAAATCTTTATACCGTTTGTCTATCTGCACATAGTCACTGGGGGACACTGAAACTAATTGAATAGCTGTCAGGGTAAATGGAATGGCTGTGAAAAATGGTCCCAAAGTAATTCAATTGTACCCACCTTGCCTCTCCTCTTCTCTACCACTCCCCCCAACCAGGAAAAACCCTCCTTGGAAACAGCTTTGGATTTTATATTCCATGGCCATTTAATGCTTACAATACCCTTCACAGGGCCTTCAAGAGTATTGGGTACTAAACTCCTAATGATTACTCCATTTAATAATATTTGATTGAGTTGCATATAATTAATATTTTTACTAAATGTCGTAATATGGCATTTCTTTCTCTGTTGAGCTTAAGTGAAGATCTGCCCCACCGCACCACCCCCCCCCCCCCCCATCTTCCACCCTTCACCCGTAAACTTCAGCTCATCTAAACCTCTGATGCCCGTGTCCTATCCCGCACCAAGTCCCCACTCCAGGGACATGAACACATAAAGCTAGTGCCGTGCTGAGGGAGTGCTGCACTGTCGGAGGTGCCGTCTTTTGGATGAGACGTTAAACTGAGGCCCTCTCTGCTCTCTCAGGTGGATGTAAAGATCCCACGGCACTATTTCGAAGAAGAGCAGGGGAGTTCTCCCCGGTGTCTGGGGGCCAATATTCCTCCCTTAATCAACATAACAAAAACAAATTATCTGGTCATTATCACATTGCTGTTTGTGGGAGCTTGCTGTGCGCAACTTGGCTGCCGTGTTTCCCACATTACAGCAGTGACTACACTTCAAAAATACTTCATTGGCTGTAAAGCACTTTGAGACGTCCGGTGGTCGTGAAAGGCGCTGTCGAAATGCAGATCTTTCTGTTCACCCTTCTGCTCGCTGATCTACACTGACTCCCGGTCCTCCAACACCCCAAGTTTAAAATTCTCATCCTCGTGTTCAAATCCCTCCGTGGCCCTCGCCCCCTCCCTATCTCTGTAACCTCCTCCAGCCCCACAACCACTCCCGAGATCTCTGCGCTCCTCCAACTCCGGCCTCTTGCACATCCCCCACTTCCTTCACCCCACCATTGGCGGACGTGTCTTCAGTCGCTTCGCCCTAAGCTCTGGAATTCCCTCCCTAAACCTCTCCGCCTCTTCCCTCCTGCTTTAAGACGCTCCTGAAAACCCGCCTCTTTGACCAATCTCTTGGTCACTCCTCCCAACATCTCTTCCTTTGGTTCTGTGTCGATATTTTGCCTGGTTATGTTTCCGTGAAACAGCTTTGGCCATTTTTCTTATTACTTAATTTTAAAAATGTATCGATCTCAGTCCTGGGAGTTTCAGGTGTCCCCTCAGCATCCACAGCCCTTTGGGGGACAGAATTCCAGATTTCCTCCACCCTTTGTGTGGGGAAAAAGTGCTTCCTGATGTCACCCCTGAATGGCTTATCTCTGAGGAGAAAAATTGGCAAAAATATAATTTTTAAAGAGGAGGCGGATCACACTGCATTAAAGTGCTCAGGCCTCAGTGTGTTGCTGCTGGTACATTGCGGTCCAGGGACAGGATGTTGTTGTACAGGACAAGAGTTTTATCTGAGCTGAAGCTCGTTCTTGAATTCATTCCTGGGATGTGGGCATCGCTGGCAAGGACGGCATTTATTGCCCATTCCTAATTGCCCTTGAGAAGGTGGTGGTGAGCCACCTTCTTGAACCGCTGCAGTCTGTGTGGTGAAGGTACTCCCACAGTGCTGTTAGGGAGGGAGGTCCAGGATTTTGACCCAGCGACGATGAAGGAACGGCCGATATATTTCCAAGTCAGGATGGTGTGTGTGACTGGGAGGGGAACTTGGAGGTGGTGGTGTTCCCATGCGCCTGCTGCCCTTGTCCTTCTAGGTGGAAGAGGTCGTGGGTTTGGGAGGTGCTGCCGAAGAAGCCTTGGCGAGTTGCTGCAGTGCATCTTGTAGATGGTGCACACTGCAGCCACGGTGCGCCGGTGGTGGAGGGAGTGAATGTTGTTTGCTAACCAGTGGCAGCCTCTTCACATTATTAGACTAGCGTACATGTGTTGCTTGCTCACGTTGGCAGAAATTGCAATGCAGGCACAGAATATCGGATGTGGAGATGTCACCCTCACTGTGGTTGGCAGGACCAAGTGCCAGCTGCCTGATTTCCTCATTAGCTGAGATTGCCGGGCACCTGTCTGAATAATGCTCCATGCAAAACATAGCTTACATATGGTGCATCTTTTAAATTCATTTAATGCGGAACGATTGATGTGTTTAAGTGATTGCACAGTGCGGAGAATCCCATGAGGAGAATGAGAATGGTGCACATTAGAATGTTTAGCTCACGCGCAATTAGCTCGAGCGTTACAGGGACTAGCTACACAAAGGGAGCTAATTGGTCAGATAACAGCCAGAAAGATTTAGGTGAACAAATCCTCATTCCTCTTGTGCTCGAAGAGTGTTTCTCAAAAGAATATTGATGAAGATGAAAGGCTTCATCGGCCAGTTTTTTTTCCTTCCATCCGCTCATGAAGATGATTCATGTTGGGGTCTGGCTGGTTTCCAAATGTTATTGTGTGGGGGGGACTCCCTGTGAATATTGGCACACTCCCAGGGACCCCCTGTGACTATTGGTACAGTCCAGGAGACCTCCCCTGTGACTATTGGTACATCAACGCCAGATTCATCAGCCGCACTCACAAGACAGTCCAGAATGTCACCCGAGCACAACGCAACGCCATCCACGCTCTCAAGAACAACCGCAACATCGTCATCAAACCAGCAGACAAAGGAGGAGCCATCGTCATACAGAACAGAATGGACTATTGCAAAGAAGCATACCGACAACTGGACAACCAGGAACACTACAGACAGTTACCCGCAGATCCGACCAAAGAACACACCCGCCAACTCAACAGACTGATCAAGACCTTCGATCCAGACCTTCAAAGCATCCTACGCGCTCTCATCCCACGTACTCCCTGCGTGGGAGTCTTCTACTGCCTCCCAAAGATACACAAAGCCAACACACCCGGGCGTCCTATCGTATCGGGCAACGGAACCCTGTGTGAGAACCTCTTTGGATATGTCGAGGGCATCCTGAAACCCATCGTACAGGGAACCCCCAGCTTCTGTCGCGACACTACAGACTTCTTACAGAAACTCAGCACCCACAGACCAGTTGAACCAGGAACACTCCCCGCCACGATGGACATCTCGGCACTCTACACCAGTGTCCCCCACGATGATGGCATCGCTGCGACAGCCTCAGTACTCAACACCAACAACAGCCAATCTCCAGACGCCATCCTACAACTCATCCGCTTCATCCTTGACCACAATGTCTTCACCTTCGACAACCAGTTCTTTACCCAAACACACGGAACAGCCATGGGGACCAAATTCACACCCCAATACGCCAACATCTTCATGCACAAGTTCGAGCAAGACTTCTTCGCTGCACAGGACCTCCAACCAATGCTATACACCAGATACATCGACGACATTTTCTTCCTATGGACCCACGGCGAAGAATCACTGAAAAGACTACACGATAACATCAACAAGTTCCATCCCACCATCAAACTCACCATGGACTACTCCTCAGAATCGGTTTCATTCTTGGACACACAAATCTCCATCAAAGATGGACACCTCAGCACTTCACTCTACCGCAAGCCCACGGACAACCTCACGATGCTCCACTTCTCCAGCTTTCACCCTAACCACGTTAAAGAAGCCATCCCCTATGGACAAGCCCTGCGAATACACAGGATCTGCTCAGACGAGGTGGAACGCGATGGACACCTACAGATGCTGAAAGATGCCCTCGTAAGAATGGGATATGATGCTCGACTCGTCGATCGACAGTTCCGACGAGCCATAGCGAAAAATCGCATAGACCTCCTCAGAAGACGAACACGGGACACAACCAACAGAGTACCCTTCGTCGTCCAGTACTTCCCCGGAGTGGAGAAATTACGCCATGTTCTTCGCAGCCTTCAACATGTCTTCGATGACGACGAACACCTCACTAAGGCCATCCACACGCCTCCACTACTCGTCTTCAAACAGCCGTCTAACCTCAAACAGACCATCGTTCGCAGCAAATTACCCAGCTTTCAGGAGAACAGTGACCACGACACCACACAACCCTGCCACGGCAACCTCTGCAAGACATGCCAGATCATCAACACAGATACCATCATCACACGTGAGGACACCACCCACTAGGTATATGGTACATACTCATGTGACTCGGCCAACGTTGTCTACCTCATACGTTGCAGGAAAGGATGCCCCGGAGCATGGTACATCGGCGAGACCATGCAGACACTGCGACAACGGATGAATGGACACCGCACAACAATCGCCAGGCAGGAGTGTTCCCTCCCAGTCGGGGAGCACTTCAGCAGTCAAGGACATTCAGCCTCCGATCTTCGGGTAAGCATTCTCCAAGGCGGCCTTCGAGACACACGGCAACGCAAAATCGTCGAGCCAAGTTCTGCACTCATGAGGACGGCCTCAACCGGGATCTTGGGTTCATGTCACGCTACATGTAACCCCACCTGACGTAGAGTCATCCAGACTCGAGTCGTCATTGGCTTGTTCTCTCTACACAGATGCGCCCGAACCTGCTGTGATTTCCAGCAAAAAAAAAATCTTTTTTTTATATTGTTTTTTGTTTGTTTTTTGTTTTTCATACAGACCCCAGCATCTGCAACATTTGCTGCCTTGTGACCCCACCTCATTGTTCTTTGATGTAATGTTTTCCTGACTGACCTGTTTGGACACCATTCACACCTTTGATTGCTGTGATTATCTCTCTGCCGAGATGTGATAAAGGGCAGTTAGAAAGATTACCTGTAATCATCTGGCAGTGCTCTCTGACTATGTATGCTGTGTCTGTATGCATCTCTTCACTTCACCTGATGAAGGAGCAGCGCTCCGAAAGCTTGTGATTTCAAATAAAGCTGTTGGACTATAACCTGGTGTTGTGTGACTTCTCCCTATTGGTACAGTCCAGGAGACCCCCTGTGACTATTGGTACAGTCCAGGAGACCCCCCCCCCCCTCTGTGATGATTGGTACAGTCCAGGAGACCCCCCTGTGATGATTGGTACAGTCCAGGAGACCCCCTGTGATATTGGTACAGTCCAGGAGACCCCCTGTGATATTGGTACAATCCTGGGCAATGTTCTCCCTAATTTTTTTTGGGGGGGTACGCGGCCCCTTTAAGGGTCTGCGCGGTCCATTCATATTGAAAAAGCCGGTTCTGGGCTGCGCGGGACCGGCACAAGCCACGCGGCCACACAGCTTACAGGGAGCGATGCTCCTGGGGAACCCCCTGTGAATATTGATACACTCCTGGGGAACCCCCTGTGAATATTGGTGCACTCCTGGGGAACCTCCTGTGAATATTGATACACTGCTGGGGAATTCCCTGTGAATATTGATACACTGCTGGGGAATCCCCTGTGAATATTGATACACTCCTGGGGAACCCCCTGTGAATATTGATACACTCCTGGGGAACCCCCTGTGAATATTGATACACTCCTGGGGAATCCCCTGTGAATATTGATACACTCCTGGGGAACCCCCTGTGAATATTGATACACTCCTGGGGAACCTCCTGTGAATATTGATACACTGCTGGGGAATCCCCTGTGAATATTGATACACTCCTGGGGAACCCCCTGTGAATATTGATACACTCCTGGGGAACCCCCTGTGAATATTGATACACTCCTGGGGAATCCCCTGTGAATATTGATACACTCCTGGGGAACCCCCTGTGAATATTGATACACTCCTGGGGAACCCCCTGTGAATATTGATACGCTCCTGGGGAATCCCCTGTGAATATTGATACGCTCCTGGGGAACCCCCTGTGAATATTGATACGCTCCTGGGGAATCCCCTGTGAATATTGATACACTCCTGGGGAATCCCCTGTGAATACAGACACAATTTCAGGGAACTTCCAGTGAATACTGACCCCATTCCAGGGAAACTCAACAGTCCCTGTTATATTCCCGGGGAACCCCCTGTGAATACAGACACGGTCCTGGGGGGGTGGGGGGGACAGCACTACTGGGGCAAAGGACCTTTTTTTTTTGGAATGCAGCAATAGAAATAATATGCCTGTGAGTCAACAAATAAGGAAACGTAGAGAAATCTGACAACAGATTGATGGGAATGCATTGTCCCTGTGGAGCCCCCAGTATTTGGGACGCAGTTTGAATCCCTGTGATGGTGCATGTAGAAACCGTAGCCCATCAGCCCTTTTGGTGCCTTATTCACACGGCCATTGCGTGTCCCGTCTTGTCACTCGGACTTTGTGACATGTCTTGTAAAAATGTTCGTGCTGTGTCTACTTGAGCTGTGAAGAGCATCGAGCAAGGGCAATTACAGATTCTGTCTGTGCTTCTGTGTGCCAGGTGAGAGCTTCCTGTGCTGTATAACTCCAGGGTGGTGTACAGATCCGTCACTGCTGGTGGGAGTAGCTGAAGGGAAGGAATCGAGGCTATGGCACAATATTAATGGGCATTGGTTTAAGTGCAATTTTTTTCCTGTTCTGTATTTCTATCAATTGACTGAACAAACCCACTGACGTCGATTTATATTCAAATATTGACCAGCTACAAGATCAAAATTAGATTAGACATAAAGTACGGCACTTTATATTGCAGTTGGGCACTTTATTCTAATCAATTGTAGAATTTTCTAATAAAGTATTAGAATGTGTCGCTGTAAATGGGAGTTGAACAGCTAACCAGCTGCTACTATGGTACGGAAAGAGGACACAATCTCTCTCAAAAGAGTGTAAATTTTGATCCAGGCCTACAAACTCTCCCACATTCAGTTTGTGTGGGAAATCTCCATATCCCCTGCCCCGATATCCCCTGCCCCGTCTAAGGACCCTGATCTCCCACTTACTGTATATAGACCGTCTTGGGAATTCCCACCATCGAGTCATAACGGCGCAGAAGGAGGCCATTCGACCCATCGAGTCCGTGCCGGCTCTCTGTAGAGCAATCCAGTCAGTCCCATTCCCCCGCTCTATCCCCGTAGCCCTGCAAGTTTATTTCCCTCAAGTGCCTATCCAGTCTCCCGTTGAAAACATTGAGTGTCTCCGCTTCCACCACTTCCGTCGGCAGCGAGTTCCAGGTCCTCGCCACTCGCTCCTCCTCACATCCCCCCCGTATCTCTTGCCCAAAGCCTTAAATCTGTGTCCCCTAGTCCTTGTACCATCAACTAGTGGGAACAGCCTTTCCCCGTCTAGCCTATCCAAACCCGTCATAATCTTGTACACCTCTATCAAATCACCCCTCAACCTCCTTTGCTCTAATGAAAACAAATCCAGCTTCTCCAACCTGTCCTTGTAGCTAAGATCCCCCATCCCCGGAACCATTCTGGTAAATCTCCTCTGCACCCTCTCGAGGGCCTTCACATCCTTCCTAAAGTGTGGTGACCAGAACTGGAGATGCTACGGAGGTGAGGGTTTCCCATCGTCCACAGCGGCACTCTATGAAAAGAGTTACAGCCTTTGATAGAGGGCTTTCACCACTGCTGTAAATGATGGGATAGCCTCACCTCCATTGCAGCTGCTTGTTCTCCAGAAAAACAAAATGACCAGAGGAGACACTTGCAAGTCCCATGGCCAGGCAGAGAGAGAGAGAGAAATGAGAGGTTCCTGCGCTGGCTCACTTAACCACGTGAGAGCTGCAGGACAACCCACGTGTGTGAGAACCAGGTTCCACGTGGCTGTGATGTTTCCTGTGGTTGCATAGCCATCCAATGCCCACTGTCAAAAGGTCAGCGTGAAGAAATGGCACGTGGCAAGATACAGAGGGTGGACATTGCCTGTACCCTGGAACGGGTCCAGGCCTTTGAGAGCGGAGGAAGAAAAGATTTGTGTCTGAATCGAGTGTCAGCCATGGCTCAGTGGGCAGCACACTCACCTCGGAGTCAGAAGGTTGTGGGTTCAAGTCCCACTCCAGAGACTCGAGCACAAAAAGCTAGGCTGACACTCCCAGTGCAGTGCTGAGGGAGTGCTGCACTGTCGGAGGTGCCGTCTTTTGGATGAGACGTTAAACCGAGGCCCTGTCTGCCCCCTCAGGTGGATGTAAAAGATCCCATGGCCACTATTTTGCAGAAGAGCAGGGGAGTTCTCCCCGGTGTCCTGGGCCAATATTTATGCCTCAACCAACATAACAAACAGATTGGCCCAGAAATTCGGGTCGGGGGCTTCCCGCGGGTGCAAGCCCCCGACCTACACTTACCTAGCGTGCCAGCAGTTGAGCTCTGGGCCCCGTGGAATTCCTCTCCGGGGCCTGGCCCAGAGGCCGGCGCGCTGTGCTTGCGTGTCCCAGGGGCGTAGTTAGTGCGATGCATCCCCTGGGATCACGTGAGCCATGGGCAGCCAATCGGAGGAGGGAAAAGCCCATTCATAAGATTGACAGAAAGACCTGTCACAACGTATGAATGCTGAGGGCCCAAAACAGTAGTTAACCTTCAAATACATTTTTTTTAAATCACACTTTTTAAATAAACTATAAATTACATTTAAATTATTGTTTAAAATAGTTATTTAATTTTTGAAAAAAATAATTTTATAAAAAAACGGGGCTAAATATAAACTTACCTTGCTTTAAAGTATTTAAAAATAATAAACCTGTGGAAAAATGTTTTAATTTTAATTAATTGACCACTTACCTTTTTAAAATGCAGTCCTTATGCCTGGTTTTTACATTTCTAAAATCTAAAGACTTACCCTCACGGAAAAACCTGTATTTAAAAAAAAAACGTAAGTTCAAAGCGCACGCGCAGACTCCCGCGTGCACGCGTTCAACCTCTGAACCCCTTCGTTCAGGGGATCGGAAGTGCCGGTTTCCCGCGCATGCGCAGTGCATGCAAGAAACCGGCACTTCCATCGGGCCCACGTGTGAGTACCCCGTGCGTACTCACACGTTGGGACCCGAATTTCTGGGCCATTATCCGATCATTATCACACTGCTGTTTGTGGGAGCTTGCTGTGCGCAAATTGGCTGCCATGTTTCCCACATTACAACAGTGACTACACTTCAAAAAAGTACTTCATTGGCTGTAAAGCGCTTTGGGATGTCCGGTGGTCGTGAAAGGCGCTATAGAAATGCAAGTCTTTCTTTCTTTGAATCGGTGTGCAGTGCAGTCGGTTAACAACGTGATTTATGATATTTTCTGCATATCTACTGTAGTTTGCTAATTGTGCAGAGAAGGGTCATCAATAACCCACATTATCGTGGCATAAAGGTTATATTTGGATGATGGATTGTACGTGCACATGCAAATTATTAATGATTGTATCAGGCAACCGCCTTGGGGCATAACTGAAACAATCTCGGCCTGCATACAAAGAAGCACATGGTCTGAATCTAACTTTAAAGTTTAATTATATACAGGGTGCAGTGTTAAAGGCCATTCAGGCTTGATAACATCAAGGCCATAATGAATGATCTAGTTGGTTCTGGAAGGTGAGACTCGCTGCTAATTAAAGAGGGAGATAGCCGCCCTGAACTTTAAGTGACTCGCGCTTCCCTCGCCCAGCATTGAACTTGTTTGATTATTCATTGTCACCTTTTATAAGAACGTAAGAATTAGAAGCAGGAGTCAGCCATTCGTCCCCTCGAGCCTGCTCCGCCATTCAATAAGATCACGGCTGATCTTCTACCTCATCTCCACCTTCCCGCCCCATCTCCATATCCTTTGATTCCCCATAGCGTCCAAAAATCTATCGATCTCAGTCTTGAATATACTCAACGATTCAGCATCCACAGCCCTCTGGGGTAGAGAATTCCAAAGATTCACCACCCTCTGAGTGAAGAAATTCCTCCTCATCTCAGTCCTAAATGGCCGACCCCTTATCCTGAGACTATGCCCCCTAGTTCTAGACTCTCCAGCCAGGGAGAAACAGCCTCTCAGCATCTACCCTGTCAATCCCCCTCAGAATCTCATATGTTTCAATGAGATCACCTCTCATTCTTCTAAACTCCAGAGTGTATAGGCCCAATCTACTCAATCTCTCATCCCAGGAATCAATCCAGTGAACCTTTGTTGTAGAAAATAAATAGGAGCAGGAGTCGGCCATTTGGCCCTTCGAGCCTGCTCCGCCATTCAGTATGATCATGGCTGATCCTCCATCTCAATACCATATTCCTGCTCTCTCCCCATACCCCTTGATGCCTTCTGCGTCTGGAAATCTATCTCCTTCTTAAATATATTGAGTGACTTGGCCTCCACAGCCTTCTGTGGTAGAGAATTCCACAGGTTCACCACCCTCTGGGTGAAGAAATTTTGCAGGAAAAATCTTCTGGTCAAGTTGGCGATCACACTCCAACCTCTAGCCTCCAACTTCTCTCCCTCACTCCAGTTCGTATGTCAAGGGAATGTGCTGGCATTTTCCCCTTTTGTCGCTGGTGAATTCTAAATGCGCCACCTTCCTGCACACTCTCTTCCCTCCACCGTGCCTCGTGTTGTACTTTGACAGCCTGTAGCAGGGAGGCTGAGATGGTGGAGGAGCACTGGGGGGCGGGGGGGGGGAATGAGTTACAGTTGGGGGGACGGTGCGATGAGTCTGGATTTCACAAGTGAGGTGTAGCGAGAAAGAAAAGACTTGCATTTCTACAGCGCCTTTCACGCCCACCGGACGTCCCAAATCGCTTTACAGCCAATGAAGTACTTTGTGAAGTGGAGTCACTGTTGTAATGTAGGAAGCGCAGCAGCCAATTTGCGCACAGCAAGCTCCCACAAACAGCAATGTGATAATGACCAGATAATCTGTTCCAAGTGATATTGGTTGAGGGATAAATATTGACCCCAGGACACAGGGGGGAACTCCCCTGCTCCTCTTCTTCGAAATAGTGCCACAGGATCTTTTACATCCACCTGAGAGGGCAGACGGGGCCTCGGTTTAACGTCTCATCCATAGGACTGGTGCTTCTCAGCTTAGGGGGGAGCAAGAGGAAAATTCAACAGATGATAGCTGTGTTGATAAAGCAGAGCAATGTAACATTGGAGAGAGAGAGAGGCTGGAGGTGAGGGGGATCATCTATCACATCACAGGCATCCTCTTGCCCACAGGCATGTGGGACAGGTGATCTGAAATTGTTTGGTGATGTTTTTTGGAAACCCATCTCTAGGTTTGAAAGTTTCCTGAGTACTGCACAGATAGAGCTTCTGTGGCTCGATAAACAGCTCGCAAACTCTCCCTGAAACAACCCACTTGCCTAAGGCCAGAGGCATAGGTTGGCAGAGCCCAGGCTTTGGGACAACTCCCATCCCATCCCGCCCCCACCCCACACACATGTGCTTCAAGGGGGTATTGCTGGAGTTCAAACGTTTAAAATTCTCAGACGGCTTGACAGGGTAGATGCTGAGAGGCTGAAGGAGAAGTGCAACGAGACCTGGGTGTCCTTGTGCAGCAGTCGCTGAAGGTAAGCATGCAGGTGCAGCAGGCAGTTAAGAAGGCAAATGGTATGTTGGCCTTCGTAGCGAGAGGATTCGCGTACAGGAGCAAGGATGTCTTGCTGCAGTTGTACAGGGCCTTGGTGAGACCACATCTTGAGTATTGTGTGCAGTTTTGGTCACCTTATCTGAGGAAGGATGTTCTTGCCATGGAGAGAGTGCAGCAAAGATTCACTAGACTGATACCTGGGATGGCAGGAATGACGTATGAGGAGAGATTGGGTCGATTGGGCTTATACTCGCTGGAGTTTAGAAGAATGAGAGGGGATCTCATTGAAACTTATAAAATTCTAACAGGACTAGACGCAGGAAGGATGTTCCCGATGGTCGGGGAGTCCAGAACCAGGGGTCACAGTCTAAGGATAAGGGGTAAGCCATTTAGGACAGAGATGAGGAGGAATTTCTTCATCCAGAGAGTGGTGAACCTGTGGAATTCTCTACCACACAAGGCAGTTGAGGTCAATTCATTAAATATATTCAAGAAGGAGTTAGATATATTTCTTAAGGCTAAAGGGATCAAGGGATATGGGGAGAAAGCAGGGACAGGGTACTGAATTTGGATGATCAGCCATGATCTCATTAAATGGCGGAGCAGGTTCGAGGGGCCGAATGGCCTACTCCTGCTCCAGGTTCTTGGGTAATCTACCTCTCTGCGTCTCCCCCCCACACAAGTGGGCTCGTCACTGTTTCACACAGTAACAAACCAACGTCCCTCTCTATTTGGACTCTGCCCGGTGCTGCACAGTGGCGAGTTGTCGGTGCTGTAGTTTTGTCGATTCCCTGTCTGTCTGTCTTGCCTGTGTTGTTAGAGTCTCAGGGTTGTTAACGCTCTCCTGATGTTGCGCAGAGATACGGCGGCGAGGATCGAAGGACGCACCCAGCAAGCCGCTGCCCCTGTACGACACTCCCTACGAACCCACGGAGAACGGCGGAGACTCCGACGCCGAGAAGCTGGTCCCCCACCGACCCCGCGAGAGCCGCCTCCCAGAGGACGACGAGCGGCCTCCGGGCGAATACGATCAGCCCTGGGAATGGAAGAAGGATCGGATTTCCAAGGCGTTTGCAGGTAAATTGTCGAGCTGTTTCCTATTGGATGCCGAGGCGTGAATTAACCCGTTTATTTCTTTCTCACCGGGTTTCTCCCCCTCCTCTCCCCTTCCGAAGGGACCCGCTCTCGCTGGGCTCCAGCTCCGCGAGCATTGGCCCTTCCAGTACCTCACCCACCCAGCCGTCGTTCTTCAATTTCGCTACTCGACCATGGTGGGTGACACAATTGAGCTCGGTCCTGCCCTCGCCAACGCACGTGCGCACCTCCCACATCAGGAGTGGGAGCACGGGCATTATTTCTAACCCCTCCCCAGCCCAGGGGCGCTGGGGTCTGTTGTCCTGCCCTGAAATGCCACCCAAGCCGAGATTACCGAGATACGGTATCTGAGTAATGTGTGACATGCCATGTGGGGAGTGCATTGTGGCTCGGGAGGAACCCGTGACTTTGGACCTGTGGTTCCCAAAGCTCTCCCCCACTGGGGGTTTTCCTCGCCTTGTGTCTGGGTCTGTTGTAGACTCATTGATAGAGATTGATCGCTGCGATTAATCAACAACTCCATTATCATTGTATCGTGCGACTACCAGGATGGGAGAAGGCGAACTAGATGGACCTCGGTCTTTTTGTCGTTTAGCAATTCCTATGTTCCTGTTACCTAACGGACCTGGAATATAACGTGGACATTCTGGGTCATTATGGCTTCGTACCACACTGATCAGTGGATTAACGCACTGACTAAGTTAATGGCGGAACTAGTGCTGTTCATTAGGAGGACCTACCGGAGGCCAAGAAAGCAGCCAAAATGGTGGCCGGATTGAAGCCAGCGGTTTGAATTTGAGCCTGTCTTGGTGGGTCTCTTAAATTGGTCGCTGCTGAGCTGAACAAATCGGATCATTTAACTAACCGAGGAGCCTGTGATGGTTATTTTGTGCAGCTGGTGAGTCATTTGATTAGAGAGTAGCTGGTGACACTATGGCCAGATTTAGGACTGACTGACAGACTGTGCCTTCTGTGGTTAGCTCTGAAGTGAGGACATAGCGCAGTATTTAGCTGTGGTTACACACAGAGAGAGGGGGAGAGAGAGGGAGGACAGACAGACACAGGGAGGGGTAGGGAAATGAAAAGAGCAAGGCGAGAGAGGGAAAGTAAGACTTTGCATTTATATTGAGCCTTGTCATGACTCTCCAAAATAATCCCAAAGCACTTTGCATTCAAATAGCTATTGTGAAGTGCAGTCGTTGTTATGAAGGCCATCGCAGCAGCTATTTTGTGCACAGCAAGATCCCACAAACAGCGCGAGATGAATGAGCAGTCACTCTATTTTGGCGGTGTTGGTCAAGGAACAAATGTTGACCAGGGCAATCACCCTGCTCCTCCTTGAGTAGCAGCACAAGATCTTTTACGTCCGCCTGAGAGGGCAGACAGGGCCTCGGTTTAACGTCTCAACCGAAAGACGGCACCTCCGACAGTGCGGCACTCCCTCAGTACTGCACTGGGAGAGTCAGCCTCTATTATGTGCTCAGGTCCTGGAGTGGGACTTGAACCCACAACCTTCTGACTCCGAGGCGAGAGCATAGGGAGGCGAGCCACACTGGCACACAAGGTCTAGTTAGTCTATAGAGATTTGCTGGAGTAAGACTGGGCCATAGTGAAGACATGAAGAATCCACTGACACTTTCTGTGACATCCCAACAGTGCAGAGGGGTCCAGTTCAGGAGACGGGGAGGGTCAGCTTCAGGCAAAGAATGGTCAGCCTTTGGCCGTAGGCTGACAGAAGTGGCCAGGGGCGCCTCTCACTCTCCCTGCATCACCCCCTGCCTGGGAAACATCATCACAATGAACAGCAACAGCTTAACGAGCCTCTGCTTTGCATGAATTATATTTAAAGTGGGTCCCGTTTCCAAAAAGATAACACAAATTTGTTGGATCATTGGCACTAGAATTGTAGAATTCTTTAGCTGCTTGATAGGCTCATTAAACCCTCTACGTCTTCTGTCTCTTTCCCTCTCCCCCACTGGAGTCACTGTTTAAACAGTGTTACTGTCAGCGGTACCATATTAAGGTGTAGTGTTGTGTTTGCTTGGCACTGATACAGACACAGTAACGCACAGGGTTAGCAGCGTAATGACCCCTGGTATTTGCTCATAGTCGAAGCTCTCGCACTGTACCCAGACTCCGACTTGGGAGCTACATTGAGATTTGAGTCAGCCATTTGGATCCCACAAATAACCCAGTCGCCTTTGCCTGGGAGGCATTGTGTTACCGTGTCAGCCGTGGCTCAGTGGCTAGCTCTCTCTCTCGCCTCTGAGTCAGAAGGTCATGGGTTCGAGTCCCACTCCAGAAACTTGAGTGCAAAAATCTAGGCCGGCATTCAACAACAACAACTTGTATTTATATAGCGCCTTTAACGTAGTAAAACGTCCCAAGGCGCTGCATAGGAGTATTTTAAGACAATTAATTTGACACCGATCCACATGAGGATAAATTAGGGCAGGTGACCAAAAGCTTGGTCAAAGAGGTAGGTTTTAAGGAGCGTCTTAAAGGAGGAAAGAGAGGCGGAGAGGTTTAGGCAGGGAATTCCAGAGCTTAGGGCCCAGGCAACAGAAGGCACGGCCACCAAAGGTTGAGCGATTATAATCAGGGATGCTCAAGAGGGCAGAATTAGAGGAGCGCAGATATCTCGGGGGGTTGTGGTGCTGAAGAAGATTACAGAGATAGGGAGGGGCGAGGCCATGGAGGGATTTGAAAACAAGGATGAGAATTTTGAAATCGAGGCGCTGCTTAACCGGGAGCCAATGTAGGTCAGCGAGCACAGGGGGTGATGGGTGAACGGGACTTGGTGCGGGTTAGGACACGGGCAGCCGAGTTTTGGATGACCTCAAGTCTACGTAGGGTGGAATGTGGGAGGCCAGCCAGGAGTGCGTTGGAATAGTCAAGTCTAGAGGTAACAGAGGCATGGATGAGGGTTTCAGCAGCGGATGAGCTGAGGCAGTACTGAGGGAGTGCTGCACTGTCAGAGGTGCCGTCTTTCGGATGAGACATTAAACCGAGGCCTCATCTACCCTCTCAGGTGGATGTAAAAGATCCCAGGGCACTACTTCGAAGAGCAGGGGAGCTGAGTGTGGTATCGAGCCAAACTGACCAGGAGAGTCAGTTCCCACACAGTTCTCTATTCAGACACCGCCCCCACCCCCCCCCCAGCTGAAAAGTATGTGTGTGATTGGTGGCTGAGGACGGGATTGGCCATGTCTGTGATGCCTTCAGCCCGGATGAAGTGTGCAAGATTGCTGATAGAACAGGCTTGAGGGGCTGAATGGCCTGCTCCCCTGCTCAGTAGGAAGCAGAGTCTTCAGGAGAGGAGATGAATGGGGTGAAAGAAAGAAAGACTTGCATTTCTACAGCGCCTTTCACGACCATCGGACATCCCAAAGAACTTTACAGCCAATGAAGTACTTTTTGAAGTGGAGCCACTGTTGTAATAGAGGGAGTACAGCGAAGGTTCACCAGACTGATTCCTGGGATGGCAGGGCTGCCGTATGAGGAGAGATTGGGTCGACTCGGCCTGTATTCACTGGAGTTTAGAAGAATGAGAGGGGACCTCATTGAAACGTATAAAATTCTGACAGGGCTAGACAGACTGGCTGCAGGGAGGATGTTTCCCCTGGCTGGGGGGGTCGAGAACGAGGGGTCACATTCTCAGGATACGGGGTAGGACATTTAAGACTGAGATGAGGAGAAATTTCCTCACTCAGAGGGTGGTGAACCTGTGGAATTGTCTACCACAGAAGGCTGTGGAGGCCAAGTCACTGAATATATTTAAGGAGATAGATGGATTTCTAGACACAAAAGGCATCATGGGGTATAGGGAGAGAGCGGGAATATGGTATTGAGATAGAGGATCAGCCATGATCATATTGAATGGTGGAGCAGGCTCGAAGGGCCAAATGGCCGACTCCTGGTCCTATTTTTCTATGTTCTATGTTTCTATGTAATGTGGGAAATGTGGTAGCCAATTTGCGCACAGCAAGCTCCCACAAACAGTAATGTGATAATGGCCAGATAATCTTTTTTTTAGTGATATTGATTGATTGAGGGATAAATATTGGGCCAGGACACCGGGGAGAACTCCCCTGCTCTTCATCGAAATAGTTCCGTGGGATCTTTTACGTCCACCTGAGAGAGAGCAGACGGGGCCTCGGTTTAACGTCTCATCCGAAAGACGGCACCTCCGACAGTGCAGCGCAGTGAGGGGAAATGTTGAAACCCATTCGGTAAAAACTTGGTGGGCGAGTCCACCTCCCGTGGCGATGTACTGGGGAGTCTCCGCCAAGTGTAGTCTTCAGGTGAAGCAGGCCAGGGGAGGGCGGGGAATAATTGGACCAGGGCGATCTGATGCAATTTAATCCCGATTTTGAATTCTGTCCTTTTTTGATTTGACGTTCGCGATAATTTATCAAAATTCTGTGCTCAATTCTTGTCAACTTTTCCCCATTTTAAATGCCAGTGCCCACGTGTTGGGGGGGAGGGAGGCTGAAATTACAGTGTGACGGGGGCGGCCTCCACTGTAACTGAACACAGTCATTTATGTTGGAAGATGTTGATACGATGTGGGCACAGATGCATGAATTTTAATATAATCTGAATCAGTGTTGTGCAATGGAAAGCGCTGACTTGTCCCCTGGAGACACCATTTTAACCACATGCACTATTTTGGTAGAAAGCACCTTGCACACAATACAGGTAGGTGTACTTCACGTGGGTACATTTAACTGAACAAACATCGACCACTCTTCAGTAACCAAGGAAGGAACGCACTCGCAATGATCAAAACGCACTCTGCTCTTACCATTTCACCAACAAACGCACAAAGCGCTTAAAGTTTACAGGCAGATTTACGAGAACGGTTCCAGGGATGACGGGGGGCTTCAGTTAGGTGGATAGACTGGAGAAGCTGGGGTTGTTCTCCTTGGAGCAGGGAAGGTTGAGAGATCTGATCAAGGTGTTCAAAGTTATGAGGGGTCTAGATAGAGAGAAACTGTTCCCATTGGCGGAAGGGTCGAGAACCAGAGGACAGAGATTTGTGATTGGCAGAAGAACCAAAGGCGACATGAGGAAAAACTTTTTTACACAGCGAGTGGTTAGGATCTGGAATGCACTGCCTGAGAGGGTGGTGGAGGCAGATTCAATCGTGGCTTTCAAAAGGGAATTGGATAAGTACCTGAAGGAAAGAAATGTGCTGGGTTATGGGGAAAGGACAGGGGAGTGGGACTAGCTGAAGTGCTCTCGCAGAGAGCCGGCACGGGCTCGACGGGCCGAATGGCCTCCTTCTGTGCTGTAACCGTTCTGTGATTCTATACAGCGGGCAAATACGAGTATGGAGATCACCGGCCCAATGACGGTGTGTATTACTCTTTTTTTTAAATTTACTAATCGGAAATGCAATTGGCCACATCTGGATTCCCAATTGGCCAGATGTGGCGAGTGGCAACGTATTGGTCAGCACTGGGGATAGGTGGATCAAAGTGCCCGTCGTTGATAGATCTCCATTCGTGGCTGGGGCTGTAGTGTTGGTTGCTGGACTGTGTGTCTGAGGCGCGGTATCGCAGTCCGCTCCCAGCTCAGCCAGTCCACGTCCTTTTCCTTCAAACTCCAGCATCGCTCAGTATCCTCACATCTGCAGGGGCCACCCGGGGGCGGGGCAGCGGAGTTTTCCCCCCTCTTGTCACTGCGTAACTTGGGTCCTGGGGGATATCTGCCGTTCCAATAACCAAGTTCGGGATCGCAGACAGGCAAGGAATAGATGGAATGTTCATTTAACCAGGGAGGCGTGAGATTCTCTGAAGACTATCGAGTTATTTTCTACTCTTTTGCACGTCTATTCCGACAAACTGTTTATCATGAAAGATTTGCTGTCATTCATAGAAACATAGAAGGAGTAGGCCATTCGGCCCCTCGAGCCTGTTCCGCCATTTAATGAGATCATGGCTGATCATCCAAATTCAGTGCTCTGTGATATGAATCAACTGAGCAGCCTGCGGGTGGCGCTGTCCAGGGAGAGTATAAATACTCGGGCATGGGCCCAGCTTGCGCAGGACATTCTTAACAGGAACTAGTGAAGGACACAACTAGACCTCCATGTTGTAAAACAGTTGATTAAAGCTTTGTTTAACGCTTAGACCAAGTGCCTAGTAGTTTTCTTATGTCACCCTGTCCCTGCTTTCTCCCCATATCCCTTGATCCCTTTAGCCTTAAGAAATATATCTAACTCCTTCTTAAATATAAAGTTCATACAGTTTGGAGCTATTAACCTCCTCCCATGTTGTACAGTATGAACTAATGGTTGCGATCTCACCGAGCCAAGTCTTCAAATTTCTAAATCGGTTTGAAGATTTTTCTTGGAACCATCGGTTGTTGTTTCGTGTGACGGGAAAAGCTTCTAATGGGACGTCTAGTTTGGCTCTCCGTTCGATGGCCTCCTGAGATGCCGAGTGGAGAAATGAGGTGCCTCCCGCAACAGATCTCAGTGGGCAGGTTGATGTGATGTGTTCCATGGTCTGGGACTCGTGGCCACAGTCACACTTCGGGCCGTCCCTCACCTTCCACTCGTGGAGCAGGTGGCTGCACCGTCCATGCCCTGTGCGGATTGGGTTGAGCGCCGTCCACTGTCTGCGAGGGAGGTCGAAGCCGGGGACCTCTGCTGTTGGGTCAGTGATGAGGTGTTGGTCCTTTATGTTGCGTGTGTCCCACGATTCCGTCCGTCTGGATAGTGGGCCGATACCAGCTGCGTGAACATTGGCCGCTGTTTCCCAAAACGGCCAGCGTGATTTTAAGCGCTTTCGTGGCGGGTTTTTCCACGTCTTCGTCAACGGAAAAGTCGATGTTGCTCCTGAATGTTTTTCCATCTCACGGAGCACGGTGGGGTCGCAGGGAATGGCAGGCCGGGCAATGTGGGGCAGCACCGGGAGCCACTCAGTTGGAGTGCACTTGAGCGTCCCATCGGTGAAGACGATTCAGCATCTTCAGTGGGGCTTTGTTACCCTCCTCCTTGCCCCTGTCGTTCCCCCCCGCCCCCCTGGAGACACCGGCCCTTGCCACGGTTTCATGGGGACGTTATTCATGTCACAGCTGAGGCAGTGAGCATTGGTGCGCCTCCGAGAGTCGCCCAGACAAGGGCAGTTCCGGGGCTGGATCCCATGGTCTGTGCTGAGTTAGTCGGTCTCGGTGAGGACCCTACATCTAGCCTTGACATCCCCGGGCTAAGGAGAGAGAGAGGGGAAACCGGCCAGATATCTCCTTCCTAACGGCTGCCCAGCAACCACACCTTCCCTCCCCCCACCCCGGATAAAAAGTGCCGACGTGTGCTGCACTCCATGGCCGAATAGCCTGCTGATATTCACTGGCTAGGTTCCCACATGAAGTGCGGCTGCTTGTGGGGAGTGAGGTACTGGAGCGTGCCCGGTGCCTGTGGAAACCTCACCCCCCCCACCCCCCACCCACCCCCACAACATCCCCAGCAAGTCTCTGTGCCTTTAGGAGAGGAGGGGGCACAAAATGAGAGAGAAATGAGAGTCTTGCAGCCGCTGGTTCCAGTATTTCTACCTGGAGCTCTTGGGATCTTGAATTATTGAAGACACAAAGCGGTGTTTCAACTCCCTCCATATATTAATCATTGTCTGGAATCCGTGCAGAACCCTTAAGTGTAAAATATGACATTGAGAGTTTGAGAAATGCTTGTGCATTTACAGATTGACAAATCATCACATTCCGACTCGCACGATTAGATAACGTTGCCTGTAATGGGGAAAGAGATCAGAAGTGTGGGCACTGCTCAGTTAGAAGTCTGACGCCTTTCATTGCCAGAAATTGCGCCTCGCTAGGATTCCAGGCACCATTAATCACTGGAAAAATTACATTGTGCGACGTGGCTCAGTGGGCAGCGCTCCCGCCTCGCCGTCAGAAGGTCGTGGGTTCAAGTCCCCAGAGACGTGAGCACATAATCCAGGCCGGCACTGCCCAGTGCCAGTACTGAGAGAGCGCTGCACTGTCAGAGGGGCAGTACTGAGGGAGCGCCGCACTGTCGGAGGGGCAGTACTGAGGGAGCGCCACACTGTCGGAGGGGCAGTACTGAGGGAGCGCCGCACTGTCGGAGGGGCAGTACTGAGGGAGCGCCTCACTGTCGGAGGGGCAGTACTGAAGGAGCGCCGCACTGTCGGAGGGGTAGTACTGAGGGAGCGCCGCACTGTCGGAGGGGCAGTACTGAGGGAGCGCCGCACTGTCGGAGGGGCAGTACTGAGGGAGCGCCGCACTGTCGAAGGGGCAGTACTGAGGGAGCGCCGCACTGTCGGAGGGGCAGTACTGAGGGAGCGCTGCACTGTCGGAGGGGCAGTGCTGAGGGAGCGCCGCACTGTCGGAGGGGCAGTGCTGAGGGAGCGCCGCACTGTCGGAGGGGCAGTACTGAGGGAGCACTGCACTGTCGGAGGGGCAGTGCTGAGGGAGCGCCGCACTGTCGGAGGGGCAGTACTGAGGGAGCGCCGCACTGTCGAAGGGGCAGTGCTGAGGGAGCGCCGCACTGTCGAAGGAGCAGTACTGAGGGAGCACTGCACTGTTGGAGGGGCAGTGCTGAGGGAGCGCTGCGCTGCATTGTCGGCAGTGCCGTTAAACCCCCAGAGCCCCATCTGCCTGTTAATTCCTGTAGCGCTCTTCGAAAAAAGAGCAGCGATCCTAACCCGGTGTCCTGGCCAACATTCCTCCCTCCCACAACCAACACCAGCAGAAAACAGATTAACTGGTCTCCGCTGTTTGTGGGATCTTGCTGTGCAAAAAATAACCCCCCACACAATCGCCCTACTTAAAACTCAGTCTTTGTATGTTAGCGCTTTGGCCTGAGTGAGAGATGTGATGAGGCGGAGGTCCCAAACCTTGTTGGGGAGGGGAGGGGACAAATTAGGTTACGGCGGCGGCGGCACAGGGCCACACTGGTTTTACCCCTCACATCCTGAGATTTACCGAATACCAAAGTACCGTCGAGCAATGTGCTCGCGACACGGCAGCACCCCCTCGCTCCTGCGCGCTATATAACACTGCAGAGTGCTGGGACAGGCATGGACAGACGAGGGCACCGGAGAGGTAAGCATCGCTGCCCAGTTTCAGGAATCCCTGTTGCTCGCCGACCCGACATTGGCTCCCGGTCCGGCAATGCCTCGAATTTAAAATTCCCCATCCCTGTATACAAATCCCTCCGCAGCCTCGCCCCCCTCCCTCCTCCCTCCTCCCTATCGCTGTAACCTCCTCCAGCTGCACAAGCCTTCACGATCTCGGCGCTCCTCAAAATCTGGCCTCTTGCGCATTTCCATCGCTCCACCATCGGCGGCCGTGCCTTCAGCCGCCTGGGCCCCAAGCTCTGGAATTTCCTCCCTAAACATCTCCACCTCTCTTTCCTCCTTTAAGACGCTCCTTAAAACCTACCTCTTTGACCAAGCTTTTGGTTACCTGTCCGAATATCTCCTTCTGTGGCTCAGTGTCAAATTTTGTTTGATAACACTCCTGTGAAGCGCCTTGGGACATTTTACTACGTTAAAGGCGCTATATAAATACAAGCTGTTGTCTGCAGTAGCTGTAGGTTTTGGTTGGGTGATGATTCTCCTCTGCCTCTCTCTCTCAGTACGTCTGACTGTGATTGAGGTGTTTGTCCAGGACCGTGGGATTAACAGTAGGAATGCAGCACCTTGGTCCTATTACATAGAAACATAGAAGATAGGAGCAGGAGTAGGCCATTCGGCCCCTCGAGCCTGCTCCGCCATTTAATGAGATCATGGCTGATCATCCAAACTCAGTACCCTGTCCCTGCTTTCTCCCCATATCCCTTGACCCCCTTAGCCTTAAGAATAGAAACATAGAAGATAGATGGCTTACCCCTTATCCTTAGACTGTGACCCCTGGTTCTGGACTCCCCCGCCATCGGGAACATCCTTCCTGCATCTAGTCTGTCTAGTCCTATTAGAATTTTATAAGTTGCAATGAGATTCCCTCTCATTCTTCTAAACTCCAGCGAATATAAGGCCAATAGACCCAATCTCTCGTCATACGTCATTCCTGCCATCCCATCCTATTGATGTTGCGGAGTTGAGTCCATGGGTATTTATTCCCCTTGATCACTTAACCCCATTTTCCTTGGATTGAACATTGCTTCTCATTGAGTCGCTCACTGTTTCCCTTGAAGGTCGCCTACACTTCCACTCCTCCTCGGCAGACCGCCTTTGTCTCGTTCGCTCTGTCTCTCTTTCTCCGTCTCGTGGGTTTTGTTCGGTGTGTAACTTTAAATGCAAGAGCTTTGACGAGGGAAGGGGGAAATTATTGGTTTTGGCGGTAGGTTAAGCTCCAGTGCGCTGCCGACGGCGGAGCTTCACTCACTGTCCTTGGCTTTGACAATAGACGCAGCGTTTGCTCGCAGGAGCCTGCGTAATAACGCCAGTGTATCACTTCACAAACTCCGGTTGGGACACAGCTGCATTGTTAATGTTTTATTAGGTGAATATCTCTGCGACGAGTGAAGCATTTTTCTGCAGCTGCTCCCGTTCTGGTGAGATCTGGTTCCGGTTTAACTCCCTTCTCCTCAAGGTGCTGCTTCTGCCTTGTGGGGTCCACCTCCTTGAGCACCCTCCCTTTCCAGGTGCCCGTTCTTTGTGTTCGTCCCTCGGCAGCCAGTGTAGGCAGGCTATTTGACCATGAGGTGCAGCACAGCCCAGCCCGATCCTTTCTTAACCAATCAGGTGAATGTGCAAACAGCACAAGGCACTGGATAGCGATGAGGAGTTGGAGGCACTGGATAGCGATGAGGAGTTGGAGGCACTGGCTGGGGATGAGGAGTTGGAGGCACTGGATGGCGATGAGGAGTTGGAGGCACTGGATAGCGATGAGGAGTTGGAGGCACTGGATAGCGATGAGGAGTTGGAGGCACTGGATAGCGATGAGGAGTTGGAGGCACTGGATAGAGATGAGGAGGTGGAGGCACTGGCTGGGGATGAGGAGTTGGAGGCACTGGATAGAGATGAGGAGGTGGAGGCACTGGCTGGGGATGAGTTGGAGGCGCTGGCTGGAGATGAGGAGTTGGAGACGGTGGCTGGCGATGAGGAGTTGGAGGCACTGGCTGGGGATGAGGAGTTGGAGGCACAGGATAGCGATGAGGAGTTGGAGGCACTGGATAGAGATGAGGAGTTGGAGGCACAGGATAGCGATGAGGAGTTGGAGGCACTGGCTGGAGATGAGGTGGAGGCACTGGCTGGGGATGAGGAGTTGGAGGCGCAGGATAGCGATGAGGAGTTGGAGGCACTGGCTGGAGATGAAGAGTTGGAGGCACTGGATAGAGATGAGGAGTTGGAGATGGTGGCTGGTGATGAGGAGGTGGAGGCACTGGCTGGAGATGAGGAGGTGGAGGCACTGGATAGCGATGAGGAGTTGGAGGCACTGGATAGCGATGAGGAGTTGGAGGCACTGGCTGGAGATGAGGAGTTGGAGACGGTGGCTGGCGATGAGGAGTTGGAGGCACTGGATAGCGATGAGGAGTTGGAGGCACTGGATAGAGATGAGGAGTTGGAGGCACAGGATAGCGATGAGGAGTTGGAGGCACTGGCTGGGGATGAGGAGTTGGAGGCGCTGGATAGAGATGAGGAGTTGGAGGCACAGGATAGCGATGAGGAGTTGGAGGCACTGGCTGGAGATGAAGAGTTGGAGGCACTGGCTGGAGATGAAGAGTTGGAGGCACTGGATAGAGATGAGGAGTTGGAGGCACTGGCTGGGGATGAGTTGGAGGCACTGGCTGGGGATGAGGAGTTGGAGGCACTGGCTGGAGATGAGGAGTTGGAGGCACTGGATAGCGATGAGGAGTTGGAGGCACTGGATAGCGATGAGGAGTTGGAGGCACTGGATAGCGATGAGGAGTTGGAGGCACTGGCTGGGGATGAGGAGGTGGAGGCGCTGAATAGCGATGAGCAGGGACCCTGGTTGTTTCTTTTTCCTCCTCCTTAACCCAGTGATGTAGCAGCCAATTTCTGTGCCCAACAGTTTGGGATCAGTTGGCTCTGAATCTCTGCAGCCACTCTGTTGCCACGCACGCTCCTGGTGTCAGGATTGAGGGCAGTGCGAAACTCGAGCAGTGAAATTAAAATCGAGGGAGAAAAATGGAGAGGATTGGGCAGGGAGAGCATAAAGAGATATGTCAGGTAGTGTACAGCACAATAGGAAAAATAGCTCGACAGTACAGAAGTCGGTATGAATATCTTGGTGTTATGCGAATCTATTCTGTGCGACAAGTGGTTTAGATTAGATCATGAGGAAACGGCAAGGGAATGCGAGGCAATCAGGAGGTATTGGGTTAATGCAATTTAAGAAGCTTCAAAGGGTTTGTGTGTAACTGGTTCTGAGGCACTCATTTTGTTCTGCCACTGTTGCCACGCCCTCTTCCCTGACCGTTCCGTCGGCTGTTAGTATTATTGGATGTCTTATCGGGAGCGCAGTCCCAGCAACAACCCTGAGGTGGTCGCTGCGGCAACCTGACCCCTTCTACCCTAAAGGTCAGCGTTTCATGGACCGGTGTTCGAGCTCCGAGTCTCCCGACACGAGCTGTACGCAGCACCTGCCTCCTCCAGAAGGTCCTCTTGCACCAGACACAGGAGCAGAAAGGTGGAGGAATGAAATCAGAGGGAGAGCAGAGAGAGGAAGAGCACGTTTCCTGCATTACAACAGCGACTACACTTCCAAAGTACTTCATTGGCTGTAAAAGCGCTTTGGGACGTCCTGAGGTGGTGAAAGGCGCTATAGAAATGCAAGTCTTTTTCTTTAAAGGCGGCAGAGGCTGTATTGTTCGATGATTCTAAGAGGAGGAAAAGGAGCCGAGCGTTGAGAGGTCTGGCGTGTTTATCGTGCCGCGGTGGCAGAGCTGAAAGCTTTAAGTCGGGTTCGTCTGCGTACTCCTGGATCTCGCGCGATTGGCGGGGTGGAGGGTGCAGCCCAGAATCAGACTGAATCTGCCGAAGCTGGCGTTTAGCCGGCGGCTCTCGGGATTGTTACCGCCGCCTTGCTTTGGGTCATTTCGGAGACCCATTCGATCCTTGACACGTGCCCAGTTTCGCTGTTGGCTCGCCGGGTTTGGCCAGTCTCTCGGTGAGCCGCACGGACCAGGGAGGTGAAATAAAAGAAGGGAAAATGCCGGAGATACTTGTTCAGGTTCCATCAGCCTCAGCGAGCGGGGGTGGGGGGGGGGGGGGCGGCAACATTTCAGGCTCAATCCCTGCTGATCTAGGCTGGCGAGGCAGGCAGGTGCTGCCATCAGCCCCAGTGCTCCACCCGGGGCTCCGGGTCACGCTGGGATATCATTCGCTCATTCTTCAGTCCCTCATCACAGTGGCCCTTCTTCAAATTGGATCTGTTCGACTGCAGGGGCATCACATTTGAGACCGATCCCGTCTTCACCCGAGACACACAGACATCGGACACACACCAGCAATGGTTACTGGATAGTGATCAGGATCAGGGAGTCTGGATGGTTTTCAACCCCTCATCGCAGAGGCCGGGTAATAACAGCCCAACTGCCGCGTGGGCTGAGAGCATCTACCTCCGCACGGAGCAGGGATCAAACCTGGGCCTCCTGCTCTGTGTAATTGAAACGCTGCATGAACCAGCAGGGCTGTGGGTGAGGCCCAGCCGTAAAAGGTTATTTATTTATAACAGGAATGGGTCTAAAGTATTATTTATTGTGCAGCCTTCACCCCTGACAGCTGCTTCCTTTTGTCACTCGTCTCATTAATTACCCGGAAAGATGAATCGGGTGCAGGTAACGGAGGGTGAGGAGGTTAGCGTTCTATAGACCTGCATGTGCTTGGGGCAGGGTCGCTGATCCGGCTTCCAGTTTACATGCCTGAATGATTAATCCTGGTCTCTCAGTGTTGGGCGGGGCGATGGTGGAGCCTGGTTCGGCTGCAGCTTCGCCTTGTGATCCCGTTTTCTCCCCATCCTCTCCTGACTCTTGTTGACAAACGCTTCAGTGGGCATCAGCTGCTCACCCGGCCCTGAGCCAAGGTTCCAACCACATGAGCCCAATGCACACTCGCAATCATGTCACCCCCTGGAGTACACACGCACTCTCACACATTCACTTTCAGACTCACACTCACTCTCTCACGCACTCACATGCACACACACACTCTCGCACACTCGCACACACACACTCTCGCACACACACACTCTCGCACACACACACTCTCGCGCACACACACTAACTCACTAACACTAACACACACACACACTAACACTCACTAACACTCACACACACACACTCACTCTCTCTCTTACACACTCACTCTCTCTCACACACTCACTCACACACTCACTCACACACTCTCACACTCACACTCACTCTCACACTCACACTCACTCTCTCACACTCACACACTCTCACACACTCTCTCTCACATACTCTTACACACACTCTCACACACTCTCTCACACACTCTCACACTCTCACTCTCTCTCACACACACTCACACTCTCGTGTGCACACGCACACTCTCACTCTGTCATACGCACTCGTTCGCTCGCGCGCACACTCGCGCGCACACTCGCTCACACTCGCTCACACTTGCTCACTTGCTCACACTCGCACACAATCACACTAACACACTCTGTCACACGCACTCTTACACACACACCCCTCTCACTCATGCTCTCACTTGCTCTCCCAATCACGCATACACCCACACACTCTAACACACTCACTCTCGCACTTTCCAGCGCCGGTCACTGGATACCGATCAGGAGCAGGGGCTGACTCGCTTTCCCCCTTTTTCCTAACCTAGGGGCACGCACGCACAGACACACACGTGAGATATCTCAACACTGACCCAGGAGTGGAACCTGGGACCTTCTGGACTGTCCGGCTCAGGGCCACATTAAAAGACTTGCATTTATATAGCGCCTTTCACGAACTCCGGACGTCCCAAAGCACTTTACCGACTTTTGAAGTGTCGCCAATGTTGTATTAGTATATTTTTGTACACTATGTAGGCGAGCACAATTGGCACCATTTTCCTGATGTGGTAATGAGCATATATTCAAGTCGTTTACCCCTCGGAGAATCAATAATAATAATTTCTCTTGATAGAAACATCTCTAATGCTTTGTTATCAGACTAGGTTGCGGGGAGAGTGACCCCACTGTGTGGATATCGCCGTCTTATTTCAAATTTCAATAATCCAATACCCAACGCAGGTTTTCATCAGCATCAAATTGGGCATCCAGTAAAGATCAGACAAAAGCATCCTTTCAATGGGCCTTTGGAAAAACGTGAAGTAATTGAGAGCAAAAATTGCTTTTTTTTTGGTCCTGAGCATTGCTATGGAAACCTCGGTGAATGGAAGGAAGCAAGAACCGTACTTGAAAAGCAGCAGAATTTAATATCGGCGAGTGGTGCAAAGAGATTGCAAGAAGAAAAAGAAATAGCACGCCCCCCCCCCCCCCCCAACCGACACTGTGGTTTGCTGAGCAGTGTGGAACTATTATCATATTCCTTTTAGCCCCTCACACTGCACCTTCATTGAAACCCTAGCTCGATAACAAATTGTTGTAATCGGAATAACCAGCACGTACCTGAGGGTGGCGGGGGGGGGGCTCTCTGCAGCCCGTCAGCCTAGCCGAGGGCGCGCTGCGTGCAGAGGGCGCTTGTGGAGAGTTAGGAAGGTGGCGGGTACGAGCCCCCCCCCCCCCCCATCCCCCCACCCCGGGCTGGGCCGAGTGTTCCGGGACCTCATTGGCTAAGCTTGATGGTAGGGACAGTGCAAGCAGCCCGGGTGCTCCTGGACCGGCCAGGATTCCCAGTGTTATCCAGTGAACACACCCCCCCAGCCCCCACCCCAGCCCAGTGGAAAGTATGCACACGTAGACATCGTGCATGGACAGTGTGAAGCCCACCGCAGTCGAATAGTCTGCCACCTGACATGAATCTTGTCATTCATGTGGAAATGACTTATGAAATGATACTGGGCGGCCTGCTGGTGGCGCTGTCCAGGGAGAGTATAAATACTCGGGCATGGGCCCAGCTTGCGCAGGACATTCTTTAACAGGAACTAGTGAAGGACACAACTAGATCTCCATGTTGAAAAACAGTTGATTAAAGCCTTGTTTAATACTCAGACCAAGTGCCTAGTAGTTTTCTTACATCACCACCCACTTAGCGACTACTTGCATTTATATAGCGCCTTTAGCGGGGTGGAGCACCCTGAGGCGCTTCACGGCAGCGTTACCGTAACAAATGAGCACTTTGCTAAAGAGCCAGCACAGATAGAATGGGCCGAATGGCCCCTCCTCTTGTGCTGATTCACAGTGACCCCCCCAATGGAAACTAGGTGCAATGACAGGGTTAGGCCCCCCCCCCAGCCATGCTGCCTAATGCAGCTGAATAATCTGCCACCCCACTTGCCAGCTAGCCTCTTGCATAACAAGCAGGCGCTTTGCTAAAGAGCCAGCACACATACAGTGGGCCGAATGGCCTCGTCCTGCGCTGAATCATTTGGGCCGGTGGGGGGTGGGGGCGAGAGGCTGGACCATACACAGCTTGTGCCACTGTCTTCAGGAGGGCAAAGAAACTCGAGCATGGTGACGGTCGACTAACCCATTCCGCCACCTCGCAGTGCGAGATATTTTTATATTTTATATATATATATATTGTAGTATTGGAATTGCAACACTTCAGGATCGAGCTTGACTGTGATGCTCCATGTGGCTGAATAGCCCGAGTGCCAGTTACCAGAGAGAGCACCCAGTACCCTGGGGAGCGTGCCCGCAGAGCCGCACGGTTGTGTCTGCAGCAGCTCTGTATTTGCGCAATCCTGAATCTACTCGGAATACATCGCCAGTGCCAGAGGCTGTTTCTGCGGGTTCCAGAGCAGACAGGCAGACCCCATCCCCCGAGGCTGGTGCGCTCATCCGGTCTCTTTGTAGGACAACTACACGGACCAGATTCAATTGCAAAGGAACATTGATGGCCTCGCGTGGTATGCAATGTTACCCAGGCAGTCGCCTTTCCAGCGCAGCGGTCTGACAGCTACTGCTACTAATTGCATTTCTGATTCATGCGTAAAAAATAAGTAATAGACACCATCGTTGGGCATGTGATTGCAATACTCCTTTTGCAAAATGCAACATTTTTTTGAGGGCTTTACTTCCTTGGTTACTGATTGATGCTAGATTCATTAATTGTACATCTACCTGTATTGTGTGAGTGTATGTACGGCGAGTTCCATACTCTAACCACACTCCGGGTAAAGGAGTTTCTCCTGAATTCCATAATGGATTTATTAGTGACTATCTTGTATTTATTGTCCCCAGTTCTGGTCTCCCCCACAAGTGAAAAATCTTCTCTATTATACCCCATCAAACCCTTTAATAATCTTACAGACCTCGTCACCCTCAGTATTTTTTCTAGCGCCAGTCTGTTCAACTTTTCCTAATGGGTATAACCACTCAGTTCTGGTAATATCCTAGTAAATCAAGGGGAGACTGGATAGGCACTTGAGGGAAATAGACTTGCAGGGCTACGGGGATAGAGCGGGGGAATGGGACTGACTGGATTGCTCCACAGAGAGCTGGCACGGACTCGATGGGCCGAATGGCCTCCTTCTGTGTTGTTATGACTATGACTATGATGGCCTCTGCTGGCCTGTACGGCTCCTGTGTGAAATGAGTTTGTACCCCCTCGGTCCGCAGACTCCCTCGTGGACCGAGAATCCACAGCACAAACCCGACCCCGACTCGGCGCTAAGCTGGCAATCGGACTCCGAGCGCGAGGCAGACACTGGAACGCCCCAGTTGCTCACCTTGCTGAGTGTAAAACTCAAACATTGGAGAGCCGCAAAACAAAGATTTACAAGGATGTTACCAGAAATGCGAGGGTATACCCATCAGGAAAGGATGAACAGGCTGGGTCTCTTTTCTCTTGAAAAGAGAAGGCTGAGGGGTGACCTAATAGAGGTCTTTAAAATTATGAAAGGTTTAGATAGAGTGGATACAGAGAGAATGTTTCCACTTGTGGGGAGGAGCAAAACTAGAGGCCATCAATATAAGATAGTCACCAAGAAATCCAATAGGGAATTCAGAAGAAACGTCTTTACCCAGAGAATGGTGAGAATGTGGAACTTGCTACCACAGGGAGTGGTTGAAGCAAATAGTATAGATGCATTTAAGGGGAGGCTAGATAAGCACATGAGGGAGAAGGGAATAGAGGGTCAAGCTGATGGATTTAGATGAGGAAAGACTGGAGGAAGCTCGAGTGGAGCGTAAATGCCGGCATGGACTGGGTGGGCCGAATGGCCTGTTTCTGTGCTGTGTATCCTGTGTAACTCCTCTGGAGCACAGAGCGAGTGGATTGGGGGGGGTGGACAGCTGATGTTGGTTCATTATTTTCATAACAGATTGTTCATCCGGAAGCAGTTATAGTGCTTTCACAATTCAGTGTAGATTAAACGAGCTGATCTTCAAGTGAGAGCAAGATCTGGACTTTGAAGATACTGTTTATTTTGTTTACTAGATGCTTTTTGTTGTAGGGTTTCCGTTAGTGCAGAATGGACCTTGGGCCCCAGAGCAAGAAAATAGGGGGAGGGTGGTGGAAGTAGGGGCAATGAGGGCGCACGCTCCCCAACTTATGTCCGGCTCCCTCTGCCCTCGATACCAAGACCCGCTCGGCTTCTAGCAGCTCCAGGTTAGGTAGAGCAGCCGGGTGCAGCGTAAAGCCCCCTCTACACTGCCCCCCGACTGTGCATTTCTGCCCCAGTCTCCGACGAGTGCCCTCGACTGCGCCAGCCTGCTAATCCGCGCACCGACCGTCTTCCGATTGAGAAACGCGGGATGACTGGTGTGAGGAATGGTAGTGTTGAAGCGGGCGCTGCTAATAATGGAAGGAAGGAAGGAAGGAAGGAACGTGTCTTCGTAAGGAAGAGCCTTCGAGCCTATCAGTCTGGGCCGGTTTCGAACGCAGGTCGCAAAGGTGAGAGGTCGACGCCTAACCCAGTGCAGCCTCCAATCCCTCTCGCGGTACTGGGCACAGTCAGTGTACGCGTGGAGTCCAATCAGCATTTCCGTGCTCCAGGAAAATGAGTAGCCCAGTTTTGCTTCCTATTGCGTGTCGATGCAAAATGATTTTGGCTTCCTATCAATGCAAAGTCTACAGCCTAACGTGATTAAATTCAGGCAAACTGTCCCCGGGCAGCTCGAGGAATTGGCCGTGCACTGCACCAGCTGTGGCTCAGGTCGATCAAAACCCGTGCAGACTTTATCTCCCTTTTAATACAAATTTTTAAAAATTGTAATACTAACTGGAGCATAATATCAATTTGCAAGTCGGGGTCCTTTTTTTAAATCCTTCTTTGGGATGTGGGCATCGCTGGCGAGGCCGGCATTTATTGCCCATCCCTAGTTGCCCTTGAGAAGGTGGTGGTGAGCCGCCTTCTTGAACCGCTGCAGTCCATGTGGTGAAGGTGCTCCCACAGTGCTGTTAGGGAGGGAGTTCCAGGATTTTGACCGAGCGACGATGAAGGAACGGCCGATATATTTCCAAGTCAGGACGGTGTGTGACTTGGAGGGGAACTTGGAGGTGGTGGTGTTCCCGTGCGCCTGCTGCCCTTGTCCTTCTAGGTTGGTAGAGGTCAGGGGTTTGGGAGGTGCAAAGCTTCTATTTTTGTTCCCCAGCACAGTTTAGTTATCTTCCGTGCAGTCTCCCGGTTAAGGACGTCTCCAAGCTCTCGCCCTGTTTCCCTTCAGTCTGGAGTGCGGTTGTTATTCCGATGCCTCCCCCTGTCGATTTGCTGGTCCTCCGGCAGGGTACCCATCGCAGTGAGCATGTGCGGCAGGATTTCCCGCCGTGGGGGATGGGGGGATTGCGCCTCCGACCCTACCGCCCCCCACCCCCCACCCCCACAATGACCGACGGACTCCGCGGGGCAGGTCAAGTCCATGCTTGACCCAGATGTGAACCATCACGTGAATCGTTACAATCCCACGAGCCTGCATTTTCTCTTCTCGAGCAGCAAGCTGTCCCGGCAGACGTCGATACAGTTCGTCCCGTAAATAATTTACGGTGCAATAACATCCCAAAACACACGGTTCCTCTGGTGACCATGGTTTGTGTCGACAGCAGCACTTTATGGAGTGGTGTGACACTGCTAAGGTTAGCTCTGTCAACCCTGGCTCAGTGGGCAGCACACTCGCCTCTGAGTCAGAAGGTCGTGGGTTCAAGTCCCACTCCAGAGACTCGAGCACAAAAATCCAGGCTGACACTCCAGTGCAGTACTGAGGCAGTATGGCACTGTCAGAGGAGCTGACTTTCGGATGAAATGTTAAACCAAGGCCCCGTCTGCCCTCTCAGGTGGACAGAAAAGATCCCACGGCCACTATTTTGAAGAAGAGCGGGGGAGTTCTCCCCGGTGTCCTGGGCAATATTTATCCCTCAATCAGCATCATTATCTGGTCATTATCACATTGCTGTTTATGGGAGCTTACTGTGCGCAAATTGGCTGCCGCGTTTCCTACATTACATCAGCGACTACACTTTAAAAAAAAAAAAAGTACGCAATTGGCTTTAAGACTTTGCGAGGTCTTGACGTGCTTTAGCAATGCAAGTCTTTCTATTATTACTTTTACGAAGGGTGAGAGTATAGTCGACTCGGCCATTCCCCTATCCAGGCTCCTAGTGTTATATTATTTGTATATTGTTAAAATTTGAAATTGCAGCACTTCAGGTAAGGGCAGGATCCAGCTTGACTGTGATGCCCCTGTGGTAGATTAGCCAGGCAAACTTTGACTAATGGCCCTAGGGCCTGTTACCAGAGGGTGCCCAGAACCCGAGGAACTGCACTCGAGCGTGTCTGTAGAACCCGACGGTTGTGCCTGAGCTAGCTCCGTGCTCTCGAGCAAGCCTGAAGCTTCCTTTTCTGGCTCCCATGTTAGCTGACATTGTTCATGGTTCGCTCTCCTTGGGTACTGGCCCCCTCTCCCTCAAAGCTGCCATCATCACCCCCCTCAAAAAAAAACAACCGTTGTTTCCCCCCCCCCCCCCACCACCACCCCCGTCCTTACAAACTACCGCCCCATCTCCAACCTCCCTTTCCTCTCCAAAGTCCTTGAACGTGTTGCCGCCTCCCAAATCCGTGCCCATCTTTCCTGCAATTCCATGTTTGAATCCCTCCAATCAGGTTTCTGCCCCTGCCACAGTACCGAAACGGCTCTCATCATAGTCACAAAGTCACAAACAATGACCCTTGACAAAGGGTTTTGACCCGAGGCGTTGACTCTGGTTTCTCTCCACGGATGTTGCCTGGCCTGCTGAGTTTTTCCGGCGTTTTCTGTTGTTGTTACAAATGACATCCTTTGTGATTGTGACAAAGGTAAACTATCCTTCCTCGTCCTTCCTGACTTGTCTGCAGCCTTTGACACGGTTGACCACTCCATCCTTCTCCAATGCCTCGCCACCGTCGTCCAGCTGGGTGGGACTGCACTCGCCTGGTTCCATTCTTATCTATCTAATCGTAGCCAGAGAATCACCTGCAAAGACTTCTCTTCCTGCTCCCGCATCGTTACCTCTGGAGTCCCCCAAGGATCGATCCTTGGCCCCTCCTATTTCTCATCTACATGTTGCCCCTTGGCGACATCATCCGAATACACAGCGTCAGTTTCCACATGTACGCTGACTGCGCTCAGCTCTACCTCATCACCACTTCTCTCGACCCCTCCACGGTCTCTCAATTGTCAGACTGCTTGTCCGACATACAGTTCTGGATGAGCAGAAATTTTCTCCAATGAAATATTGGGGAAACCAAAGCCATTGTTTTCGGTCCCTGCCACAAACTCCATTCCCTCGCCACTGACTCCATCCCTCTCCCTAACATCTGTCTGAGGCTGAACCACACTGTTCGCAACCTTGGTGTCATATTTGACCCTGAAATGAGCTTCCAACCACATATCCGCAGCATAACAAAGACCGCCTACTTCCACCGCCCTAACACCGCCCGTCTCCGCCCTTGCCTCAGCTCATCCGCTGCTGAAACCCTCATCCATGCCTTTGTTACCTCTAGACTTGACTATTCCAACGCACTCCTGGCTGGCCTCCCACATTCCACCCTATGTAAACTTAAGGTCATCCAAAACTCGGCTGCCCATGTCCTAACTCGCACCAAGTCCGGTTCACCCATCACCCCGGTGCTCGCTGACCTACATTGGCTCCCGGTTAAGCGGCGCCTCAATTTCAAAATTCTCATCCTTGTTTTCAAATCCCTCCATGGCCTCGCCCCTTCCTATCTCTGTAATCTCCTCCAGCCCCACAACCCCCGAGATATCTGCGCTCCTCTAATTCTGCCCTCTTGAGGATCCCTGATTTTAATCGCTCAACCTTTGGTGGCCGTGCCTTCTGTTGCCTGGGCCCTAAGCTCTGGAATTCCCTCCCTAAACCTCTCCGCCTCTCCTCCTTTAAGACACTCCTTAAAACCTACCTCTTTGACCAAGCTTTTGGTCACCTGCCCTAATTTACCCTTATATGGCTCGGTGTCAAATTTTTGTCTTTTAACACTCCTGTGCAGCGCCTTGGGATGTTTGACTACGTTAAAGGTGCTATATAAATACAAGGTGTTGTTGTTGAATTTAATCCCATCGTCCTGCTGTCTCCCAGTAGCTCTCTATCCATGGTCAGTACTTCCGTAAAGGGGAGGAAAGACACTGCAGGTAATGGCTGCTGTGGCATTTGAATAGGCCTGAGGCTGCTTCTCCATTATTGTCAAGTCTTTCGCTTAGGTATTTAATCTGTGTCCAACAGGACCTTTTTTTTAAACAGAAAAAAATCCCTTTTCTCCCCCTCCCCCCAGTGTGTCTGTGTCAGTCTGTCTGCCTGCGTGTGTCTGTCTGCCTGCGTGTGTCTGTCTGCCTGCGTGTGTCTGTATGTCTGCGTGTGTTTCTGTCTGTCTGCCTGCGTGTGTCTGTCTGCCTGCGTGTGTCTGTATGCCTGAGTGTGTCTCTCTCTCTCTCTCTCTCTCTCTGTCTGTCTGTCTGTGTGTCCCTCTGCCTGCGTGTGTTTCTGTCTGTCTGTGTTTCTGTCGATCTGTCTGTGTCTGTCTCTGTTTCTGTGTGTGTATAAAATGAACTATTTTTTCCAACATCCTTCTCTGAGTGAGCAAGAAAAAGCGGCTGCAGATAATTGTATTTGAAATAAAACATTCGCGGTTTGATTTTTCTTCCTGTGCCGTCAGTAATGATGACACACAAGGAAGCATTTTCTGTTTTGATTGTGGAACAAAAGCCCCCCATACAGCCTTTTGATGAGTAACAGATTCCGTGCCTGGCCTGGCTATCTTTGATAATGGGCTGATTTTAAACTGCTCTTGTTCCGATAAACTGGTGCCGTTGCTTTGGTGCCGATAAATTAGAGAGCTCATTTTCCTTGCTTGTGTGAGGGCTGGCGGTGTCTCGAAATGATCTGGCGGGTAGATTTCTCTCCTGCCTCAGTGGCTAATGGTGTGGGACCGAGCCTCACAGAGCGGCCCCAATTAATGGGGCTACACTGAGCCAGCTCATTGGCATTCAGTTATTGACCTCAGGACAGCAACAACGTGCATTTATATAGCGCCTTTAATGTAGTAAAACCTCCCAAGGCGCTGCACAGGAGCGTAAATCAGGCAAAATTTGACACCGAGTCGCATAAGGAGATATGAGGGCAGGTGACCAAAAGCTTGGTCAAAGAGGTCGGTTTTAAGGAGCGTCTTAAAGGAGGAGAGACGGAGAGGTTTAAGGAGAGAATTCCAGAGCCTGGGGCCCAGGCAGCTGAAGGCACGGCCGCCAATGGTGGAGCGATTATAATTGGATGCTCAAGAGGGCAGAATTAGAGGAGCGCAGATATCTCGGGGAGGTTGTGGGGCTGGAGGAGATTACAGAGATAGGCAGGGCTGAGGTCATGGAGGGATTTGAAAACAAGGATGAGAATTTTAAAATCGAGGCGTTGCTTAACCAGGAACCAATGTAGGCCAGCGAGCAGAGGGGTGATGGGCGAACGGGACTTGGTGCGAGTTAGGACACGGGCAGCAGAGTTTTAGCTCGAGTTTATGGAGGGTGGAAGATGGGAGGCCAGGGGATGTTAGTTGATGGGTTTTAGCAGCGGGCATGAGCTGAGGCAGGGGCGGAGACGGGCGATGTTAAGGAGGTGGAAATAGATGATCTTGGTGATGGGGCAGCGGATATGTGTTTGGATGCTCATCTCGGGGTTGAATACGATACCAAGGTTGGGAACTAGAGGAAGGAGAGAATCAGCCCAGGTTCCTACCTCTGATCGCTGTCTGGTGATCGCCATTGGAGTGTGTACTTGTGTGGGTAACCAGTGAGGGTCGGGTTGGACTCCATCCTATTGCCCCTCTTCTCCTCCCCCCCAGTTGGGAACATTGTGTGTGGTGCGAATGTCGGGCGAGCACTTGGTTCCATTGCCCTTCTTCATTTCCCACCCCACCCCACACACACACCCTCAAATTGACAGCTGTCTAGGCTTGTGAGGAATATCTAGTCAAATGAGGTACCAGAGGGGCATAGAAACTAGGAGCCAGGAGTAGGCCATTCGGCCCTTCGAGCCTGCTCCGCCATTCAACGAGATCATGGCTGATCATCCAAACCCTAGCACCCGGTCCCTACACCGACAGCCATCCCACCCAAGCCCTATCCCCGTAACCCCACATATTTAATCCCCCCCCCTAACACTAAGGGCCAATTTTTTTTATCATGGCCAATCGACCTAACCCGCACATCTTTGGATTAAAAATATAGACTTGCATTTAAATAGCAACTTTTCACAACCTCAGGACGTCCCAAAGCGCTTTACAGCCAATGAAGTACTTTTTGGAGTGTAGGTCACTGTTGTAATGTAGGAAACTCGGCAGCCAATTTGCGCACAGCAAGCTCCCACAAGCAGCAATGTGATGATGACCAGATCATCTGTTTTTAGTGATGTTGGTTGAGGGATAAATATTGGCCCCAGGACACCGGGGAGAACTCCCCTGCTCTTCTTCGAAATAGCGGCCGTGGGATCTTTCACACCCTCCTGAGAGAGAGCAGATGGGGCCTCGAAAGATGGATGCCCGTTGAGGTGCCCCCAGTACCTTCAGGATGAGTGGTGGGTAAATGAGCAACCACACTAGCTGGTTCTAGACTGTTAGTGTGACAGTCGAACAGGGCCACAGTTACTAAAACATCTCTATGCGCTGTCTCGCTATCTCGCACTTTCTCTGGGCTGTGTAGAGATAAGGCTAGTTCATCAAAAGCCTGCCTGTTTTTTATGTGACAGGTAAATGTATTTTTTCCCCAGTAAGACTACACATCTCCTGTATAACAACCCAAGGTCAGGACACCTCGGGGAACTTAAAATGCAATTTAAATGCAGCCCAACCGTGTTTGAAAGCGATAAAGATAATTTATAAGCATCCTGGCTTCCTGCACAAACCTTTGTTGCGGCTTCAAACAATGTAAATTTAAAGCTATCAGTGCTGTCGACAGCCTATCTGATAGACACGGCGTTTCTAACCCAGTTCTGTTTTACTAAAACTACCATTCTTAATAGTTTCCAATTTTCATTTTTTTTCTCACCCTGCTTCTGGTTTGCTCCCACCCGCCCCCCCCCCCCACCGGAGGTGCTGATAGAGCTTCAGTACTTTACCCGAGTTAGCCCACTTTTCACAAGTGAGCCCAAGCAGTGCGTGTCCGCAGCTAATCGACTGTGGCCGGCGTCACACACACACAAAGCCGATCCGGCCCTCAGCCCCAGCAAGGGGGGGGGGGGGGGGGTGGAATCGCTGGATAGGCTTCAACAGCAGCAATCCTGTCGAGTTCCCCCTTCTCTAGCCCGTAGCGCAGTGCCGCTTAAAGGTAGGTTACAGTCCCAGAGGGGCCAAGAATTGTCTGGCTCCTCCCTTCCTCCCCATGCGTGCACCTCGCTAGCGAGTCAACAGGCTATTCTATCACGGGCGGGAGCAAAGGGGGATCGCGACTGAGCCCAATTCTGCGCACAACTTGACAGGCACTCCGCCTCTCTCCTCCTTTAAGACGCTCCTTAAAACCTACCTCTTTGACCAAGCTTTTGGTCACCTGCCCTAATTTATCCTTATGTGGATCGGTGTCAAATTTGTTGTCTTAAAATAATCTTGTGCAGCGCCTTGGGACGTTTTACTACGTTAAAGGTGCTATATAAATACAGGTTGTTGTTGTTGTTGCTGCTGCAGTCACAGGCTGAAGGGGTCAGGGGTGACCGGGATCATTAACCCCGCCTGACCTATTTAACGTATGGAGCCAACAGGTTCCACTGGCACCGCGATACCTAAAACTTTGTTTGCCCGAGCAGAGCGCCGCTGACAGTATAACTACGCTGGGCAACTGGCCCTGCTCTAAGCCGGCACTGTATCCAGAGGCTGTAAATGTCCAGTAGTTCGGGGAGAAGATGAAGAATACTTGTAAACAGAGTGTAGGGAGGAAACGATAGCAGACCAAAATCAGTCTGAGGCCCCGTGGTGATTGTGATTTCTGGGCATTAAGGGAATCATGGGATATAGGGATCGGGTGGGGTAAGTGGAGTTGAGGTGTGATCTTATTGAATGGTTCGAGGGGCCGAATGGCCGACTATTTCTTATGAAGCACTTTACAATCAATGAAGTATTTTTTGAAGTGTCATCACTGTTGTAATGTGGGAAACGCAGCAGCCAATTTGTGCACAAATAGCAATGAGATAATGACCAGATAATGTTTTTTTTTAGTGATTAGTTGGTTGAGGGATAAATACTGGCTCAGGACACCAGGGAGAACTCCCCCCTGCTCTTCAAAATAGGTCCACTTGATAGGGCAGACGGGGCCTCGGTTTAACGTCTCATCCGAAAGACGGCCCCTCCGACAGTGCAGCACTCCCTCAGCACTGCACTGGGAGTGTCAGCCTAGATTTTTGTGCTCAAGTCTCTGGAGTGGGACTTGAACCCACGACCTTCTGACTCAGAGGCGAGAGTCCTGCCCACTGAGCCATGGCGGACACGGGTAATGATGCCCCTCTAGTTCAGAAGGTTTCGCAGGCTGAATGCGCTCCAGGATGTGCCTGTTTGGGTGTGTTTGAACTGGGCTGTGACCACACGCAATGTTTCGCTTCGTCTCTTCTCGTTGCAAGTCGGGAGTGGCTGCTAATTAGACGAGGTCACAATAACCCGAGCGCTCAGCAGCTGCTTCTCATCTGCCCGCCCGACATCTTCAGAAGAGCTGGCTTCGCTGAAAGATGCGGGGTCCTGCGTATTACAGACCGCTCCTGCTCGAGAAGTCAAGGCCATCACCAGACCTGGCTGTGAATGGGAAGTACATTTGTGTTCAGTCGAAACTTGAGCCTCCAGCTCCCCCCCCGGCCCCCCATCCACTATCCTTCTCTCAACAGCAACAACTTGCATTTATACAGTGCCTACAACATAGTAAAATGTCCCACGGTGTTTCACAGGAGCGTTAACAGACAGAATTTGACACTGAGCCACATAAGGAGATATTAGGACAGGTGACCAAAAGCTTGGTCAAAGAGGTCGGTTTTTAAGGAACAACTTAAATGAGGATAAGCGGAAAGGTTTAGGGAGGGAATTCCAAAGCTTGGGGTCTAGACAACAGAAGGCACGGCCGCCAATGGTGGAGCGAATGAGATCAGGGACACACACACACACACACTCACAGAAACACACACTCACTGAAACTCACAGAAACTCACACTCGGAAACACACACTCACGCAAACACATACTGAAACATGCTCGCACACACTCACTCACACTCACACACACTTGCACACACTCACTCACACTCACACACACTTGCACTCACTCACACTCACTCTCACACACACTCGCACTCACTCACACTCGCACTCGCACTCGCACTCACACTCGCACACACACTCGCACTCACACTCACACTCACACTCACACTCTCACACACACACACATACTGAAACTCACACTCACGCACTCACACACACACCAGGGACCCAAACCACATCGTCGGGGGGGGGGGGGGGTGTTTCTGACCTCTGAAAGCAGTACAGAACTGGAGCCAACACTTCCTGGTGTAGAAGTCTATAAATGGGCAGCCACCAGGCGCGGGACAATCGCTGATTATAAACAGGAGAGGGATACCATTAAGGAAGTGCAGATAAACACACACAATTCCACTGTGCAGCACAGTACAGTACATTTTTTCATTCACTCAATTATTTAGACTTCCCAATGCTGCCAAAATCTTTAATACACACAGTCTGGTTCCAAGTTAAACATTCCCCTGGTTTGGTTCGAGGCCGTCTCACTGATTACATTCATCTTATTGTTCAAACATTGGCTGCCCAGAGTTTTCATGTAATCAATCTCTTGAGAAAGGCTGTGGGGGGGGGGTGGGTTTGTTAAAAGACAGCACTTATAATTGTGACTATTTCCTATTGTTTGGTGTGGTCATTGGGCTGGGGGAGGGGAGTGGGAGAGGTCAAATGTCAACCTCTTTAACCCCCCCCCCGACCCCTCCCCATTAAAATTAGGAAGGAGAGGAGTGTTATATCCGTGTATCTTAATGTTGTGTCCTTCAATAATCAGACAACAGACTGCAGGGAACGATCAACAGGTGTTTACTGAATGAGGGTTACTCTAGAACTGACTATACAGAGCACTACTCAGGGTTTATATACAGGTGTGGTCACTGCCGGTACTACAGGATACAGGAGCTGTAAAAAGTAGTTCTCCCCCTTAAAGGTACATACATTACAAGGAGTATTTTTTTTCAAGTTAAGAAGGTTTGGTGAAGGACCAGGCCATATGGTTCAAGAGGCCATCACTACTGCTAATGGCCAGCGAGAGGATGAGGTAGATCAAGAACGATAGCAAAATACTGCGGATGCTGGAAATCCGAAATAACAACAGAAAATGCTGGAAAAACTCAGCAGGCCAGGCAACATCCGTGGAGAGAAATTAGAGTCGACGTTTCGGGTCAAAACCCTTTTTCAAAACTGGAAAGGAAATTTTCTGTTGTTATTTCGGATTTCCAGCATCTGCAGTATTTTGCTATCGTACTAGTGTTTGGTTCACTGCCACACCTCTTCTAGGAATGCCTACCTTGAAGAAGTTCTGCTCTTCTCTTTGACGGGATCTCCGTTTGGCTCTTCGACCTTGTTCATCTTCATTACTTTCAGTTTCCCTTCTCGTGTTTGATCAGGTATCGGTTTCACAGCCACACCCGGCCTTTCGATCTATTTCATTTCCTTTCCAGTTTTGAAAAAGGGTTTTGACCCGAAACGTCGACTCTAATTTCTCTCCACGGATGTTGCCTGGCCTACTGAGTTTTTCCAGCATTTTCTGTTGTTATTTAGGTAGATCAAGAAGCTGTGTGGTTAGATGCTGCCTCGCTTGGATGTGAGGAGTGGCAATTGCAGAAGGGAAGACCGAGGGAGTTGAGTTCCGCCAGTTTGGGATGTGTGAGGGATTGTTCTCCCCGCCACCCAGTCACAAGAGCAACACCAGCAGAAGCCTGCGAGTAGGCCGGAATCGTGGCCTAGTGTGTGTTGGGGAGGAACAACTTGGTCAAGGATTTTTACTGGAACTTGAAACTTAGTCAGGTTGAGAGCAAAGAAAATCTGAATGTGCTCTGCCCAATAGCTCAGCCGGTGGAGACGAGTGAGTAGGCGAGCCCTACAGCTTGGTTCAATCCCCAATCGCTGATGATTTGGCTAATCCTCAGGTGAGGCAATAAGAAAAAAAGACTTGCATTTCTCCAGCGCCTTTCGCGACCTCAGGACGTCCCAAAGCGCTTTACAGCCAATGAAGTACTTTTTGAAGTGTGGTCACTTGTAATGTAGGAGACGCAGCAGCCAATTTGTGCACAGCAAGCTCCCACAAACAGCAATGTGATAAATGACCAGATAATCCGTTTTTAGTGATGTTGATTGAAGGATAAATATTGACCCCAGGACATCGGGGCGAACTCCCCTGCTCTTCTTTGAATTAGTGCCGTGGAATCTTTTACATCCACCTGAGAGAGCAGAGGGGGCCTCGGTTTAACGTCTCATTTGAAAGACGGCACCCCTGACAGTGCGGCACTCCCTCAGCACTGCACTGGGAGCGTCAGCCTGGATTTTTGTGCTCAAGTCTCTGTAGGTAGGAGCTATTCAGTTGGTCTACGTGCTTCCGGTTCTGGAGAGGAGAACATTAGCCAGGGTTCCCACTCCAGATTGCTGTCGTACTGGTAGAAGTACAAAGAGTGTGAGCGTCGGGGCGAGAGAGCCAGAGTTGGGTGTTTGCCATGGTTGAACACCTTGCCAGCGGTCAATGGCGAGGCTGACAAGTAAAGAAAGCACTTGGCGCCTGTCATGATTCTTATCATGACTCATGAAGTAACACTGGGCGGCCAGCTAATGGCGCCGTCCAAGGAGTATAAATACTCGGGCGTGGGCCCAGCTTGCTCAGGACGTTTCTAGAACTAGTGATGTAACTAGAATCTCATGGTTGTGAAACAGTTGATTAAAGCCTTGTTTTATACTCCGACCAAGTGCTCAGTAGTCTTTTTACATCAGCGCCCGTGAAGCACGGGCGAGCGTCCTGACGCATTGCGGCGCCTCACGGTATCTGCCCGGTCAGTTCCATCTCCACCTCTTCCTCCTTTGGCCAAATGATGGAGCAGCACTGTCCCGTGAGCCTCCTTTGCCCGTTCATCGACGATTCCACAGCCCTCCCTGAAAAGGGGAGAAGAATGGAAGTCCCAAATCAGCGGGTCCGTGGTTTAATATTCTACCGGGCGCCGATTATTACAGTCTAAATGTACAGTAGCAGAGATGGGCCTCATAAACCGAGTCCAGTTCACGGCTTGACGGGACGAGGCCCCTGTCAGGTTTTTTCTCCCTGATGGAGTGCGAGCCTTTTCTTTGCCTCGGTCCAGTCATTAATGACACCGATCCTGAAGCGTTGCCAATGCGATTGGTCATAAATCAAGCGTTGCGAGGCGTTCTCTGATAGCAACAAATGATCTCGCGCTGCCTGACCTTTCTGATAGGCCCCCCCCCCCCCATCAGCCTCAAGTCATTGCTCATCTGACTTCAGCCTTTACCTCTTTAACCTGCTTTGCAGCCGACAGTTTCTCAATTGCGCCTCAGACTGGCATCAGTCTCTCATTCGGCTGATATTTTGAATCTTCTTCCTTTTCCAATTTCCTCCCTCCCTCCGCTGACGGAGCTGCCTCTCACTGGAGCCTGGTCCAAGTGTCCAATCTTCAGGCGAGCTTAGACGGAGATTGCTGGCAGGTTATTTGACTATGAATCAAAAGAAAGACTTGCATTTCTATAGCGCCTTTCATGGCCTCAGGATGTCCTGAAGCGTTTTACAGCCAATGAAGTACTTTTTGAAGTGGAGTCACTGTTGTGATGTCGGGAATCACGGCAGTCAATTCGCGCACTGCAAGCTCCCACAAACAAGCAATGAGATAAATGACCAGATAATCTGTTTTTTAGTGATGTTGGATGAGGAATAAATATTGGCCCGGGACACCGGGGAGAACTCTCCTGCACTTCTTCAAAATAATGCCATGGGATCTTATACATCCACCTGGGAGAGCAGACGGGGCCTCGGTTTTTAACGTATCATCCGAAAGACGGCACCTCCAACAGAGCAGCACTCCCTCAGTACTGCACTGAGTGTCAGCCTGGATTATGTGACTGTGGAGGGCATCACAGCTGTCCTCACCCAACATTCACACCCACAAGCACATCCAGCTGTGATGGGGTGGGGGTGGGGGGTGGTCACTGGTTAGTGGTCAGGAGCGGGAATCTTGCAATGCAGGCAGGGGCGCGACGGACAATTGTGTCACCACAACTGCTCCCCGCTCAGAATAGCTAACTTGGCACAGACTGGGGGTGGGAGCTGGGGCAGTCTGTTCCCACCGGGAGTCCCTTGACTTATTCACACATGGGATTGGCAGTTACTGACCAGACTCTTCCATTGCTCCTCAGACTTGCCCCGCCCTCCTCCCCAGCCTTTGACCTTGACATCCAATCTGAGCCAGTCCCGCGCGGTGAGGTTCCTCGGGCTCTCGGCCACCTTAGTCATTAACCCTTAGACTGCCAGCCGATCCTGTCTCCCTGGGCTCCACTAGTTTTCAGCTCACTCATTGTGATGCTGAGACAAACGCTAACACTACAGTCATAAATCTACTCCGTCATCAGCGGTAGATGTCTTCCTGGAGCCGGCACCTGGGCTGATTTACCCCTCACCCCCCAACCCCTCACCCCCCAACCCCTCACCCCACCTCCACCTCTTCCCCCCCGCCCCAACCAGTGTTCCCTGTAATTTTTTTGCGGTTCTTGTATTGAAAAGCTGGCTACACGGGACCCCTGGAGCGCTGCACGGCTTACAGGAAACATTGCCCCCAACCCCACCGTCCCCCCCCCACACATCTGCAGAGGCACTGAGGACGATTGCAGCCCCCTCTGTTGCTTCAGCTGCAATCAACTATCCCGGGGTACGGTGATGTAGTGGTTGCGTCACCGGACTGCTAATCCGGAGAATGGGCGGTTCAAATCCCACCATGGGCCATTTGAGAATTTGAATTCAGTTTTAATAAAAAGCTGGCATCGGTAAAAGTGACCCTTGAAGCTTGTCAGATTGTCCATCTGGTTCACCAATGTCCTTTAGGGAAGGAAACCTGCTGTCCTTGACCGGTCTGGGCCTCTATGTGACTCCAGTCCCACACTAACATGGTTGACTCTTAGCTGCCCCCTGAGGTGGCCAAGCAAGTAACACAGTTGTGTCAATAACTAGGAGCTGGGCAATAAATGCCGGCCTCGCCATCAACGCCCACATTCTGAGAAGGAATCATAAAAAAATACTCAACAGGCTTGAGACTCGGAGGTGACCTGGTTCACTGCAATGGGCGGGCTATTTACTATGGGGGAGGGGGAGGGGGAGAGGAATGGCGAGGAGGTCTCTGAAAGACAGGAAGGGGAAACAATATATTTTTTCTTAACGAGCCCGGCCACGTTGACCCGTTGACCTCGTTGGTCAACAGTTGTTGACATCCTTCACTCTGTACTTTGCTCATTAAAGTTAATGAGGGAACAATAGGAGCAAATGTGGCGGAAGTGGAGGCCTGGACTTTTACTGCACTGACAACAGGAGGAAGCGGTGGGGATGACACGACGGTCATGGATCCCATGTAAACAGGCTCCCGGCCTCGCAACAGCACTGGTGCAATGCTGAGCCTGGCCACTGTCAATGGCTCATCCACCGTCCCCTTTGTACAACAAAATTTGACACCCAGCCACATAAGGAGATATTAGGGCAGGTGACCAAAAGCTTGGTCAAAGAGGTCGGTTTTAAGGAGCGACTTAAAGGAGGAGAGAGAACTAGAGAGGTTTAGGGAGGGAATTCCAGAGCTTGGGGGCCCAGGCAGCTGAAGAAAGAAAAGAACTTGCGTTTCTACAGCGCCTTTCACGGCCGCCAGATATCCTAAAGCGCTTTAAACATAGAAACATAGAAGATAGGAGCAGGAGTAGGCCATTCAGCCCCTCGAGCTTACTCCACCATTTAATGAGATCATGGCTGATCATCCAAATTCAGTACCCTGTCCCTGCTTTCTCCCCATACCCCTTGATCCCTTTAGCCTTAAGAAATATATCCAACTCCTTCTTGAATACATTTAATGTATTGGCCTCTACTGCCTTCTGTGGTAGAGAATTCCACAGGTTCACCACTCTCTGGGTGAAGAAATTCCTCCTCATTTCTGTCCTAAATGGCTTACCCCTTATCCTTAGACTGTGACCCCTGGTTCTGGACTCCCCCACCATCAGGAACATCCTTCCTGCATCTAGTCTGTCTAGTCCTGTTAGAATTTTATAAGTTTCAATGAGATCCCCTCTCATTCTTCTAAACTCCAGCGAGTATAAGCCCAATCGAACCCAATCTCTCCTCATACATCATTCCTGCCATCCCAGGTATCAGTCTGGTGAATCTTCGCTGAACTCCTTCCATGGCAAGAACATCCTTCCTCAGATAAGGTTTACAGCCAATGAAGTATTTTCTGAAGTGTGGTCACTGTTGTAATGTAGGAAAGGCGGCAGCCCATTTGCGCACAGCAAGATCCCACACATAGCAATGAGCTAAATGGCCAGGTGCTGCTGTTGGAGTGATAAATATCGGCCAGGACGCCGGGAAGTGGAGTCGCTGTCGTGAGACGATGTAAGAAAACAGAACGGGGCTAGACTTTTTTTTTTTTTTTTAAAGTACTTCATTGGCTATAAAGCGCTTTGGGACGTCCTGAGGTTGTGAAAGGGCCCAGCGCGGTACGGTTGCCAATTCTAGCTGGACATATTGCACGGGGGTTTCATCCCACGATGTCCCGCCCTCACTCTCTTTCCCCCACCGCCCCCCCCCCGCCGCCCGACACGTCCATTCCCCGCGGTGCCCCGACTTCCCACGCCAGTTGGAAAATGCGCGGACGAAAAGAAACGCGCGCAATTTCTTTTTAACGCCCCTGTGATAATTCCTCCCAGTTGCTCGCGGCCGTGTCCGGGAGATTGATCTTCAATTCCTGGAGACTCCAGGGCAGCCCTGGAGGATTGGCAACCCTACGAAAGTAGAGTCTGTGGCACTTGCCCCTCCTGCTTCTCACATGAAGCATGCCAATCGGATGTCGAGGCTCCGGAGCGGGTACAGAGGAGGTTTACCAGGATGATACCGGAGATGAGGGACTTCAGTTATTTGGCGAGTTTGGAGAAGCTGGGATTGTTCTCCTTTAGAGCAGGGAAGGGTAAGGAGAGACCTACTCGAGGTTCAGATCGAGCAAGTGAGGAGAAACTGTTTCCTCTGGCAAGTGGGCCAGAGGTCATAGATTTAAAATAATTGGCAAAAGAACTAGCAGGGAAACGGAGGAGAAATGTCTTCACACTGAGGGTAGTTGAGATCTGGAACGTACGACCTGAAGAGATGGTGGAAGCAGATTCCGTAGGAGCTTTCAAGAGGCAATTGGACATGTACGTGAGGAGGACGCGGGGGAGCGGGACTAAACAGGACAGCTCTTCCAAAGAGCCGGCACAGGCACGACGGGCCGAATGGCCTCCTTCTGTGCTGTTCGATTCTATGCCAGCGCCTGTGGAACCCAAGCCCAGCACAAAGAGTGAGTGCCTTGAGGAGCAGGTAGTGAAAGCTCTCCATTCCCCAGTCTGTCAGGCGCACAGAATTCATTGAGCGCGTGTGTTTTCGGAACCACCACCCTTCCTTACCCATTTCAAGCAGGTTTGGTCCCCACAGGAACACGCTCCGAAATCTGTCATGTCCTGTCAGGATTTCGAGTAAGAAACATTGGCTGTGTTTAGAGGGCTTTCCATGATGACAATCAGTAGACGCCACACATAATGAAACCATTTGAAGGGTTTGGACATTTTTGTGATAAGTTGAATGGTTGGAAATTCGAGGAGGAGTAATTATAATGTGAAAGGAATGCTCATAAAGCCATGAATTACCTTAAGGTATTGGGAAACGAGTGGTGCTGGTTCCAGCTGATGGCCTAAAGCAGAAAGGCGGCAGTACGGAACCGCGAGGAGCCGACGGCCCAAGATGGCCGGTCCGTGCCGCGTTAGCTGATCGCAGCGGCAATTGTGACTCCACAGTTAGCCGCGGTGCCCTTGGGCTAGGGTGAACGGGGGAATAATCCACCTGTGTTCCCACCCTCGTGTGGACCTCCCCCCGCCCCCCCCCCCACACCCCCACCACTAGAAATTGCATGTGTGCATGGACCTGGGGGCGAGGACCACGATTTGGGATTCCCCCCATGGTAGAATAGCCCAGTGGTACTCACCGTTAAACTGAAGGAAGGCTATTTGGATGAGGTACCGGAGAGGAGCAGCACTTGTAGAACCATAAACCCCAGCAAAGAATTTAGTCATAGGAACAGGAGGAGGCCATTCAGCCCTTCGAGCCTGTTCCACCATTCAATGAGATCGTGGCTGATCGGTATCTTAACTCCATCCACTCGCCTTGGATCCATATCCTTTTATACCCTTGTCTAGCAAAAATCTATCCTGCTCAGATTTAAAATGATTAATTGGCCCCCAGCATCTACAGCTTTATGTGGGAGAGAATTCCACACTCCTACCACCCTTTGTGTGAAGAAGTGTTTCCTAACTTCTCTCCTGAATGGCCTGGCTCTGATTTTAAGGTGATGTCCCCCTTGTGCTAGACTCCCCCCCCCCCCCCACCAGCGGAAAAAGTTTCTCTCTATCTATACCTGATCAATTCTGTTCAAAATCCTAAAAACTTCAATCAAATCACCCCTTAACCTTCTATATTCCAGGAGAAAGGGAAAAGCCTATTTGTGAGTTGGTGCATCTGAGCTGCGAGTTATTGTTTAGTTCTGGGCCGTCTGTCATTCCCAAGGCCAGAATCGACAATGGTCGGACTGCTGTCGGTTGTCAGAAACAACGGACGTGTTTATTTATGTATTATTGGGAGACCTGTAAGGGGCAAGGCCGATGGAACAGGGCAGCAAGACTGAAGCGTGAAAGAGCGGAGGTGAAATAAATCAGCCAATATTGACTACAGGAGACGTGCAACCTATTCTTAGAATCCGGAGCTGCTCAGGGCACCTTCCGGGCAAATGTCAGGACTCCGAGCCCGTTGCCTGGGAGGGCTTGCTTTGCCGTTTGCTCCATTAGGGAATGACTCACCGATACGTAAAGGTTGTCAGAACCAACATCATCACTGAGGAATGATGAGTTGCCCCCTGCAGGCTACAAATGTTTGTTTAAAAAAAAATATCAAGTAAGTTTACGAGCCAGTAAACTTCACCAGTTAGCCGGCAAGGCAGGACAGCGATGTAAACAGTGATGGCGTACGGTGGGGTAGGGGTCAGATAGCCGGGAGGTCACCCTCCGTACGTTGCTGTCCACTCCGGCAATTACTTCGGAGCATAATCATTTTCAGGAGCAGGAAGAGTCCCAACAAGCCCGTCCCCTCTAGACAGATCGCAACCTCCTGACCTCCCTCCTCGCCGTGTCACTCGATCCCTTCTCTCCTGTCTCTTGAACCCATTTATATTCATGGAATCATAGAAATGATACAGCCCACGAGGTGGCCATTCAGCCCATCGTGCCTGTGCCGGCTCTTTGAAAGAGCTCCCCAATTAGTCTCACTCCCCCCTGCTCTTTCCCCAGAGCCCTGCAAATTTTTCCACTCCGTGTTTACCCAATTCCCTTTTGAAAGTTACTATTGAATCTGCTTCCACCGCCCTTTCAAGCAGCACATTCCAGATCACAACAACTCACCGCATAATTTTTGTTTACATAAGAACATAAGAAATAGGAGCAGGAGTCGACCAGTTGGCCCTTCGAGCCTGCTCCGCCATTCAATACGATCATGGCTGATCTTCTACTTCATCTCCACTTTCCTGCACTATCCCAATATCCCTTAATTCCCTTAATATTCAAAACTCTATCGATCTCTGTGTTTCCTCATGTCACCTCTGGGTCTTTTGCCAATTAACCTTAAACCTGTGTCCCTCTGGTTACCGACCCTCCTGCCACTGGAAACAGTTTCTCCTTATTTACTCCAGCAAAACCCTTCATGATTTTAAACCCCTCTATCAAATCTCTCCTTAACCTTCTCTGCTCGAAGGAGAACAACCCCAGCTTCAATGTCCTTGCCTGGCAACCTATTCCTCCACTGCATTTAAAACTTTCCCCCTCTGTCTTCTCTTCTTCCCTCTACTTTAACTTGTTTCTCTCTGGTATTTTACCTCTAGACTTGGCTATTCCAGTGCGCTCCTGGCTGGCCTCCCACATTCCACCCTACATAAAGTTGAGGTCATCCAAAACTCGGCTGCCCGAGTCCTAACTCACACCAAGTCCCGTTCGCCCATCACCCCTGTGCTCGCTGACCTACATTGGCTCCCGGTTAAGCAGCGCCTCGGTTTCAAAATTCTCATCCTTGTTTTCAAATCTCTCCATGGCCTCGCCCCTCCCTATCTCTGTAATCTCCTCCAGCCCCACAACTCCCCGAGGTATCTGCGCTCCTCTAATTCTGCCCTCTTGAGCATCCCTGATTATAATCGCTCCACCATTGGCGGCCGTGCCTTCTGTTGCCTGGGCCCTAAGCTCTGGAATTCCCTCCCTAAACCTCTCCGCCTCGCTACCTCTCTCTCCTCCTTTAAGACACTCCTTAAAATCTGCCTCTTTGGCCAAGCTTTTGGTCACCTGCCCTAATTTCTCCTTATGTGGCTCGGTGTCAAATTTTTTGTCTTAAAATACTCCTGTGCAGCGCCTTGGGACGTTTTACTACGTTAAAGTCGCTATATAAATACACATTGTTGTTGTTGTATTTGAAAACCCTCCCCCTCCCCCACAACAAACGACTTGCCCGGGTCGGATTTGTCAGTTTCCCTTTTTGTAATCTCCGAAACCTTAATTCGATCAAGGAGAAGCCTCTCTTTTTTTTGGCAAACAAAGCAAAGCCAACTCCCTTGAGCCTTCCTCAGAACCTCGGTGGCTGATGGCCGAGAATCATGGCCGTTGCTCGTCTCGAGGGCTCGCACATCCTTCCTACGATCAGCCGACGGTGCAGTGGTCAAAGGGAACTTCAAGTGTGTTTTCGGAAGCTGCGAGATCACCGTCGCCGTTAGTGCTGCAGCGCGGTTTAGATCTCAAACTGCGGTCTTTGAGGAGGGAAGCCGGACAGAGAGAGGCGATCTTGGAGAGTTGCCATGCGTTAATGGATCTAAATTTTAAAAAAGAGTACCGGATGTTCTACTTTTTGTTTTATTCCAACTGCTCCTCCATCAATAGTTCACTTGTACAACATGTTTAGCATCGTAAAACAGCCTTAAAGTGTTTCACAAAGAGTGGGGGGGGGGGGGGGGTTGAAAGAAGGAATAAAACTGAGACTGAGTGATCGATGCACAAAATGGATTTCCGGAGTACTGAACATAAGAACATAAGAAATAGGAGCAGGAGTAGGCCAATCGGCCCCTCGAGCCTGCTCCACCATTCAATAAGATCATGGCTGATCTGATCCTAACCTCAATCTTCTATCACTGTGCATCCACCCGAACCCATGTGATCTCCTGGGAGAGGCGAAAAACCAGATAAAGTCCCAAGGCGAAAGCCAATTTAAATGCTGCACTAGGTCCTTCTAGAGGGATGGGCCGAATGGCCTTCCTCATCTATAATGACCTTGTGAAACGGAGACAGGAGGTTTAGGGATGGTGATGGTGAGCAAGGTTGAAGCGTTTCGGGGGAATATTGAAGGCTTGCTCCCACAAACTGCAGTGCGATGATGACCAGGTAATCCGTTTTAGTGATGTTGGTTGAGGGAGAGATATTGGCCCCAGGACACCGGGGAATAACACTCCCCCTGTTTGTGGGACCTGGCTGTGCGCAAATCAGCTACCATCTGCACTACAGTGAACACTTCAAAAATACTTCGCTGGCTGTAAAGCGCATTGGGACTTCCCAAGGCCGTGAAAAGGCAAGTTCTTCAGTCACATTCTTTCGTTTGGAGTCTAGAGCTTTGGTGCAGTTGCTCACCTGGACTGCCCCTTTAAGACCACTGCGGAACTACTCCCTGCGGTGAAGAGATCGAAAAAGACAAATCCAGGCACTTGTAGCTGTTTGCAAACTGCTGAGGGTCAGTCGCAGGGCAGACGGAAGTGCTCCTAATTTGCTCCGGGTCAGAAGAAGCCAGCCTGAAGTAACTGATTCTCTCTTTATTGCATATAGATCGCAGCAAAGTGTCGACATTTCGAACTCTGACCTCCGCAGTGTCATAGGCACATGAGACACGCAGACACAAATAATCAGTCAAACTCGGAGGGACAGTGCTGAGGGAGCGCTGCACTGTCGAAGGGGCAGTGCTGAGGGAGTGCCGCACTATCAGAGGGGCAGTTCTGAGGGAGTGCCACACTGTCCAAGGGGCAGTACTGAGGGAGCGCAGTACTGAGGGAGCACCGCACTGTTGGAGAGGCAGTACTGAGGGAGCACCGCACTGTTGGAGAGGCAGTACTGAGGGAGCACCGCACTGTTGGAGGGGCAGTACTGAGGGAGTGCTACACTGTCGGAGGTGCCGTCTTTCGGATGGGACGTTAAACCGAGGCCCCGTCTGCTCTCAGGTGGACGTAAAAGATCCCATGGCACTATTTTGAAGAAGAGCAGGGGAGTTCTCCCTGGTGTCCTGGCCAAGATTTATCCCTCAATCAACATAACAAAAACATAACATAACAAAAACAGGTTATCTGGTCATTATCACATTGCTGTTTGTGGGATCTTGCAGTGCACAAATTGGTTGCCGTATTTCCCACATTACAACAGTGACTATGCTTCAAAAAGTACTTCATTGGCTGTAAAGCACTTTGAGACGTCCGGTGTTCATGAAAGGCGCTATAGAAATGCAAGTCTTTCTTTTACTGGTGGTAGGTACGCAGGAACAGGAGGAGGCCATTCAGCCCCTCAAGCCTGTTCCGCCATTCAGTGAGATCACAGCTGATCTGTGCCTCAACTCCATTTACCCGCCTTTGCTCCACTACCTTCACAAAAGCCTATCGATCTCAGTCTTGAAAATTCCAAGTGGCCCCCAGCGTCCACAGCCTTTCGGAATCACAGAATGATGCAGCACAGAAGGAGGCCATTCGGCCCATCATGCTTGTGCCGGCTCTCTGCTAGATATCCAATTAATCCCACTCCCCTCGCTCTTTCCCTGTAGCCCTGCAAATCTTGGGGTGGTGGTGGTGGGGGGAGAGAGAGTCCCCGATTTCCACTAACCCTTCGTGTGCAGAAGTGCTTCCTCACATCACCCCTGAACGGCCTGGCTCTAATTTTAAGATTATAGTCTATCACACTCTCAATTATTTCCGTGTCCCGATTTTCTTCCACCCTTTCTGTCTGTACTTTAAAACATTATCTCCCTGTATCATGGAACGTGCACAGAAGGATCCTGCCCATCAGGCAAAAGATCAAATTCCTTTTTAAAATAATTTATGGACTCCTCAGCAGGGAATTCTACATTAACCATCTTCTGTGTAAAATATTTCTTTTCCAGCCCCCCCCTTTTAAGGTTACCATTTCACCGATTAGTGGAAACAATTTGTCGCTATTTACCGTGGGGCCATTCCTTAACCTCTCCACTCCAGTGAAAGAAGCCTCCGCTTCTCCCTTCATAACCATGCCCGCCTCGTCTCTGATTCTTTCTCGCACTCCTCGTCTTTTTTTTGTGTGTGTGTGTGTCATAAATTGATCCATAAATTCCTGACGGATGAGGTTGTTTCCGTCCCATCCATCTCGCCCACTTGTAACTCGCTTATCTCTCGCTCCTCTCGAATCCCAGTGCGTCCGCTGAATATCTCTCTCTCTCGCCCCTCCATTGCTATTTCCCTCCCTGCCCCTCGTGTGTCAGCATAAGTGTCAGTTGACCTTTGAACCCTTCAGCAGTGAGCGAGATGGCAGTTTCCCGTGCGTGACATTTTAGAGGGGGATTGGGGGAAAAAACCATTTGTCGACGCTTTAAAAGAATGTTTTGGAAATAAAGTGGCTTGCCATGCGCTGAACTCCCTGTCGTGGGCCGTGAACCCGTCACCTCCTGGCCCAGAGTTCAATGTGCTACCAGTGGAGCCAAGCTGCCAACTATTGATCAGCGCCAATTAAGATCAACAATGGAATCAGGAGTGTGGAAGAATTGGATATATATTGATTATGTTTTGAGCGCTATGGTCTGTTTATAGACCAGATAACTCAAGCTGTGTCTGACAGGAGCTTTGAATCGCTCCACGCCCTACCAATTATAAGACCGTGTGTTAGAATTTTTTGGATGTAATTGTGGTGCATGTTCTCCCAGTTTTCTCCCCCCGCCTCTTCTCCTGGAGGTAGTGGGCTACAGTTCAACAGGTGACAGATACCCTCCAGCACCCCACCCACGGTGCTGTTTTGCAAGTATGAGCCTGGCGATTGAGTGTACCTGGGCTATTCGACCATGGGGATCACTGCGCCCAAAGCCTGTCCTCAGCTGGATAGTGATCAAAAGTAATAATTCTTGCCCATTTACCCCACCCTCCACCTTCCTTCCCTAGACCTAGGGCATAAGAACATAAGAAGTAGGAGCAGGAGTAGGCCATACGGCCCCTCGGGCCTGCTCCGCCATTCAATAGGATCATGGCTGATCCGAACCTAGACTCACGTCCACTTCCCTGCCCGCTCCCCGTAACCCCTAATTCCCTTATCAGCTAGGAAACTGTCTATCTCCGTTTTAAATTTATTTAATGTTGCAGCTTCCACAGCTCTCTGAGGTAGCAAATTCCATAGATTTACTACCCTCTGAGTGAAGAAGTTTCTCCTCATCTCAGTTTTGAAAGGGCAGCCCCTTATTCTAAGATTATGCCCCCTAGTTCTAGTCTCACCCATCAGTGGAAAACTGAGACTTCAGCCATGTTCGGCTAAAGTTGCGTTTGCGTGGGTCTTAGAAAGAAAGAAGAAAGAAAGACTTGCATTTCTATAGCGCCTGTCACGGCCACTGAACGTCCCAAAGCTCTTTACAGCCAATGAAGCACTTTTTGAAGGGTGTAGGACTGCACTTCCAAAGTACTTCATGTTGGGGTCCGAGCACGGCAGCATCTCATGCAGTCACGGCAGGCCAATCCTGAACCAGCAAAACCCTGTATCTCTTTTTTTTATTGAACTGTATCTCCCCCGGTGTTTGGACTTGGCCAATCCTTTTAAGACTGAGATGAGGAGGAATTTCTTCATTCAGAGGGTTGTGAATCTTTGGAGTTCGCTGCACCAGAGGGTTGTGGATGCTGAATCGTTGAGTATATTCAAGGCTGAGATCGATAGATTTTTGGACTCTAGGGGAATCGAGGGATATGGGGATCGGGCGGGAAGGTGGAGTTGAGGCCGAAGGTCAGCCCTGATCTTATTGAATGGCGGAGCAGGCTCGAGGGGCCGAATGGCCGACTCCTGCTCCTGATTCTTATGTTCTTATCCGGCAAGTTTCACACCGGGAATGCTGCCAAAGGCACGAGACCAGAGAGAATCGGGCCAGCGATCAGCGTCCAACCAGGGCACAGACCAGGAATCGAACCTGGGACCCGCTGGCCCAATTGTCCGCTGCCTTCACCGTTACATCGAGTCTACAGCACAGAAACGGGTCATTCGGCCCAGCAGCTCCATGCCGGTGTTTATGCTCCACACGAGCCTCCTCCCACCCCTCTTCATCTCACCCTGTCAGTATAACCTTCTATTCCTTTCTCCCTCATGTGCTTATCAAGCTTCCCCTTAAAGGCATCTCTGCTATTCACCTCAACCACATCCTGTGGTAGCGAGTTCCACATTCTCACCACTCTCTCTGGGTAAAGAAGTTTCTCCTGAATTCCCGATTGGATTTATTAGTGACTATCTGTCTGACCCATGGACATCTGTTGAGCCTGCGGGCCAATCGAAAGTTTGAAGACTGAGAGCGATAGATTTTGTTGGGTAAGGGTATCGAGGGATACAGAACCGAGGCGGGCAAATGGAGTTGAGGTCGATGATCGGCCGTGATCTCATTGAATGGCGGAGCAGGCTGGAGGGGCGGAATGGCCTCCTCCTATGTTCCTGTACACGAGTTTCACAAGATTGCTGCCGTTTCAGAAACAAAAGCCCCACACTGCAGAAAGCCACGATTTCCGCGATGTTTAACTGTGAACTCTCAGCAAAGTCATGCTGGGGCGAATTAATTAATTCCTTGCGTGGTAAAATTCATTCTGCTGACACAGTTAATCAAGTCTCCTTAGGGGGGCTATCCCTGGTGTTTTAAGTAACACATTTTTCCTATTTTGTTGAAGTAATTCATTAGGATAATGTAACACTGAGGAGAATCAGCCTGCCCAACCCACTGATTTATACCCTCTAATACTGAGCCAAGTCAAAAGGGCAAAGCTTGGGATGTTGTTGCCTTGGGCAACCTCGATTGGGTTCCCCATGCAGGAAATTAAGTTCAGTCCCTCGGGAACCGAGGATGACTTGCTTCCACACTAAAAATGAGTTCTCAGGTGACTGATGAGTCCAATGTGGGACCTACAGTCTCTTGTCACAGGTGGGGCAGACGGTGGTTGAAGGGGCGGGTGGGTGGGGTGCTTGGGTTGACGTGCGCTCCTTGCGCTGCCTGCGCTTGGCTTCCGCTTGCTCCCGGCGAAGAGACTCGAGGTGTTCGGCGCCTTCCCGGATGCTTCTCCTTCACTTAGCATAGAAACATAGAAGATAGGAGCAGGAGTAGGCCATTCGGCCCCTCGAGCCTGCTCCGCCATTCAATGCGATCATGGCTGATCATCCAAATTTAGTACCCTGTCCCTGCTTTCTCCCCATACCCCTTGATCCCTTTAGCCATAAGAAATATATCCAGCTCCTTCTTGAATATATTTAATGAATTGGCCTCTACTGCCTTCTGTGGTGGAGAATTCCACAGGTTCACCACTCTCTGGGTGAAGAAATTCCTCCTCATCTCTGTCCTAAATGGCTTACCCCTTATCCTTAGACTGTGACCCCTGGTTCTGGACTCCCCGACCATCGGGAACATCCTTCCTGCATCTAGTCTGTCCAGTCCTGTCAGAATTTTATAAGTTTCAACTGTAATATAGGTGTTCTGAATCACAGAATCATACAGCACAGAAGGAGGCCATTTGGCCCATTGTGCCTGTGCCAGCTCTTTGAAAGAGTGATCCAATTAGTCCCGCTCCCCTCTGCTCTTTCCCCAGAGCCCTGCAAATGTTTTCTTACTTGGGACAGCGGCGCTTGTGTTATAGCCTGGGAGTCACTTGCAGTCTGCCTTCCAAGAGTAGACTTAACTGCTCCAAGTGTCTGTGGGCCTCCATTCACGACCCTGTCCAGTTGTGGGATGTTGACCCGTGGTGCTGTTCTTGTTCTCCGCGACGAGTAAGCACAGAACTGCTGGAAGCGCACGGAGTTATCCCAGCTTCCATACAGGGAGTGGAAGGGTCCCACTCCAGAGATTTGAGCACAAAATCCAAGCTTTCACTCCCAGTGCGGTGCTGAGGGAGCGCTGCACTGTCGGAGGTGCTGTCTTTCGGATGAGACGTTAAACCGAGGCTCCGTCTGCTCTCTCAGGTGGACGTAAAAGATCCCTCGGCACTATTTCAAAGAAGAGGAGGGGACCGATGTTTATTCCTCAACCAACATCACTGAAAACAGATGAACTGATCATTTGTTTGTGGGATCTTGCTGTGCACAAATTGACTGCCACATTTCCTACATTACAACAGTGACTACACTTTAAAGGTACTCCATTGTCTGTGAAGCACTTTGAGATGTCCACAGGGAGTAGTTGAGGTGAACAGCATAGATGCATTTAAGGGGAGCTAGATAAACACACGGGGGTGAAAGGAATCGAAGGATATGCTGATGGGATGAGATGAAGAGGGGTGGGAGGAGGCTCGTGTGGAGCATAAACACCAGCACGGAACCGTTGGGCCGAATGGCCTGTTTCTGTGCTGTACACAAGAACATAAGAACATAAGAAATAGGAGCAGGAGTAGGCCAATCGGCCCCTCGAGCCTGCTCCGCCATTCAATAAGATCATGGCTGATCTGATCCTAACCGCCAATCTACTATCACAGAACCATCTCCTGAATCTAACAGAATTAGACACACGAAATAGGAGCAGGATCAGGCTACACGGCCCCTGGGCCCGCTCCGCTACCCACAGGGCCATGACCATTCCGAACCTAGACTCATGTCCAAATTCCTGCCCGCTCCCCGTAACCCTTAATTCCCTTTACTTCTAGGAAACTGTCTATTTCTGTTTTAAATTTATGTAATGATGTAGCTTCTACAGCTTTTTGGGGCAGCATATTCCATGGACCTACCACCCTCTGAGTGAAGTAGTGTAAGGATTTCGGGGGCTTCGTTTAAACTGGTTTAAGGTAATCTACCTGGCCAGCAGTCTTTTTGCTGCTGCACTCTAAACCAATTTCGCTACCCCTCCTTTAGTTCTGAGTGAAGGAACTTATAATTAATGATATTAAAACGGAACACGTGGTTTGGATGAGAGAAAATTATCAAGCTTTATTAACTAAAAGAAACTACAATCACAATATCGAACTATCCCACACGAACACAGTAAAATTGTAAAACTATATATCAAGGGGGTACACACGGCAAAAACGAGGGGTACAATGGCTACAATGTATTTAAACAATCTTAGCAATTCCCTTAAATCACCATCCCCCCCCCCTTAACTCCTGCTAGGTTGCCTTGTTGAGAGTCAGAAAATCTCTGCTCACATGGTCCAGCGAAGAGAGAGAGAGAGAGAGAGAGAGAGAGAGCTCACCTTATCGTCCCAGGAAGTCAAGAGAAAGAGCTGGCTTCTCGGCCCTTTTTTTTATACCTGGTGAGCCCCTCACATCCTGCCTTGCAGGCTGTGTGCAAAAGTTCCCCACCCAAAAGGGTCGAAAGCTGTGATAGGCTAACTCAAAGTGGTTAGATTGAGTTAATGTGATTTTCAGAGCTCCCTGTGCTGAAACAATAGGGAGACACATCTGCTCTATAGTCCAGTACTGGGTGATTGGAAACCCATTTAAAGTTAACGCTTCCCATTCAAGGTGCAAACGTCTCGTCTGCAGTTTCAGGTGTATCTAAACAAATGCTAATAGCATTCAGTTGCTTTGGAAACAAAGCATTGTCCTTGTCTTCGGCCATGTGGTGACAGCCATTTTATCCCTGGAAAGTTAAAAGCACATCGCTCAGGGATCCTTTAATCAAAACATGAATCTTCAGAACTGTAAATTATTGCGAATTCTTACAGTAGTTCCTCCTCATCTCAGTTTTGAAAGAGCAGCCCCTTATTCTAAGACTATGCCCCCTAGTTCTAGTTTCACCCATCATCAGGAACATCTTCCCTGCATCCACCCGATCCAACCCCTTCACAATCTTATATGTTTCAATAAGATCGCCTCTCATTCTTCTGAACTCCAATGAGTAGAGTCCCAATCTACTCAACCTCTCCTCATATGTCCATCCCCTCATCCCCGGGATTAACCGAGTGAACCTTCTTTGTACTGACTCGAGAGCAAGTATGTCCTTTCTTAAGTATGGACACCAAAACTGTACGCAGTATTCCAGGTGCGGTCTCGCCAATATCTTGTACAACTGAAGCAATACCTCCCTATTTTTATATTCTATCCCCCTAGCAATGAAAGCCAACATTCCATTGGCCTTCTTAATCAATCAATTCAATCAATTCAATTCAAATGCTTTATTGGCATGAAAGTTTACAGGGAACCATATTGCCAAAGCTTACATAACAAAAAGTACAGTTTTCCAACATTCTGTAGGTGTCAAACAATTTTGACCTTCGTTGGGTACATACAATATTAGTTTAAACAATATTAATTTAAAGTCATTGAACATCGTTGGGTACATTCAGTATTAATTTTAAACAGTCCTCAGGTTGTGACATGTTGTTACATATTTGGCACCAAGGTATGGTCTGGCTCCTTCTCCCAGGACTAATCTTAATTTTGACAGGTCATCCAATTCTTTGAAATCTGGGGTTGTTTGGCTGAGCTTGTCAAATAATATGTTTCTTGTTGTGTTGAATTTTTCGCATTTTAGGAGGAAATGCATCTCTGTCTCAACCTCGCCGGCCAGACATTGATCACATATTCTATTCTCTCTAGGCTGCCAGGATTTCTTGTATCTTCCTTTTTCAATTGCCAGTTGGTGGTCGCTTAGTCTGTACCTGGTGAGGGTCTGTCTCTGTTTTGTGTCTCTGATGGTCGAGAGACAGTCTGCCAGTTTATATTCTCTTTTTAGGGCCCGGTAACATTCTAATCTGCTTTGGCTTTTGGTTACATTGTTCCAATGTTCCAGGTAGGTTTCTTTGCATTGTTTAATGATTTGGTTCACTCGGATTGGTGTTTGGACAGCAGTGTTGGTCTGGGACTGGTCAGGGTCCGGCTGAGTAGGAGTACTTAGTTTCAGTAGCAGCTGACTCAGGGGACTCTTTTCTGGGTTTAGCTCTTGGGTCTGGAAGGCTTTAAAATGAAGGGTGTCTGGGGAGCTAGATTTGAGGTGATTTAGGAAGTTTAGTGCTCATTTGTGGATGTTTATTATCAGTGGGTATCTGCCTAGTTCGGCTCTGCATGCATTTGTTGGTGTTTTCCTTTGGGTGCGAAGAATGCTTCGGCAAAATTCTGCATGTAGGGCTTCTATTGTGTGTTTTTCCCATTTAGTGTAGCTATGGTGATTGAGCGGGCCCCATACTTCACTACCGTACAGCGCAATGGGCAGGATTATGCTGTCAAATATTTTGAGCCAGATTTTGATTGGGATTTGGATGTTGTAGAATTTTCTTTTTATTGCATATAGGGCTCTTTGGGCTTTTTCTTTTAGTGCATTCACTGCTATGCTGAAGCTCCCTGATGCTGTAATGGTTAGACCAAGGTAAGTGTAGCTCATAGTGTGTCCTATGATGGTATCACTGAGAGTAAACTGGTATTTGTTTTCCTGACACCTGGGCCTTTTTTGAAAAATCATGATGTTGGTTTTCTTTAGATTTACTGTTAGGGCCCAATTTTGGCAGTATTTGTCGAGTAGGTCTAGTTGTTGCTGTAATCCCTGTTCTGTGGGAGACAGCAGAACCAGGTCGTCCGCATAGAACAGGGATTTCACTTCTCCATCCAGGAGACAGAGACCCGGTGACTCGCTTTTCTCCAGCATGTCTGCTAATTCATTTATGTATATGTTGAACAGGGTCGGGCTCAAATTGCAGCCCTGCCGGACGCCTCTTCTCTGGGTGAAGAAACCGGTGCGTTTGTCTCCAATTTTGACACCGCATTTATTTTTCAGATACATCGATTTAATAAGGTCATAGACTTTGCCCCCTATTCCACACTGAAGAAGTTTGTAATAGAGCCCTTCGTGCCAGATAGAGTCAAAGGCTTTCTTGAAGTCAATGAAACAAGCGAATATTTTCCCATTTTTTGTTTGGTGTATATGTTTTTCAATGAGAGTGTGAAGGGTATAGATATGGTCGGTGGTGCGGTGTTTTGGAAGAAAGCCTATTTGATTTTTTCTAAGGATATTATGTTTGTTAAGAAAATCCAGTAATCTACTATTTAGAATACTGCAGAATAACTTCCCTAGACAACTGTTGACACAGATGCCGCGGTAGTTATTTGGGTCTGATTTGTTTCCACTTTTATATATGGGAGAGATGAGTCCTTGGCACCAGATATCGGGAAAACAGCCTGAAAGTAATATGATGTTGAATAACTTGAGTACAGCACCCTGCATCTCCATACTGCGGAACTTGAGCATTTCATTTTTGATGTTGTCTGGACCACAGGCTTTCTTTAGGTGGAGAGATTTTGTTTTTGTGGCTAGTTCTTTCCATGTGATTGGGGAGTCTAGAGGGTTTTGGTTGTCTTTAATTGTTGCTTCTAATGTGTGGAGTTTTTCTGTGATATGATGTTGACTTGGGTTTGTTTCATTTATTGGGATGTCTTTGTAGAGGTTTTCAAAATGTGTTCTCCAGATGTCGCCATCTTGGATTGGTAATGCTTGCAATTGTGTTGTACTCAGGTTATTCCACATATCCCAGAATTGATTTGGATTAATGGAGTTTTCAATTTCTTCGAGTATTTTGTGGGTATAATTTTGTGTTTTGTTCCTAATGGTGTGTTTATATCTTTTGAGGGTCTCATTGTATCTAATACGTAGGTCTGGATTGTTTGGTTGGCGATGCTTTTGGTTTGATATTTTTCTCAGGTCTTTTCTGGCATTTTTGCATTCGTGGTCAAACCATTTCTCATTTTTATTTTGTCTTTTGTAACGTTTCCTCTTCTGTTTCACAAGGTCGGCTTTTACAGCTGCCTCATGGAAGATCATATTTATATCATCTATGGCCATGTTTACACCATCTCTGGTGATCTCATATAGATTTTCTTTAAATTTTGATATTTTACTTGTGAGATCAGGTGAATTTAGTGCTGTGATGAATTTATCTCCACTGTCTGGGGCCCATCTGTATGTCTGGTTTATTTTATGGAGCTTACTGGGTTCCTTTTTTGTGTCTGTAGTTTGGGCAGAAAGTTTAAGGTACACATTTATTTGGTTATGGTCTGAGAGGGGGGATTGCTGCCTGACAGTGAATGCGTTGATATCGCAGGGGTGCAGGTCAGTGATTGTATAATCCACCACACTAGACCCAAGAGTTGAGGAATATGTGAGTCTCCCTAAGGAGTCCCCTCTGAACCTACCGTTAACTATGTACAGGCCTAAGGCTCGGCTACTACTACTACTACTACTACTACTACTACTCCCTACCGCTTTTATTTATTTCACAGTCAAGGTTGTTCCGATTTGCAATGGCTGGTGTGACATATAAAGGGGTCTGGCCAAACACATGGTTGTTGCCCTGTGGGTCTATAAAGTCAGGTTCACATCCGGTCCTTGCATTTAGGTCCCCACATAGTAGCACCTTACCTTGGGCCTGGAAATGGCTGATTTCCATGTGGAGAGTATCAAATAACTCCTCTTCAAAATATGGCGATTCTATTGGAGGTATGTAGATCGCACATAAATAGACATCTTTTTTTGCTATTCCTATATTTTTATCTAATTTTAGCCATACATGTGATTTCCCCTGTTTTATCGGTGAGATGTGTTTGTCCAGTTCTCCTTTATACCACACCAAGATTCCCCCGGAGGTTCTGCCCTTGCGTGTCTTAGTGTTCTTTACTGAGGGCACAATGATTTCATGGTACATTGGAGGACAGTGGGTGGGCACGTCCTTTTGGCACCATGTTTCTGTTAACACAATTATATCAATGTCTTTTATAGCTTTTAGGAATTCAGGGTCTGTACTCTTCATCCCAAAAGTTGAGGAGCGGAGACCCTGGATATTCCAGCAGCTTATGTGGAAAGAACGCATTTATATAGTTCAAAAACGAAATAAAATGGACCTATTTTGTGGGACGAGTGTGAAAACATTAGTTTCTATAATGCTAAATGACGATTTAGTATAAATTTCATGAGGCATGCACATACTGCTATCTAATAATAGTAATAGTAATGATAAAATAACAATATTAATAATTTAGTGCATTCCTCTCCGGCTTTCCATCAGGGTGCTTAACATCGTCCTGATCTTTCTCAGTTCTTCGTCTACAGTCTGTGGTCTAGAGGGGGGTCTGGAGTCAGGTACAAAAGCACGGTTCTGTTGTTGGTTTTGTATAGGGGGGTGGGGGACAGTGGTGGTCCTGTTTGGGTTATGGCTCCCAATGGTAGAGGGGGTGGGAAGGGTGCGTCTTTTGGCAGTGTTTATGAGGTTTTTTGCGAAGACCCACATCCGCTGTTTGAGTAGATGTATTTCGTCGTAGAGGTCCCTTGTGTTGATGTTTGGGTGATGGGCCAGGTAGACGTTGGGGAGGGCATTACATCTCGTGTCGATCTCCCTGTTGGTGTTGTGGATTACATAGGCTGGGGTGTCCTTTCTGGGCAGTAGTGTGGAGATCACGATCCGCGCCTCGGGGAATTCCCTGCTGGCCTTTTCCGCCATCCTGCTCACCGCCCTAGCAGTGTTTTCCCGTAGGGTGCATAGGTCGTTTGTGCCTGTGTGGATCACAAGCCATTTGGGGCTTCCAAGGGATTCTTTGTTCAGGATCTTCATTGCATGGCCTGTGTTGCTGCACCATTTTTTCAGGACTTGATGACCTGGGAACATCCTCTGGGGGTCCAAAAACTTCCCGTTGGAGTCGGTCAGCAGGACCGCCTGAGGGGCTGGCTTTTCAGACTGGGTAGCAGTAGTCTGGGCAGGACTCGACTGAGGGCTGGTTGTTGGCTGGGTTTCTGGGATAGGCTGTGTGGCAGTAGCAGGGTTTGGGGCCTTTGGTGTGTTGTCGCAAGGTGAGGGTGTGACATCCTCGTGTGAGGGGGCATCTGACGGGTTCTGTGTCCCTGTGTGTGTTGTTTTTGTGTCATCAGGTTTTTGGACCTTAAGAGGTTTGTGTTGCCTGCTGAGTTCAATTTTCTGCCTTTCCAAGGCCTCCATCGTTTTGTTTAGCTGAGTACGGAGTTCTTTGATCTCATTTCTTTGCTCCTCTACGGTCTTTCTCAGCTCGTGGATGGTGGACTCGTTTTCCGTTTTCAGCTGTTTGAGTTCCTCCTTCAAATTCTTGGCCTGTGTTTCCCTGTATTCGTTGAAATCGAGTTCTAGTTTGGACAGATTCTCCTTCGGCAGTTTGTTTGCGTTGAGAGGTGTCGGGGGGGTGGAGATGGTCAGGGAGGTGTTTGCCTCTGCTGGCCTCTCTTCTTCTTCCTCCGCTTGGCTCTCTTCATTCTCTGTTCGGCTCTCATTTGCCTCCTGTCCATTGGTCCTCTTTGTGTCTGCCTTAGTTTTCAACTGGGGGAATTCCTTTTCAAAGGAGCCCAGATTTTCTACATTCCGCTGTATCATGATCTTTCCTTTTTTGTTGTAGTAGCTTATGGTTAGCAGGGGGTCATCTTTATCTAGATTTCCATCTTTACATATTTTCAGTCTGCCTCCCTTGCTAATACCTTCACTGGAGACGTGTGCGTAGTATTTTTGTAAAGTCTCCTTCCATGAGGGAACGGAGTCGGTGTAGAATATGAGGTTGTTCTTCATCTTAGTCCCTTTGTGTGTGGTATAGTCAACGTAGAGGACCTCTGGGTTATTTTTTAGTGTTATGTCCTTGTGTTTATCCTTTGCCTTATTACTTGTGCATTGCTCAGGATATTTCACTTCCCTGCTCTGTGTCATTGTAGTCGTTTGTTTTTGTCGTAGCTAGATAGCTTTTTTCTTCTTTTTTGTGTCGTGTTCCACCTTATCCCACTTTTAGGTCCAGAATTGAGAGTTTTTCAGGGGTTCATCTTTGATATAGCTGCTCTTAAAAGTTTCTCTCTCTCTCTCTCTCTCACAGGCTCCTGGTTCGGGTTGTTTACCGTTTCTCTCGGGGTTTCTATTCCTTTTTCTCGCGGGTTTGTTGTTCTTTTTTCAGGTTTTTTTTTTTCGAACTATACTTAAATAAAGTTAAACTTAGGTAGAATTAGGTAAAACTTTTTTTTTTCCCCCGGACCCGGTGTTTTCCTCTTCCGACTCTCTCACTCGCTCTTCGGGCCTCGGACTCGCACTCTCTCCGTGCCCCAGACTCGCCCACTCTCCGTGCCCCGGACTCGTTCGCTCTCCTCGCGTCGTCGCGTCGGTCTCAGGCCCCCGGTTTTTCTGACTCACCAGGCTGTTTTCTGCCCTGGTCCCAGCCCCTCGGCTCGGCTGTGCAGTCCCGGCCTGGCCTGGTGTTTGTCCGAGTTTCTCCGGCCCCGGAGTTTCTCGGGTTTCAGGCCCCGGGCTTGCTCGCTCTCCGGGCCCGACAGTCCCGACCCGGCCCGGCCCAGTACCCCTACCTCTCCACTCGCCTCTTTGACTGGCTCGGGCCGCTCCTCCCGGTCTGGGTCTGCTCCGGTTGCTGCTCGCCCTCCTTCTCTCCGGTGCCTCGCTCGGCCCGGCTCCTCGGGCCTTTCTCCGGCTTCAGGCTCTGTGCTGCACCTGTATACTAACCTTTTGAGTTTCGTGCACCAGGACCCCCAGATCCCTTTGTACTTCAGTACTTTCCAGTTTCTTGCCATTAAGATAATAACTTGCTCTACGATTTTTCCTGCCAAAGTGCATAACCTCACACTTTCCAGTATTGTATTCCATCTGCCAAATCTCTGCCCACTTACTTAGCCTGTCTATGTCCCCTTGCAGGTTTTTTATGTCCTCCTCACTCACTACTTTCCCTCCCATCTTAGTATCATCTGCAAACTTTGATATGTTACACTCGGTCCCCTCCTCCAAATCGTTAATATAGATTGTAAAGACTGACCCCTGCGGAACACCACTAGTTACTGATTGCCAGTCTGAGAATGAACCATTTATCCCAACTCTCTGCCTTCTGTTAGATAGCCAATCCTCTAACCATGTAGACTCGATGTAACCTGCGCTTGGGTAAAATGACAAGTCCTGTGTTCAGAGCTGCCTTTGAGTTTCCAGCTTTGTTGACTAGGTTTAGGGAGGGAATTCCAGACCTTGAGGCCCAGGCAGCTGAAAGTACGGCCACCAATGGCGGGGCAATTAAAATCGGGGATGCTCAGGAGGCCAGAATATCTCCTTATGTGGCTCGGAGTAGAATTGCGTTTGATAATCGCTCCTGTGAAGCGCCTTGGGACGTTTAACTACGCTAAAGGCAAGTTGTTGTGTATGTGTTGAACGAGGACAAGGTGTCTCCCACACAATAGACTCGCTGTGTACCCATAAAGAATGGGCATAGCATAAAGTGTGAGAAGCTGATGTAAAAGGCTAATACAAAAGCGAAATACTGCAGATGCTAGAAATCTGAAATAAAAAGAAAAAATGCTGGAAACACTCAGCAGGTCAGGCCGCACCGAACAGGTTTTTAAACAAGTGCAGGGGCAGGGAAAGTGGGGAGGGAAGGAAAGAACAAAAGGGAAGGCCTGTGATAGGCTGGAAGTGATGGGATCAGTCCGTAAGGGGGATCCCGAGCTTCCGATCGCCTGTCACTTTAATTCTCCGCTCCACTCCCACTCTGACCTTTCCGTCCTCGGCCTCTTACACTGTTCCAATGAAGCTCAACGTAAGCTCGAGGAACAGCACCTCATCTTTCGATTAGGCACTTTACAGCCTTCCTGACTTAACATCGAGTTCAACAATTTCAGATCATAACCTCTGCCCCCCCCATCTTTTTTTTTTCTCTCTCTCTCTCTCACATGGCAGCTGTCGATCATTCTGCCATCGCCATGTACACTTCATCTAGACTCATCTTTTGTTTCTTAACTTGTCCCATTACCATCTCCTTTTGCCTCGCACCATCATCCCTTTTGTCTCTTAACCTCTCCTGCCTTCCATCCTATCACAGACCTTCCCTTTTGTTCTTTCCTCCCCTCCCCCCTCTCCCTGCCTCTGCACTTGCTTAAAAACCTGTTCCATCTCCAGCTTTTTCCATTTCTGACAAAGGGTCATCGACCTGAAACGTTAACTCTGTTTCTCTCTCCACGGATGCTGCATGACCTGCTGAGCATTTCCAGCATTTTCTGTTTTGATGTAAAAGGCTATTGTTTAGATGAGATCAGCAACAGTAAAATTACTTCGGTTATTATAGAAACCGATATCTAGTTACACTGGTTTTGGTAAAGCTCAGAGGCCTGTGTTGTTGCTAAGGGTTTTTAAGTTAGTGCTGTATTGTGTCCAATGTGCCTGACATGAATCAGTCATTCATGAAAGAAAGACTTATGAAATAATACTGAGCGGCCTACGGGTGGCGCTGTCCAGGGAGAGTATAAATACTCGGGCACGGGCCCAGCTTGCGCAGGACATTCTTAACAGGAACTAGTGAAGGACACAACTAGACCTCCATGTTGTAAACCAGTTGATTAAAGCTTTGTTTAACGCTTAGACCAAGTGCCCAGTAGTTTTCTTACGCCAGTAGCACTGGGCTGTTTTGGGAGGGTGGATGAGGAGAGGCAATATAAACAAAATGGTACAATTTTAAAGAAACTGAGAGACCTGTGGATTCACATACACAAGTCTTTCAAGCTGGCAGGACATATTGATAAAGCTGTTCATAAAACATACAGGACCCTTGGCTTTGTAAGTAGCAAGGAAGTTGTGGTAAACCTTTATAAATCACTGGTTCGGCCTCAGCTGGAGTATTGTGTCCAATTCTGGGCATCGCACTTTAGGAAGGATCTCAAGGCCTTGGAGAGGGTGCAGGGGAGATTGACCAGAATGTTACCAGGGATGAGGGACTTCAGTCATGTGGAGAGACTGGAGAAGCTGGGATTGTTCTCCTTTGAGCAGAGAAGGTTAAGTGGGGATTTAATTGAGGTGGGTGGAATAAATAAGTAGAAATAGTTTCCACTGGCAGCAGGGCTGGTAACCAAGGAACACAGAGTCAAGATAATTGGCAAAAGAGGGGGGGATGAGGAGAATTTTTTTTTACGCAGCGAGTTGTTGTGATCTGGAACGCGCTGCCCGAAAGGGCGGTGGAAGCAGATTCAACAGTAACTTTCAAAAGGGAATTGGATAAATACTTGAAAAGGAAAAATTGCAGGGCTATGGAGAAAGAGCAGGGGGAGTGGGACTAATTGGAGAGCTCTTTCAAAGAGCCGGCACAGGCACGATGGGCCAAATGGCCTCCCTCTCTGCTGTATGATTTAGCCCACTCGTAACAATACAATGTAGACAACCATAACTGGAGCCCAGTAAGCTTTAATGTGCCGTACTCTTAATTCATCACCTCAGATTGGTTCCACCACCATTGACAGACCTAGGCTCACCCGTACTTCACTCTAGTGTTACACAGCCCATAATTCTTTCTCCAGGCACCATTCAAGTTTGGTAGAACAGATTGTACCGCTGGGTGGGTTTTTATTACAGTTCAGAAATTTCACGCTCCCACCGTTACACATTAATGAAATCCTACCGACAGGAATGGCGTCCAATGTAACTTATTTTCACACAGAACAGGTCACGGTATATATCGAACAGAAAAACGTTGGGATAATTATGGCTTGTGTGTGAGTGTATTATTTGGACATTTTCAGTTGATTTATTGTTTGGGGCTAAATAGAACATGAAATTGGTAGAGAAACGGAGAAATAAGAGAATGAGATGAACTTTTGATGTGTTGAACAGCTGATAAGTGCAGTTCATTAAGGGTGTGCAGTGAATCCTCCCTCGCTTTCATTCTCGCTCTCTTCCCCCACCCCCCCCCAATTTAACAGCTTCTGGTGTTTATGACTCAGTCATAACCGTGTTAGATTTATGACATGATCTCGTGCGAAAGCCCACATCTGTTGTAATCGTTCCAGGAAGGTGCTCACCATTACTGTCGTGTATTAAAGCGTTAAACAGTTCGCACCTGTCCATGGTTTTATGTTAGCAGAGAATCGAATCAAATAATGGAGATTGAATTCAACCGTTGCTGCTTTCTGGAGAATTTTATGCTGAAAAGGAAAAAGAGTGAAACACTTTCCTAACCCTAACCCCAACCCAGTGTCAGCATCAAACACACTCAGGGCAGAGACAGCACGGGTTAGATACAGAGTAAAGCTCACTCTACACTGTCCCATCAAACACTCCCAGGGCAGGTACAGCACGGGTTAGATACAGAGTAAAGCTCCCTCTACACTGTCCCATCAAACACTCCCAGGGCAGGTACAGCATAGGTTAGATACTGAGTAAAGCTCCCTCTACACTGTCCCATCAAACACTCCCAGGGCAGGTACAGCACGGGTTAGATACTGAGTAAAGCTCCCTCTACACTGTCCCATCAAACACTCCCAGGGCAGGTACAGCACGGGTTAGATACAGAGTAATGCTCCCTCTACACTGTCCCATCAAACACTCCCAGGGCACGTACAGCACGGGTTAGATACAGAGTAAAGCTCCCTCTACACTGTCCCATCAAACACTCCCAGGGCAGGTACAGCACGGGGTTAGATACAGAGTAAAGCTCCCTCTACACTGTCCCATCAAACACTCCCAGGGCAGGTACAGCACGGGTTAGATACAGAGTAAAGCTCCCTCTACACTGTCCCATCAAACACTCCCAGGGCAGGTACAGCACGGGGTTAGATACAGAGTAAAGCTCCCTCTACACTGTCCCATCAAACACTCCCAGGGCAGGTACAGCACGGGGTTAGATACAGAGTAAAGCTCCCTCTACACTGTCCCATCAAACACTCCCAGGGCAGGTACAGCACAGGTTAGATACAGAGTAAAGCTCCCTCTACACTGTCCATCAAACATTCCCAGGGTAGGTACAGCACGGGTTAGATACAGAGTAAAGCTCCCTCTACACTGTCCCATCAAACACTCCCAGGGCAGGTACAGCACAGGTTAGATACAGAGTAAAGCTCCCTCTACTCTGTCCCCATCAAACACTCCCAGGGCAGGTACCGCACGGGGTTAGATACAGAGTAAAGCTCCCTGTGACCTGTCTGACCGTGATTGCCAATTTAGCGTGAAGTAAGACTGAGCTAACAGGCCAAAGTTTGACACCTGCTTAACAACTTATAAGTATCTGCTCCTTCGTCCTAACCCACGATAACAAATCCTGCAGATATTAATGGTAATAATATAGGGAGACCGTATATCCCCGTTTTCCGGGGACAGTCTCTGTATGAGGTACGAGTCCCCGGTTCACGAAACTCGTTCCCGAACAGACTAGAGCCATACTGATTGGAATATATGCATGCCACACCGTTAGACAGAATCACAGTTTCAGTTCAATGGACTGAACAGTGTTATTGTATTATTTACAAACTGGGTCTGAATGCGCTTCAATAGAGTGACGTCACATCCGCGGTAATTATATGCACATTTGTTTTGCATTTGTAGTGTATATGTTCAACTGTTAAAAATATAGGCTGATGTGCCTTTATCTCCTGAAGCATGGGGAACAGCTATTCTCCCAAAGAAAGCATTTATATAGCACCCTTTTGCATCACACAAATACCCCAAAGTGCGTCACCGATGAGAATTAATTTGAAGTCCCAATTGTTACGTAGTGAAGTCCTGCAACCATTTTGCGCACAGCAAGATCTGCCAAACAACAATGGCTAAATAAAGGCCATGACACCAGAAGAAGCCCCTGTTCTTCTTCGAAGACCGCCAAGGGGATCTTCAGCGCCCACTTGAACCAGCGCAGCAGGCTTAGCGAGACTCAGTCCTGAGTGGAACTTGAACTCGCAACCTTCTGACTCCAAGGGGAGAATGGCACTGAGCTATCCGACTGAATAGTGTCACCATTTCAGTTTTTCCCCTCGAGTCCGGTATCGAACAGTAACTCGGTCCAACGTTGATACTGAGACGAAAGCAAAATACTGCGGATGCTGGAAATCTGAAATATAAACAGAAAATGCTGGAAATACTCAGCAGGTCAGGCAACATCTGTGGAGAGAGAAACAGAGTTAACGTTTCAGGTCGATGACCCTTCGTCAGAACTGGGAAAAGATTGATATTGCGATCTGGAACTGTGGTTCACACCCAAGACCTCTGCAGCGCAGTCTGGGAGTCAGGCATATAGGAGTGTCACGTATAACAGCGTGGCTGGAGGAAGGAGAACATAAGAACATAAGATGTAGGAGCAGGAGTCGGTCATTCGGCCCCTCGAGCCTGCTCCGCCATTCAATAAGATCATGGCTGACCTGATCTTGGCCTCAACTCCACTTCCCATAACCCTCGACTCCCTTACCTTTCAAAAATCTGTCTATCTCCACCTTAAATATATTCAGTGACCCAGCCTCCACAGCTCTCTGGGGAAGAGAATTCCAAAGATTCACGACCCTTTGAGAGAAGAAATTCCTCCTCATTTCTGATTTAAATGGGTGCCCCCTTATTCTGAAACTGTGCCCCCGAGTTCTAGATTCCCCCGCGAGGGGAAATATCTTCTCAGCATCTACCCTGTCAATCCCCCTCGGAATCTTATATGTTTCAATAAGATCCCCTCTCATTCTTCTAAACTCCAATGAGTACAGGCCCAACCTGCTCAACCTTTCCTCATAAGACAACCCCTTCATCCCAGGAATTAACCTGGTGAACCTTCTCTGAACTGCCTCCAATGCAAGTATATCCTTCCTTAAATAAGGAGACCAAAACTGTACGCAGTACTCCAGGGGTGGTCTCATTCTCGCAAAAAACGTTTAATCTCTCGCTTTATTCTGAAACATTTTCTAAGACTTTTCTGCTCAATCTTGCCTGATTGTTCTTATCTGTCTTTTTTTTCCTCCTGTTCCTCCTCTTTCCTCCCTCCCTCCCTCCCCCCTCCTTCCCCCATGCCTCCCTCTACAGTAGAGATTAAGGTAATAAAGGAGCTGCCCTGGCCTCCGCCGGTGGGACAACTGGACAGCGGGACGCCAAAACCTGAAGGGGACTTCCTGGTTTCTCATTGCCATCTCCTGCATCAGCAGCACCACCACCACCTACACTCGCAGCACGTGCAGCCGCAGCCTGTGCTCGAAGACAGCAGTGGTGGGTCCAAGCATTCAGCCCGTTATGGTCTAAGGTGTAACTGCTTTAAATGAAGAAAGGGGAACCTGTTGTGTCTCCCTGAACATCAGTATGCATGCAATGCAAGAGGGCTCTCTCGGCCGTTAATTAAGCCGATCAATTATATTCTCCCTCTTCCCACGGCGCCCCAGATGAAGTCCGCTTTGCCAGAAGGTCGCTGAGCTGACCACCTCCGTCCCACGGCGCTTGTTATGTGAACAGTCAGTAGAAGGTGCTACCTAACCAGGGCAAACGTGGTCTTCTCCAGTCTTTCTTTTCCCCGTTCTCTCTCTCACTTTAATGGCTTGCTTTGGTTCAACACCTGGCTAAGTTGAGGTGTTCACAGTTATGAGGTAGCCAGAGGGACACAGAGTTAAGATAATTGCCAAAAGAACCAGAGGGGGAGATAAGAAGAATTTTTGCAACGCAGCGAGTTGCTGTGATCTGGAATGTTCTGCCTGAAAGGGCGGTGGAAGCAGATTCAATAGTAACTTTCAAAAGAGAATTGAATAAATACTTGAAGGGAAAACATTGCAGAGCTACGGGGAAAGAGCGGGGGAGTGGAACTAATTGGAGAGCTCTTTCAAAGAGCCGGCACAGGCACGATGGGCCGAATGGCCTCCTTCTCTGCTGTAAGATTCTATGATTCTACAGGTTGTCCCATCAGAGGAGCTGGACTGACCAGTGCCCCTAGGACTTGGACTCCCCGTGTTCCAGTAAACATCCAGCCTGACTCGGTCTCTGTTGGTTCCATGTTCAGGACCTTCACTGATGTGAGCCAATCGTTGATCTCATTGAGGCTGACATTGATCCCAGGCAAATTGTTCCCTCTGACGAAGGGTCCAATTCCCCGATTAAAATTAGGAGGTTCAGAGTAAGAGGGGACGTTGGGGGTACTTTGTCCTACCCAAAAGGTAATTGAGTTGTGGAATAAGTTATTGGGGAATGTTGACCTGGGTGCGCGTGTTCATGGTATGGCCAAGGAATCTTAACATCTAATATCTTCATGTATAACTTTATCGAGTCCACATAAGCTAAAGGAAAGTACTGTATGTAGCTAGATCTTAAAGCTCTACAACCTACTCCTAACAGATCATAAGGACAGAAGTCATACTCGCGCTCCTGGGCCCATACGCTGGATCGGGTGGGGGGTGGGGAAGCTGGAATGAGCCACACTCCCGAAGTGCGGGAGCACAATGGAATTCACCATATTTATAACCCTAAGTAAACAGCCCCTGGCCGACTTCCATTCTCACCGGTGAGCTACAGGAGGCCCCACTCTTCTCTGTCCTCGAGGTTGTTACATTCTAGTACATATGCTGTTCATCTCTTCCTTCTCAGTACTTTTCCATTAGCCCTAATCTAGCTTACCTCCTGTTAATTATGTTAGTTCTTACATAGTCTTACATAGAATTTACAGGACAGAATCAGGCCATTCGCCCCAACTGGTCCTTGCTCCACACGAGCCTCCTCCCACCCCTCTTCATCAGCATATCCTTCAATTCCTTTCTCCCTCGTGTGTTTATCTCGCTTCCCCTTAAATGCGTCTGTGCTATTCACCTCAACCACTCCTTGTGGTAGCGAGTCCTTACACTAGCAAAATCCTAATTTATATTATAAACTCAATCTAATCTATTCCATTGATTATTTTTACTTGTGATTAACCATGGAATGTCTCTGTTGCATTTACTTACCTCACTTTGCCTGTCTGGTTTGCCCGAGGATGATTCTGTCCGTACCCTGCTAACTATTCCACCTTCCTTTGTAAAGCTTAGGTCACCCAATGTTGAGATACATTTAGCAATACAGTGTCAAATAGTTGCATATATGTAAGTGTATTAAATATCACTATTCAGGGACATATTGAAGTGGGCAATGTAAATGGGGTCAAGAGGGAAATTAGAGAAGGGGTTTGAGCGATACGGTGAGAAGGTGGGTAGGTGGGGTTGAGATCTATCAATGAGAGATGGGCAAATTGCCTTCTGTTCCAAAAAAACCCTCGTGTTCTTAAACAAACAAAAAATTGCCTTTAGAGACTGCGGAAAATTCTTCGCATTCCTTTTTCTGTCAGGTGACTCTCTTAAAGGGCAAGTGTCTGGTCTTCCAATCAACAGCAACTTCTCGCCAAACCAGTTTCTCCAATACCCTTTCAAGTCCTTCTGCATTCCGAATCCTGCCCACCTACAATAATACGGTTGCTGTTGCATCAATTCAGTACATTCGAACAGCGAGGTTCGTCTTTAATGATGTGCCAACAGATCAAAGAATGATAGATTGTGGGAAAAATATATTGTTGCTTATAGAATATAATATAGATATTTTGAGTATCGAGTGCCAATACCTGGGCTCAGCCAGACTGATTTTCTTGTAACTTTGGTGAGGGATGTTAGAAGGTGATTTTTTTTTTCATCATCTAGGCTGACACTCCAGTGCAGTGCTGAGGGAGTGCCGCACTGTCAGAGGTGCCGTCTTTCAGATGAGACGTTAAACTGAGGCCCCCGTCTGCTCTCTCAGGTGGATGTAAAAGATCCCATGGCACTATTCAAAGAAGAGCAGGGAAGTTATTCCCGGTATCCTGCCTGATATTTATCCCTCAATCAACATCACTAAAAAAAACAGATGATCTGGTCATTATCACCTTGCTGTTTGTGGGAGCTTGCTGTGCGCAAATTGGCTGCCGCGTTTCCTACATTACAACAGTGACTCCACTTCAAAAAGTGCTTCATTGGTTGTAAAGTGCTTTGAGACGTCCTGAAGTTGTGAAAGGCGCTATAGAAAGGCAAGTCTTTCCTAGATTCTTTTCTTTAATAGAAAGAAAGACTTGCATTTCTATAGCGCCTTTCATGACCACCGGACGTCCCAAAGCGCTTCGCAGCCAATGAAGCACTTTCTGAAGTAAAGTCACTGTGGTAATGTAGGAAAGTGATGTTGTGACAATGAATAGCCTGTTCGTTGTCAAATATGTGGCATTAGTTTCAAACAGCGAGCTCTAAAGGGCCAAATCATGGCGCGCTGCAGTGGCTCGCTTGGGAAGTGCACACCCCTTTACTGGGCCACACAGAGTACAAAGGTGTCAGTTTTGTCCTGTGTTGGTGGGTCTCGGTCAGGGTTGGTAGTAGGGGTGGCACAGGTCGCCCCGGGGCCCTCTGGCAGAGAACGGCATGGAAACGCAGGCACCTGATCGCAAAAATCAAAGGACTATTGCCCGACTGTTCCAGTACCATTTGGAGACTGTGCAATGTTGCCTACAAGCATGGCAGGACTTAATATGCCAACTGAGTGTCTGTAGACAAGGGGTTCAGTGGCGAACAGACTGCTACACTCACTCTCTAGGCCCCATGCACGAACATAGGAACGCGAGGAGGCCATTCAGCCCCTCCGGCCTGTTCCGCCATTCAATTCCATCATAGCTCATCTGTACCTCGACTCCACTTAAAGAAGATTGGCTGGGGCTCCTAGTGTCAAGTAAAAGGTAACATGATCTATTGAACCCAGGAGCCGTGACTGATAAACAGGCCATATTGAGCAAGGTACACTTCTGTTGGATTTGCACCAGTCAAATATAAACTAATCAAGTTTTATATTAAAGTGAATATTGAAAATACATGAAGTCTGTTTCTAATAGTATATGTATGCAGATACACTCCTGTACATCAAATATCTTTAAATTTCTCCCTCCTCCGCCCAGCCTCCCTCACCACCCCACCTCAGCCTCCCTCCCACCCCAGCCTTTCCTCCCCCGCCCCAGCCTCCCTCCCCTTTCCCCCCCACCCCAGCCTCCCTCATCTTTCCCTCCACTCCAGTCTCCCTCCCCTTCCCCCCACCGCCCCAGCCTCCCTCCCCTTTCCCCCCGCCCCTTTCCCCCCGCCCCAGCCTCCCTCCCCTTCCCCCCCAGCCTCCCTTCCCTTTCCCCCCGCCCCAGCCTCCCTCCCCTTTCCCTCCTCCGTCCCAGCCTCCCTCCCCTTTCCCCCCCGTCCCAGCCTCCCTCCCCTTTCCCTCCTACCCCAGCCTCCCTCCCCTTTCCCCCCCCACCCCAGCCTCCCTCACCACCCCACCTCAGCCTCCCTCCCCTTTCCCCCCCCCGTCCCAGCCTCCCTCCCCTTTCCCTCCTACCCCAGCCTCCCTCCCCTTTCCCCCCACCCCAGCCTCCCTCACCACCCCACCTCAGCCTCCCTCCCCTTTCCCTCCCACCCCAGCCTTTCCCCCTGCCCCAGCTTCCCTCCCTTTCCCCCCACCGCCCCAGCCTCCCTCCCCTTCCCCCCTGCCCCAGCCTCCCTCCCCCGTCCCAGCCTCCCTCCCCTTCCCCCCCATCCCAGCCTCCCTCCCCTTTCCCTCCTACCCCAGCCTCCCTCCCCTTTCCCCCCACCCCAGCCTCCCTCACCACCCCCGCCCCAGCCTCACCCTTGAGCTTGACAGCATGCCAACCCCACATTGACACAGGCTGTGGACACTTGCTGGCGAGGGGGTTTAATCCACGCTAGTTAAACGAGTTGCTCTGCTACGTCTGCATGTCTTTGTGTGAATTGACCTGGATTATCATTTCCCTTGTTGAATAGTCTGGTGTTTTACCGTGTTCCGAGCAGTTAAACGTCCCACAGCATAGAACACCACAATGTCATTTTTTCTTAATGGACTGCTGTAACTGTGTGACACGCAGATTCATTTGTACATAATAAATACTTTATTTTTAAAATAAAAACCTTTCTGCACTTTTTCTGTTAATATCCTTCACAACTCGACGTTAATTGTTGAGATACAGACTGATTCCGTGCTTTAGTTTGAACCGAAACATCGAAATCAGTAACTTCCAATTAACTCTTCTGACTGCCAGTTTTCTCCCCCTCCGCTCCTGAGGGCAATGGCTTTGGCTGGGGGGAAGTCATTTAAGAACCAAACACCCTCCAGTATTGCCCCCATTCTTGATGTGTGAGCCTCAACAGTGAGCCAGCTATTCGACATACAAGATTCCAAGGGGGATTTGACAGGGTAGATGCTGAGAGGTTGTTTCCCCCTGGCTGGAGTGTCTAGAACTAGGGGGTCACAGTCTCAGGATAAGGGGTCGGCCATTGAGGACCGAGATGAGGAGGGAATTTTTTCACTCAGAGGGCGGTGAATCTTTGGAATTCTCTGCCCCAGAAGGCTGTGGAGGCGGAGTCATTGAATATATTCAAGGCTGAGATCGATAGATTTTTGGAATCAGGAGATATGGAGATCGGGCGGGAAAGTAGAGGTCGATGATCAGCCATGATCTTATTGAATGGCGGAGCAGGCTCGAGGGGCTGTATGGCCGACTCCTGTTCCTATTTCTTATAGAAAGACTTGCATTCATATAGCACCTTTCACGACCGCCGGACGTCTCAAAGTGCTTTACAGCAATTAAGTACTTTTTGAAGTGGAGTCACTGTTGTAATGTGGGAAACACGGCAGCCAATTTGCGCACAGCAAGCTCCCACAAACAGCAATGTGATAATGACCAGATAATCTGGGTTTTTTTTTGTGATGTTGATTGAGGGATAAATATTGGCCCCAGGACACCGGGGAGAACTCCCCTGCTCTTCTTCGAAATAGTGCCATGGGATCTTTTTACGTCCACCTGAGAGAGCAGACGGGGCCTCAGTTTAACATCTCATTCGAAAGACGGCACCTCCGACAGTGCAGCACTCCCTCAGTACTACACTGGGAATGTCAGCCTAGCTTTATGTGCTCAAGTCTCTGGAGTGGGACTTGAACCCACAACCTTCTGACTAGGAGGCGAGAGTGCTGCCCACTGAACCACGGCTGACACTGTATACATCTGAGAAACTTTAACCAGAACAATCAGATCAATTCGGAATAAGGAACGTATACAAGGGCTGAATGTTTTTCCCCTCTCAAATGAAATGAAGTTCGGACTTAACAGTGTAAGAGGAATCGTACAATGAGGATGGAGGGAGGAGGAAGTCTCGGACAAGGTACTTGGAGCTAGGGCAGGGAAGGAGCAGAGAGGAGGAACTAATTTTAATAGGAGGGGTAAAGTAGAGGAAGACAAGAAAGATTGCAACAGAGCGAGCGATGAGGGAGAGAAATTCCAAATTCTTCCGGCTGAACTTGTGAATAGAATAGTACAGCACAGAAGGAGGCCATTCGGCCCATCGAGTCTGCGCCGGCTCTTTGGAATCTCGTACCTAATTTCAAGAATCTCATGAAGATGGAGTTGCTGTCTTCGCTTTGCCTGTTGCGTTCTTTAGCAGTGTGACTGACAGCGAGGGCCACGTTCTCCTTCCATCAGCTGCAGTTCCTTTGGGGAAATGGCCTGATGTATCTGGAGTGTTGGCAGGGTGCAGCAGCCCACGCCATCGGGTTAAAGCTTAGGGGTTCCTGTCGAGTACACGTAGGGAGCCGCTGCTTGTAGTCCGTCAGGCAATCGGGTTTCCGCATTACGCCGGGGCGGGGGGGGTCCCGTTGCGAAGGGCGAGGGGGGGTGAAATGGGCCTCCCGAGCGAAGCCATCAGCACATCTCCATAAAGCAGCAGTATTGCTTTGGGCTTGCAGCTGAGAAACGTATACAGTTTGTCAAAGCTCTACCTCGCTCTGGCCTTCACCGTGCTCAAGCTATCTCCTGAACTGGTTTTCAGCGCCCGACAGGAATTTTAGAGTGCACACATGCAGTTCCCAACAAGGGTCTCTTCCAGCCCCACAACCCTCCGAGATCCCTGCGCTCCTCCAATTCTGGCATCTTGCACATCCCCCACTTTCTTTGCCCCAGTATTGGTGGCCGAGCCTTCAGCTGCCTGGGCCCTTAGCCCTGGCATTCCCTCCCGAAACCTTTCCTCCTTTAAGACGCTGCTTAAAACCTACATCATCTGTCCGAATGTCATCGTCTTTGGCTTGATGTCAAATTTTGTTTGATAACGCTCCTGTGAAGCACCTTGGGGATGTCTTACTACGTTAATGGTGCTACATAAATGCAAGTTGTTGTTGTTGCAGGTTCTCCCCCCCCCCCCCCCCCCCCAACTCCTCTCCTGAGGCCGCTGGTTGTTGCTGGGGTACGGGCAGCTCTCTGCCACCTCACCCGAGGGGACGGTGCCGGCTGGGTGTTCGAGGACAATCCAGTCCATGTGCTCGCCTGCAACACTGGGTTAGCGAGTTGTGAGGAGGACACAGAGTCTGCAAAGGGATATCGAGAGGTTAAGTGAGTGGGCAAACATTGGGCAGATGGAGTATAATGTGGGAAAATGTGAGGTTATCCACTTTGGAAGGAAGAATAAAAAAGCAAATTATTATTTAAATGGAGAGAGACTACAAAATGCTGCGGTACAAAGGGATCTGGGGGTCCTAGTACATGAAACACAACAAGTTAGCACGCAGGTACAGCGAGTAATTAGGAAGGCTAATGGAATGTTGGCCTTTATTGCAAGGGGGATGGAGTATAAAAGTAGGGAAGTCTTGCTACAACTGTACAGGGCGTTGGTGAGACCACACCTGGAGTACTGCGTACAATTTTGGTCTCCATATTTAAGGAAGGATATCCTTGCATTGGAGGCGGTGCAGAGAAGGTTCACGAGGTTCATTCCTGGGGTTGACGTATGATGAAAGGTTGAGCAGGTTGGGCCTATACTCATTGGAGTTTAGAAGAATGAGAGGTGATCTTATTGAAACATATAAGATTCTGAGGGGGCTCGACAAGGTAGATGCAGAGAGGATGTTTCCCCTCGTGGGGAAATCTAGAACTTGGGGGCATAGTTTCAGGATAAAGGGTCGGCCATTTAAGACGGAGATGAGGAGGAGTTTCTTCTCAGAGGGTCGTGAATCTTTGGAATTCTCTACCCCGGAGAGCTGTGGAGGCGGAGTCAGTGAATATATTCAAGGCGGAGATTGACAGACATTTGAACTACAGGGGAGTCGAGGGGTCTGGGGAGAGAGCGGGAAAGTGGAGTTGAGGCCAAGATTGGATCAGCCATGATCTTATTGAATGGCGGAGCAGGCTCGAGGGGCCGAATGGCCGACTCCTGCTCCTGTTTCTTACGTTCTTATGTATTTTCCTGCGGGGGTGGCGGGTCGCTGAACTGTGTCAAGGAGCAGGAGAGGTACCTGATTTAATCGTCGTTCTCCCCGCTCCTGCCCCGACCTAAAGGACACAGTGATCAGCTGCACTGGAATCGGACGTGGGGACTCAGTCCTGCCTGCGGCAGAGGCAACAGTATAACTCAGTACCACACCGGGCGAGCATTGACTCCCTGAGCTACTGGGAATCGACATCTCCCTTCCTGAGCCAGGGGTACCAGGGCGTTTGTAGCACCCTGAGGGAGCGCGTGGGTGTTTTTTGTGTTTGCTTGTGTGCGGGCATGTTTGTGTTTTACACACTGTGCCGTCAAGCCGTCTGATGCAAGACTCCCTGTTGCTCAACCCTTTTGGTTAATGAGTTTCTTTCACAGCTCAGATGAAAGAGGGAAAGAATTGCCGGCTGTCCTTGTGTTGAATCAGTCTAAAGTAGATTGAACGTGCACAGCAGGGTGCGGAGTTATTGATCCCCCGGGTCAGCAACACAATCACCAATAACTGAGTTACACACGGAGCTTCTGAGTCCTTCAGGAAATCAGGATCGTGTTCTTTGCTGGATTCGACAGGAGATTGGACATACTTCAAATTCCAGCCCTTCGACAAGACACTGCTCCTGCACTGTGAGCAGAACAGAACTGAACGGACTTTTTATAAAACTCTCCTTTGTGTTCATCAAGGTCAGGAATGTGAGCAAAGGAATACATTCTAATTTCAGTGTCTGCATCAACACAGGCAGGTACAGCACGGGGTTAGATACAGAGTAAAGCTCCCTCTACACTGTCCCATCAAACACTCCCAGGGCAGGTACAGCACGGTGTTAGATACAGAGTAAAGCTCCCTCTACACTGTCCCCATCAAACACTCCCAGGGCAGGTACAGCATGGGTTAGATACAGAGTAAAGCTCCCTCTACACTGTCCCATCAAACACTCCCAGGGCAGGTACAGCACGGGTTAGATACAGAGTAAAGCTCCCTCTACACTGTCCCATCAAACACTCCCAGGGCAGGTACAGCACGGTGTTAGATACAGAGTAAAGCTCCCTCTACACTGTCCCCATCAAACACTCCCAGGGCAGGTACAGCACGGGTTAGATACAGAGTAAAGCTCCCTCTACACTGTCCCCATCAAACACTCCCAGGGCAGGTACAGCACGGGTTAGATACAGAGTAAAGCTCCCTCTACACTGTCCCCATCAAACACTCCCAGGGCAGGTACAGCACGGGTTAGATACAGAGTAAAGCTCCCTCTACACTGTCCCCATCAAACACTCCCAGGGCAGGTACAGCATGGGTTAGATACAGAGTAAAGCTCCCTCTACACTGTCCCATCAAACACTCCCAGGGCAGGTACAGCACGGTGTTAGATACAGAGTAAAGCTCCCTCTACACTGTCCCCATCAAACACTCCCAGGGCAGGTACAGCACGGGTTAGATACAGAGTAAAGCTCCCTCTACACTGTCCCCATCAAACACTCCCAGGGCAGGTACAGCACGGGTTAGATACAGAGTAAAGCTCCCTCTACACTGTCCCCATCAAACACTCCCAGGGCAGGTACAGCACGGGTTAGATACAGAGTAAAGCTCCCTCTACACTGTCCCCATCAAACACTCCCAGGGCAGGTACAGCATGGGTTAGATACAGAGTAAAGCTCCCTCAACACTGTCCCATCAAACACTCCCAGGGCAGGTTCAGCACGGGTTAGATACAGAGTAAAGCTCCCTCTACACTGTCCCATCAAACACTCCCAGGGCAGGTACAGCACGGGTTAGATACAGAGTAAAGCTCCCTCTACACTGCCCCATCAAACACTCCCAGGGCAGGTACAGCACAGGTTAGATACAGAGTAAAGCTCCCTCTACACTGTTCCCATCAAACACTCCCAGTGCAGGTACAGCACGGGTTAGATACAGAGTAAAGCTTCCTCTACACTGTCCATCAAACACTCCCAGGGCAGGTACAGCGTGGGTTAGATAGAGTAAAGCTCCCTCTATACTGTCCCATCAAACACTCCCAGGGCAGGTACAGCACGGGTTAGATACAGAGTAAAGCTCCCTCTACACTGTCCCATCAAACACTCCCAGGGCAGGTACAGCACGGGTTAGATACAGAGTAAAGCTCCCTCGACACTGTCCCATCAAACACTCCCAGGGCCGGTACAGCACGGGTTAGATACAGAGTAAAGCTCCCTCTACACTGTCCCATCAAACACTCCCAGGGCAGGTACAGCACGGGTTAGATACAGAGTAAAGCTCCCTCGACACTGTCCCATCAAACACTCCCAGGGCAGGTACAGCATGGGTTAGATACAGAGTAAAGTTCCCTCTACACTGTTCCCATCAAACACTCCCAGGACAGGTACAGCACAGGTTAGATACAGAGTAAAGCTCCCTCTACACTGTCCCATCAAACACTCCCAGGGCAGGTACAGCACGGGTTAGATACAGAGTAAAGCTCCCTCTACACTGTCCCATCAAACATTCCCAGGGCAGGTACAGCACGGGTTAGATACAGAGTAAAGCTCCCTCTACACTGTCCCATCAAACACTCCCAGGGCAGGTACAGCACGGGTTAGATACAGAGTAAAGCTCCCTCTACACTGTCCCATCAAACATTCCCAGGGCAGGTACAGCACGGGTTAGATACAGAGTAAAGCTCCCTCTACACTGTCCCATCAAACACTCCCAGGGCAGGTACAGCACGGGTTAGATACAGAGTAAAGCTTCCTTTTAGCAATGGGGTTCTGTGTGTCGAACTCCAGTGGAAAGTGAAGAGAGCAGCTTATGGAGGTCGATGCTTTCCTGTTTGAGCGCCATTCCCTGGGATCCATAATCACAATAGAAAAACCACACATGTCGGTCACAATTCATGTCTGTCCTTTGAAAAGTCCCGATGGAAAATCCCCATCCCAGATTTAGGATGGAAAACTGGAAATATAACTTAAAGACTGAAAACTCTGGGAAAGCGCAGCATGTCCATGAGCCTCTGAAAATGAGAGGTGGAGTAACGTATCACCTGTGCTCCTCGATGAAGCCGAGTGTGCATGATGGAGTTAACCCACCCAAAATGTTAAGCCATCACCACTCAGCCGTGGCTCAGTGGGTAGCACCCTCGCCTCTGAGTCAGGTGGTTGTGAGTTCGAGTCCCACTCCAGGCACTTGAGCACACAAATCTAGGCTGACACTCCAGTGCAGTACTGAGGGAGTGCCGCACTGTCAGAGGGGCAGTACTGAGGGAGCGCCGCACTGTCGGAGGGTCAGTACTGAGGGAGCGCCACACTGTTGGAGGGTCAGTACTGAGGGAGTGCCGCACTGTTGGAGGGTCAGTACTAAGGGAGCGCCGCACTGTCGGAGGGGCAGTACTGAGGGAGCACCGCGCTGTTGGAGGGTCAGTACTAAGGGAGCGCCGCACTGTCGGAGGGGCAGTACTGAGGGAACACCACACTGTCGGAGGGGCAGTACTGAGGGAGCGCCGCACTGTCGGAGATTCAGTACTGAGGGAGCGCCGCACTGTCGGAGGGGCAGTACTGAGGGAGCGCCGCACTGTCGGAGGGGCGGTACTGAGGGAGTGCTGCACTGTCGGAGGTGCCGTCTTTTGGATGAGACGTTAAACCGAGGCCCTGTCTGCTCTCTCAGGTGGACGTAAAAGATCCCACGGCCACTCTTTCGAAGAAGAGCCGGGGGGTTCTCTCCGGTGTCCTGGGGCCAATATTTATCCCTCAATCAACATCACTAAAAACAGATTATCTGGTCATTATCACAGTACTGTTTGTGGGAGTTTGCTGTGCGCAAACTGGCTCCTGCTTTTCCTACATTACAACAGTGACTACACTTCATAAAGTACTTCATTGGCTGTAAAGCGTTTTGGGACGTCCTGAGGTCGTGAAAGGCGCTATCGAAATGCAAGTCATTTTTTCACTCCTTCAGATGCTGACTGACCTGTTTCCACCTTCTTCTGTTTTTCTTCAATTAAATGACACTCTTAAGCTGGTACCTTTTGCTGTTTTTATCGAATTATTGCAACCGGGAGTGTTTGCTAATTCTGCTGCTTTTTTGAAGTAAACACGGTGAAAGCTGGCCTTGTGGGTCCTGTCAGTCTCTTCACCCGCCTGTGGGCCGTCTAAATTTAGGAGGTGACTTTAGAAGGATGGAGTCATGGCTAACGAGGTGGTCTAATCCACTTGAGTGCTTTAGATGATATCAGAACCCACAAGCTGAGCTTTGAGTGATTAGTGAGTGTTCTGAACCCCAGCCCAAGGTCTAATTGTAGGCTCCGGTGCCTCGCTGCCATTTTATTTAATGTAATGCGGCCTGGCCGGGTCTGTGTCTGTGGCTTCCATTTTACTCGCTTCATTTTTGTCTCTTATTTTTGCTAAATGTATGTTTTATATACTTAATTTTCTTGCTAATTTTTCCCTCCCTTCCTTGTCCCTCCCCTGCTCTTCTGTCCTCTCCCCTTCCCTCCCCCTCCTTCTTTGTTTCCCCTCGCCTTCCCTCCTCCCTCCCCCTCCCCTCCCCTCTTCCCCTCCCCTCTTCCCCCTCCCCTCTTCCCCCTCCCCCCTCCCCTCTTCCCCCTCCCCTCTTCCCCTTCCCCCCCCTCTTCCCCCTCCCCACCTCCCCCTTCCCCCCTCCCCTCTTCCCCCTCCCCTTTTCCCCCTCCCCTCTTCCCCCTCCCCTCTTTCCCCCTCCCCTCTCTTCCCCTCCCCACCTCCCCCTTCCCCCCTCCCCTCTTCCACCTTCCCCTCTTCCCCTCCCCTACTCCCACTTCCCCCCTCCCCTCTTCCCACTTCCCCCCTCCCCTCTTCCCCCCTCCCCTCTTCGTGAAAGGTGCTATAGAAATGCACGTCTTTCTTTACTCCTGTCATCAATTGGGCTGGGTGTCGGGCGGGACACTGCCGTTAAGATCGTCCCCCCGGCCTTGCCAGCTTTGTTGCTCCCGCTAGCGGGGCTCCTCCGCGCGCTCCCACGCCCCCTTTAATATCGAGCCCATTGATTGGAGAGAGTTGGGAGTCCAAAAAAAACAACCCGGAATCAGCTGTACTCCGTGCGCATCGAGTTCTGGAAGCTTCCGCCACGACGTCACGGGGCGAGCGATCTCGCAACTTCCTCTCTTCATTATTTTCCCCTGGCAGCCGGAACTGGTTTGAAGTGGTTTGGCGCCTCCAGCGGGGAGAGGAATTTGATAGAAGAGCGCTAAATGTTTGTGCGAGTACGTCATAGCGAGTTCCATGATAAGAACGTTCGGACTGTTTGCTTAGACCGCGAGTGGGGGGGGGTGGGGGGTGATGGTTATGGGGCAGCTGCAAGCACTGAACCAATTCGTGCGTC
>NC_141018.1:33942886-34040805 GCF_052327205.1 Somniosus microcephalus
AGACTTTACTGGTTCGGTCAGGAAATTTAGCAGGTTGGAACGTGCTCGTCAGTTTCACCCTGCCACTCAGGCGCACTGGGCATTTTAACAAATTGCGATAAGCGGCAATGGTCGATGTCTACACGCTCAAGTAGTCCGCCTGCTTGCACTCCCTGTGTCAACACTTCCTGTGTTCCATTATGACTTCCTTTCTCCATATTTATAACAGGCAATTTCCTATGTCAACCTGTCATGCTGTGATTGCAACCTCCCGCCAGTGGGGGCACTGTAGCGCCTTAGTTTTGTGCTCCTCACCTTATACTGCAGTGTGGCTCACATGCTGCAACCGAGTCTGTTTCCCCAACGGCAGAAGTATTATATAAAAATAATGACAGAATTAAAATGGCGTTATGTCCATGCTCCCCGATCCAGCTTCCTCCCCTTCCCCCACCATCTCAACCCCCCCTCAACTGAAGACTTACCCTTGCTCTTCACTCCCTATTCGCAACACCACGAAAAGCAAAAGAAATTCACAACCTCAGGCTGTCCCAAAGCGCTTTACAGCCAATGAAGTACTTTTTGAAGTGTAGTCACTGTTGTAATGTAGGAAATGCGGCAGCCAATTTGCGCACAGCAAGCTCCCACAAACAGCAATGTGACAATGACCAGATCATCTGTTTTAGTGATGTTGATTGAAGGATAAATATTGTCCAGGACACCGGGGAGAACTTCCCTGCTCTTCTTCGAAATAGTGCCGTGGGATTTTTCCAAGTCCACCTGAGAGGGCAGACGGGGCCTGGGTTTAACGTCTCATCCGAAAGACGGCGCCTCCGACAGTGCAGCACTCCCTCAGTACTGCCCCTCCGACAGTGCAGCGCTCCCTCAGCACCGCCCCTCTGACAGTGCGGCGCTCCCTCAGTACTGCCCCTCCGACAGTGCAGCGCTCCCTCAGTACTGCCCCTCCGACAGTGCAGCGCTCCCTCAGTACTGCCCCTCCGACAGTGCAGCGCTCCCTCAGTACTGCCCCTCCGACAGTGCGGCACTCCCTCAGCACTGCCCCTCCGACAGTGCAGCGCTCCCTCAGTACTGCCCCTCCGACAGTGCAGCGCTCCCTCAGTACTGCCCCTCCGACAGTGCAGCGCTCCCTCAGTACTGCCCCTCTGACGGTGCGGCACTCCCTCAGTACTGCCCCTCCGACAGTGCAGCGCTCCCTCAGTACTGCACTGGGAGTGTCAGCCTAGATTTCTATGCTCAAGCCACTGGAGTGGGACTCGAACCCACGACCTTCTGACTCAGGTGAGAGTGCTGCCCACTGAGCCACGGGCTGACGCCACGGGAGATGGGCCGGTATAAAAATAAATATAGACGCATGTGAAAATATTAACATTTGGTGCAGTCATTTCTCTCAAGCTTCAGTGCATGGATTAACAAGGCCAGTGCTTTCCAGTATTGTTAGAAAATTGGAATTGCATTCCTGCCGTCCGTGCCTCCCGAGAGACCAGCGACTGATCAGCTGGCTCTTTCCCCGGAGACAGCACATCACAATTACAGCCCTGTGTATAAGAGCTGACAATTTGCCAGTGTGCTGCTTCGAGAGTTACATGAGCACTATCCCTATCTTCATCCTTTCGGTGCTGGCAAGCTAAATTGGACGTGACAGCGGCTCGGTGTAAATTGAAAGCATATTTACTTAGCACGAAGGGGAAAAAAGGCACATCGCGTCGCTGTTTAAACGAGAGCGACACAGGTTTGGAGTCTGGCTCTGCCCGTGTGCTTCACTGAGCTCCTTCTGATTCTCCCCCCCACCCCCCCCACCGCAAACCCCTCCACAGTCCCAACTGACTTAATATCAAGAATAATCTCTGTGCAGTGTCGTTCTTCAAAGGGCAATTACTTAGGGTTCAGCTCTTCGCTGTTGTGCTTTTCAGTTTGTTCTTTGCAGAGATTAAGATTCCCCAGGGGTGCGACAGAGATTGGTAACAACAAGGACATTACTCTTGACTTGCTGGCGTTCTTAAGCAGGGCTGTTTTTTTAGCGGTGAGTTAAGCGGTGTAAAATAAATGGCACACCTGCACTGGTGGCCTAGTTGTGAAGGAGCAAAGGGTCCCAGGCCCGAGCTCGTCCAGGCACTAAAATTAGCCTCAGTGATTTTGTACGCAGGGTTAAGAGGGGGCAAAAATTCTGCCGGTTTCCTGCCCCCATTTCTAACCATTGACCCCCCCCCTCCCCCCCCACACTGTTAGACAAAATGCGTGCGTGAAAATCACATGAGGATAGGAACGCAGGAGTAGGTCATTCAGCCCCCCGAGCCTGTTCTGCCATTCAATGAGATCATGGCTGATCTGTATCTCATCTCCCCGCTTTGGGTCCGTAACCCTAAATACCCTTTGCCTAGCAAAAGTCTATCAATCTCAGTTTTGACATTTTCAATTTGCCCCCCCCCCCCCCACCCCCAACCCGAGCCTCAGCAGGTTTTGGAGGAAGAGAAAGACTTGCATTTCTGTAGCGCCTTTCACCACCTCAGGACGTCCCAAAGCGCTTTACAGCCAATGAAGTACTTTTGAAGTGTGGTCACTGTTGGAATGTAGGAAAGAGGAGAGAGTTCCAGATTTCCACTATCCTTTTGTGGGAAGTGCTTCCTGACAGCGCCCCTGTGTTGCCCCCGCCCGCCAACGCTCGAATAGCCTGTCACCAGCGCCCTGCCTCGACTCGGCACATGAAGGATGCGGTATCCGAGGCCAACTGGCTCCTGTGGAACTGTACCCCAGCGAGGGGGACGACACCTTCAGCGGAGATGGCGGGGGGGGGGGGGGAAATTTGGTGCGGGAAGAATGAGTGATCTTGTCATCGTCACTTATCCCCCCCTCACCCAATCGCTCCTGCCTCAGTACCTCCACCTACAGCAGAAAAGGGTTGTGAGTATCTCGGCACACATGGTAACAGCATCCTATCTCCTGCTGTCTGTGTTGGATAACAGGAACTCTCCCCCTGTGGTCGGGCACAGTTCAAACGGGACCAGCACCACCTTCTTCTTTATTCCAATGGAGGTGCGTAACCATTTTATAAGGTTTAGAATCTTGCACCACAGAAGGAGGCCATTCGGCCCATCGTGCCTGTGCCGGCTCTTTGAAAGAGCTCTCCAATTGGTCCCACTTCCCCCTGCTCTTTCCCTATAGCCCTGCAGCATTTTTCTTTTCAAGTATATATCTAATTCCCTTTTGAAAGTTACTATTGAATCTGCTCCCACCGCCCTTTCAGGCAGCGCATTCCAGATCACAACAACTCGCTGCGTAAAACAAATTCCCCTCATCTCCCCCTCTGGTTCTTTTGCCAATTCCCTGGTTAGCAACCCTTCTGCCAGTGGAAACGGTTTCTCCTATTTATCCAAACTCCTCATAATTTTGAACACCTCAATTAAATCTCCCCTTAACCTTCTCTGCTGTAGGGAGAACAATCGCAGCTTCTCCAGTCTCTCCACATGACTGAAGTCCCTCATCCCTGGTACCATTCTAGTAAATCTCCTCCGCACCCCCTCCAAGGCCTTGACACCCTTCCTAAAGTGTGGTGCCCAGAATTGGACACAATGCTCCAGCTGGGGCCTAACCGGTGATTTATAAAGGTTTAGCGTAAGGCTTTTGAGAAGGGAGATCGGAGCGTTGGGAGGTCAGGACTGAAAGCTTCCTTAGTGATGGTGGAGCGGAGAGAGAGAGATAAACATAAGAAATAGGAGCAGGAGTCAGCCATTCGGCCCCTCGAGCCTGCTCCGCCATTCAATAAGATCATGGCTGATCTTGTACCGCATCTCCACTTTCCTGAACTATCCCCATATCCCTTGATTCCTTTAATATTCAAATATCTATCGATCTCTGTCTTCAATATACTCAACGATTGAGCCTCCACAGCCCTCTGGGGTAGAGAATTCCAAAGATTCACCGCCCTCTGAGTGAAGAAATTTCTCCTCATCTCAGTCCTAAATGGCCGACCTCTTATCCTGAGACTGTGACCCCTGGTTCTAGACTCCCCAGCCAGGGGAAACATCCTCTCGGCATCTACCCTGTCAATCCCTGCAAGAATTTTGTATGTTTCAATGAGATCACCTCTCATTCTTCTAAACTCTATTATAGGCCTAGTCTACTCAATCTCTCCTCATAGGACAATCCCCCCATCCCAGGAACCAGTCTGGTGAACCTTCGCTGCACTCCCTCTATGGCAAGTATATCCTTTCTCAGGTAAGGAGACCAAAACTGTACACAATACTCCAGGTGTGGTCTCACCAAGGCCCTGTATAAATATGAAGTGGGCCAGACTAGGGATGCCAACCCTCCAGGATTGGCCTGGAGTCTCCAGGAATTGAAGATTAATCTCCAATATACATGGGAGAAAAATCATAGCGGCATTAAAAAAAAATTGTTTTATTTTCATTCAATACTTCTGTTTATTAGTTATAAAAATATCGGAGATGGGGAATAAAAAGCTGTTTGACTGACCGGCAGGAATCATCCGATCGGGCAATGAAGTGTCTGTTCGCTTCCTGATTGGTGGTGCGACGCGAGGATGATCGTGTCGGACGGCCAATGGCGGGAGTGTGTGTGGGCGGGGCTCCGCAAGGATGGACGTGTCAGACGGCCAATGGCGGGAGTGCGTGTGGGCGTATCGGACGGCCAATGGCGGGAGTGTGTGTGAGCGGGGCTCCGCGAGGATGGACGTGTCGGACGGCCAATGGCGGGAGTGTGTGTGGGCGGGGCTCCGAGGATGGACGTGTCAGACGGCCAATGGCGGGAGTGTGCGTGGGCGGGGCTCCGTGAGTGTGGGCGTGTCGGACGGCCAACGGCGGGAGTGTGTGGGCGTGTCGGACGGCCAATGGCAGGTGTGTGTGTGGGCGGGGCTCCGCGAGGATTGGACGTGTCGGATGGCCAATGGCGGGAGTTTGTGGAGGCGGGGCAGTTGAAGGCGGGAGGTCACGTGATGAAACCTCCAGGGATACGTCCAACCAGAGTGGGCGACCCTACTTGGAACTGGGACAGAGGGCTGGAGGGGGCAGCAGAGACGGGGAGCGCTGGGAACGCTGAGGGCTTTGTAGACAAGCCAGAGAATTTTGACATCAAGCCCAAACCCCAAAGCTTTACCTCAAGAAGTGAAGGAAAACACAAGCTTCAAAAAGTCAGTGTTTGTGCAGTTCACTGACTGGAACTCGAACCCCAGGCACACCCAGGGCTTCGTAGGACAGAATTACAATTTGCTTGTGTAAATATATTTTGCGATCCATAATTGCCATTTGGCATCGATTGGGCTATCTTCTTGACTTGACTGCTTGAACTGAAAAATCATACGTTTGGTCTGGATTCATCTTTGCTCTCCGTGTCTTTTCTAACTTCCATTGACGTTCCTCGGATGGTTTGGGATTGTTCAGCTGTCAGTCCTGTCTGCTGTAAGCTGCGTGATTACTATTGAACAGTCTGTGTAATAATGCATGAGGCATCAAGGGCAATCCATCAGCAATCCAGCTCTGTCAGACCGCATTTTTACACAATCTAGGAAGAAAAGAAAGAACGTGCATTTCTGTAGCGCCTTTTACAACCTCAGGACGTCCCAAAGCGCTTTACAGCCAATGAAGTACTTTGTGAAGTGTAGTCACTGTTGTAATGTGGGAAACGCGGCAGCCAATTTGCGCACAGCAAGATCCCACAAACAGCAATGTGATAATGACCAGATCGTCTGTTTTTATTGATGTTGGTTGAGGGATAAATATTGGTCGGGACACAGAGGAGAATTCCCCTGCTCTTCATCGAATAGTCGCTTTTTCGTCCACCTGAGAGATCAGATGGAGCCTCGATTTAACGTCTCATCCGAAAGACGGCACCTCCGACAGTGCGGCGCTCCCTCGGCACTGCACTGGGAGTGTCAGCCTAGATTTTTGTGCTCAAGTCCTTGGAGTGGGGACTTCAACCCACAACTGTCAGACCCAGAGGCCAGAGTGCTACCCACTGACCCATGGATGACACCATCTTTACAGTCACAATCTGTACAATATATGATTGTGCTGCGAACCAGTATTCTCCCCTCTTCTGAAGGCACTGACTGATGCTGGAGAACGGTTCCATGAGAGGCGGCAACCCCTCCAGTACTTCTCGTCCAAGCAGAACTTTCTGCGAGTTTACACAGCGAGTGTCATCTGACTATTTGGCCATGGTCTGCATCACACTGAGCCTGAACTTGCCCTCACCTGATGTCCACATTGATGTGCCTTCCAGCAGGGGTAATTGGGTAGCGACCAGGAACGCTGGGTGCAATGCCCCAAACTGCCGCTAACCGTTAACGATCAGCTAATTCGACACGGGCCAGGGATCGAGTTCGGGACCTGTGGTCCATAACCCGGTGGTGCCTTTAACCACTGAGTCCTCGGAGGGAGCTAGGTAAAAGAAAGAAAGACTTGCATTTCTACAGCGCCTTTCACGACCACCGGACGTCCCAAAGCGCTTTGCAGCCAACAAAGTACTTTGTGGAACAACAACAGAAAATGCTGGAAAAACTCAGCAGGCCAGGCAACATCCGTGGAGAGAAATTAGAGTCGACGTTTCGGGCCTAACCCTTTTCTCTCTCCCACATGGCAGCTGTCTCCCATTCTGCCAGAACATTTCACACCTAATCTAGAGCCGTCTTTTGTCTCCACTAGTCCTATCACCGTCTCGTCTGGTTTTGAATACCTCTTAATGTCTCATCTCTTTTGTTCTCTCCCAGCCCTGCCTTTCGATCTATTTCATTTCCTTTCCAGTTTTGAAAAAGGGTTTCGACCCGAAACGTCGATTCTAATTTCTCTCCACGGATGCTGCCCTGACCTGCTGAGTTTTTCCAGCATTTTTTGTTGTTATTTCGGATTTCCAGCATCCGCAGTATTTTGCTATCGTAAAAGTACTTTGTGAAGTGGCGTCGCTGTTGTAATGTGGGAAACACGGCAACTTTAAATGTGTATAGAAGGAAAGAATGTTTCTGCGCGCCTTATCACATCCTCAAAGGGCCAACGAGTTCCTTTTTGAAGTGATGTTGTTAAGCAGGCAAATGTGGCAGGCAATTTGCGCACAGCAAGATCCAAAAAAACAAAGTGAGGCGAAAGACCTGTTTTTAATTGGCTGAAGGAGGAATGTTGGCCTCGAGAATATATACATATATATTTTTGAATCAATTATTATGGGGCCGCTCAACTAAGAACATTCACAGAAGCAAACAATCTGCATTATAAATATTAAAAAGAATGAGGAGTGTGATACCCAGTTTGATTCATACATTATTGAAGAGATGCCTGATCTATTTGCATTGAGATTTTTCCCCGTCTATTGTGCCTGCAAACTCCATGACAGAGAACTCTTCGACAAACACAGAGGCACCTTCTCCGAATCACTGGCCATTCGCTCCCCATCCCTTGCGACAATTGTCTTTGTTGTCTTCGCGACCTGTGACGTAAGAAAACTCACTAAGCACTTGGTTTGAGTATAAAACAAGGCTTTAATCAACTGTTTCACAACCATGGGATTCTAGTTACATCACTAGTTCCTGGTTACAGGAACATCCTGAGCAAGCTGGGCCCACACCCGAGTATTTATACTCCTTGGACGGCGCCACCAGCTGGCCGCCCAGTGTTACTTCATGAGTCATTTCTTCATGAATGGTAAGATTCATGACAGCCTGTTTATTTCAACGGGCGACCCCTTTACATTTCTCCGCACGTGCAGTCTTTCAAGTGGAAAAGCTCGCGAGCGACCCTCGCGGGACCGTGCAGATTACTGTGTGGTCACACACGAGCACGCAGCTTACAGGGAACGCTGTTCTCGTGGAAGAATATAACTGGGGAGTAGAGACCCGTGTGAAAGAAAGAAAGACTTGCATTTCTATAGCACCTTTCACGACCACCGGACGTCTCAAAGCGCTTTACAGCCAATGAAGTACTTTTTGAAGTGTAGTCACTGCTGTAATGTGGGAAACGCGGCAGCCAATTTGCGCACAGCAAGCTCCCACAGACAGCAATGTGATAATGGCCAGATCATCTGTTTTAGTGATATTGATTGAGGGATAAATATTGGCCCCAGGACACCGGGGAGAACTCCCCTGCTCTTCTTTGAAATAGTGGCCATGGGATCTTTTACGTCCACCTGAGAGAGCAGCCGGGGCCTCGGTTTAACGTCTCATCCGAAAGATGGCACCTCTGACAGTGCGGCACTCCCTCAGCACTGCACTGGGACTGTCAGCCTAGATTTATGTGCTCGAGTCTCCGGAGTGGGACGTGAACCCACGACCTTCTGACTCAGAGGCGAGGGTGCTGCCCACTGAACCACAGCTGACAAGTGACGTTAGCTGTGGGTGGGGATGCATCTGAGACCTTTCACTCTCTGGTCCCACCCTCTCCCCCACCCTCCGATATTCTGCTCCCACGGGAGACGGGTGTTTAAATCAGTGAAAAGTCAGTATAAAGCAGGAGCTCCTTGAGTCGTGGAATGTGAAGGGTTTGGGGTAAGCAGGGTAGGATAGAGAAAAGCAGAAGGAAGGTTCGAAAATACAGCTGGGTGCTCCAATGGGAGAGCCCGTTGAAGAGATGTTAAACTGAGGCTCCGTCTGCCTGTTCAGATCGACGTTCAAGATTCCCACGGCACTAATCAAAGGAGAGCGGGGAGCTTCTCCCACTGTGATAGGAACGTTTGGAGCAGGAACTCCATCCTTGTGTTCAAATCCCTCCATGGCCTCGCCCCCTCCCTATCTCTGTAACCACCTCCAGTCCTACAACCCTCTGTGATCTCTGCGCTCCTCTAATTCCGGCCTCTTGAGCATCCCTGATTATAATCGCTCAACCATTGGTGGCCGTGCCTTCAGCTCCCAGGGCCCGAAGCTCTGGAATTCCCTCCCTAAACCTCTCCACCTCGCTCTCCTCCTTTAAGTCGCTCCTTAAAACCTACCTCTTTGACTAAGCTTTTGGTCATCTTTCCAAACATCTCCTTATGTGGCTCAGCGTCAAATTTTGTCTGACTTAAGCTCCCATGAAGCGCCTTGGGACGTTTTACTACGTTAAAGGTGCTAGATAAATGCACGTTGCTGTTGTTGTTGCTAATGTAACGACCACAACTGAACACATTGCAGCAGGAGCCTGTGGCTCGTGATCAGAATCAACATATCCCCAGCTAACCTCCCCCCCGCACCCCCTTCCTTAGCCCAGGGCGGGTGCTGAGGCCAATTCCACCCTCCATGTCGAGATCGACTAACTCGCCACTGAACCCCGAGTCCGGTTTGGTACGGATCGGTACGGCACTGGGCGAAGCCTTTAGCGTTTAGCTCCCTGGTCTGGACCCGTGTGATTACAGTACAATACTCACCCACACAGCCAGCCAGACTCGGAATGGAAGCTCACTTCAGCAGGTGACAGTTTACATTAAATATACCTCTAATGCATCTTTAATGAAGCTCCCAAGTATCTGTGCTGGCACATTGAGGGAATCCAATTGAAATTAATAAGCTTTATATAACACAGGTATTGGCTTTTGAAAATTAATTTGTGTGTAAATTGCATTGCCTTGTGCCCCGCATTAAATGGCCTGTTGCTTCTATTTGGTTTTTCCATCAAGAATTTACAGCAATGCCAAAGGGAGGTTGGCTTTATTTAAATAGGTTTTTATCTGTGAGGTGGAAGATCGTTTCATATTGTTCTGTATTGGCTGTGTAACAACTTCCCTTCGTCACTCTGTCTCTCCCACCCTCTCCCTCCCCTCTCCGTCTCTCCCCCCTCCGTCTCTCCCCCTCTCCACGTCTCTCCCCCTTTCCGTCTCTCCCCCTTTCCGTCTCTCCCCCCTCCGTCTCTCCCCCTCTCCACGTCTCTCCTCCCTCCGTCTCTCCCCCCTCCGTCTCTCCCCCCCTCCGTCTCTCCGTCTCTCCCCCTCTCCGTCTCTCCCCCTCTCCGTCTCTCCCCCCCTCCGTCTCTCCCCCCCTCCGTCTCTCCCCCTCTCCACGTCTCTCCCCCTTTCCGTCTCTCCCCCTCTCCACGTCTCTCCCCCTTTCCACGTCTCTCCCCCTTTCCGTCTCTCCCCCTTTCCATCTCTCCCCCCTCTCCACGTCTCTCCCCCTTTCCGTCTCTCCCCCTCTCCGTCTGTTTCCCGGCTGTCTCTCTCTCTGTCTCTCTCCTCTCTCTGTCTTGCTCTCTCTCACTCCCCATCTCTTTGTCTCTCAGTCTGTCTCTCTCTGCCTGTCTCTCTCTGTCTGTCTGTGTCTCTCTCTCTCTCTGTCTCTCTCTCTCTGTCTCTCTCTCTCTTTCTCTCTACCTCTCCCTCTCATCCTATCCCTCTCATATCTATTAGCCATTGAGTAGCCTGTGAGGTATTATATGCAGATTTTATTCCGATACCAGCTGCCTGTTTCAAACACAGTTTGCATATAAATTACTTATTTAAAATACAATTATAGCCACTCGGATGGTGTAACTGAAAGGGTTGCACAAGTAATTAAAGTTTCTCTTCCTCAGGCAATTACACGGCTGGTGACCAAGATGGCCGCCCGTCAATGTGTCCTTCAGTGTGTTGGGATGTGGCCTCCCCGATCCCGTGTGCCTGGCTCTAACGGGTGACGGCAGTCGGAGGCGAGGGCTGCCTTTCATTCTCCTTTGTGGCTGTAACTTGGAGAATCGGAGCTTAAAGTTGGAGTTCAGTTTACAAGAAGGGAGGGATCATTGATTCAGGAAAATCTTGAGAATTTGAGCAATTTCCAGTTGCCTCCATTTTTTAATCCCACGTTTCTTCACCTGAGGATGCCGGCCCTTTACTGAAGTACGTTACGTTAAACTTGTACAGGACCCTGGTCAGGCTGCACAGCGCACAGTTCAGGTCTCCGTACCGTAAAAAGGACGTAGAAACACTGGAGAAAGTGCAAAAAAGATTTACAAGGATGGCACCGGAACTGGGAGATTGCAGCTGTCGGGAAATATCAAACGGGTTGGGGCTTTTACTTTAGAAAAGAGAAGACTTAGAAGTGACCTGATCGAAGTCTTTAAAATTATGAATGGTTTGGAGAGGTTGTTTCCACCTGAGGGAGATTCCAAAACCAGAGGCCATCAATATAAGATAGTTACTAATAAATCCAATGGGGAAATAAGGAGAAATGTCTTTACTCAGAGAGTGGTTAGAATGTGGAACTCGCTATCACAGTAAGTGGTTGAGGCAAATAGCTTGGGTGCTTTCAAAAGGAAACTAGATGAGTACATGAGAGCAAAGGGAATAAATGTGGATAAATGCGAGGTTATCCACTTCAGTGGCAAAAACAGGCAGATTATTATCTGAACGGCAATAGATTGGGAAAAGGGGAAGTGCAACGAGACCTGGGTGTCCTTGTGCACCAGTCGCTGAAGGTAAGCATGCAGGTGCAGCAGGCAGTTAAGAAGGCAAATGGTATGTTGGCCTTCGTAGCGAGAGGATCCGCGTACAGGAGCAAGGATGTCTTGCTGCAGTTGTACAGGGCCTTGGTGGGATCACACCTTGAGTATTGTGTGCAGTTTTGGTCGCCTTATCTGAGGAAGGATGTTCTTGCCATGGAGAGAGTGCAGCGAAGATTCACCAGACTGATACCTGGGATGGCAGGAATGATGTATGAGGAGAGATTGGGTCGATTAGGCTTATATTCGCTAGAGTTTAGAAGAATGAGAGGGGATCTCATTGAAACTTATAAAATTCTAACAGGACTAGACAGACTAGATGCAGGAAGGATGTTCCTGATGGCGAGGGAGTCCAGAACCAGGGGTCACAGTCTAAGGATAAGGGGTAGGCCATTTAGGACAGAGATGAGGAGGAATTTCTTCACCCAGAGAGTGGTGAACCTGTGGAATTCTCTACCACAGAGGGCGGTGGAGGCCAATTCATTAAATATATTCAAGAAGGAGTTGGATATATTTCTTAAGGCTAAAGGGATCAAGGGATATGGGGAGAAGGCAGGGACAGGATACTGAGTTTGGATGATCAGCCATGATCTCATTAAATGGCGGAACAGGCTCGAGGGGCCGAATGGCCTACTCCTGCTCCTATCTTCTATGTTTCTATGTTAATAGAAAGATATGCTGAAAGGCTGAGATGAGGCGGATGGAACGTGGAGTATAAACACCAGCTCAGACTCGTTGGGCCGAATGGCCTCTTTCTGTGCCGTATATTCTATGGAATTCTATGGTTCCAGGTGCCTGGCCCCTCACCCAAGTGGCCCGAGTCTTCATGCGTGAGTCTGGACTGTGGTGTTGACGGATTATTTGACCATCAAGAGCATCACAGCCGAGCCCGAACACGGTGTCCACACGAGGGGATTTTTCAGCAGGAGCCTGTGGCTCGTGATCAGAGCCAACAGCCCCAGCTAACCTCCCCCACCTTCCTTAGCCCAAGGCGGGTGCTGAGGCCAATTCCAACGACCGTGCCGAGGTCGGCTAACTCGACATTGAACTCGAGTCCTGTTCGGTACAGATCAGTACGACACTGGACAACGCCTTTACAGTCCTGGGACCGTTTAACTCCCAGGTCTAGACCTGTGTGATGACAATAAAATGCAAACCGTCATTTGCCAGCCAGATTCTGAATGGAATCCCACTTCAACACGTGATGGTTTACATTAAATACTCCTGAAATACATCTTTAATGAGGCTCCCACAGTGAGAACAGATAATCTGTTTTAGTGATGTTGGTTGAGGGATAAATATTGGTCAGGACACCAGGGAGAACTCCCCTGCTCTTCTTCGAAATAGTGCCACGGGATCTTTTACGTCCACCTGAGAGAGCAGACGGGGCCTCGGTTTAACGTCTCATCCAAAAGATAGCACCTCCGACAGTGCGGTGCTCCCTCAGTACTGCCCCTCCGACAGTGCGGTACTCCCTCAGTACTGCCTCTCCAACAGTGCGGCGCTCCCTCAGTACTGCCCCTCTGACAGTGCGGCGCTCCCTCAGTACTGCCCCTCCGACAGTGCGGCGCTCCCTCAGTACTGCCCCTCCGACAGTGCAGCGCTCCCTCAGTACTTCCCCTCCGACAGTGTGGTGCTCCCTCAGTACTGCCCCTCCGACAGTGCGGCGCTCCCTCAGTACTGCCCTTCCAACAATGCAGCGCTCCACCAGTCCATCAGTACTGAGGGCGCTCCCTCAGTACCGCACTGAAGTGTCAGCCTGGATTATTGTGCTCAAGTCTCTGGAGCGGGACTCGAACCCACGACCTCCTGGCTCGGAGGCGGGAGTGCGGCCCACTGTGTGCAAACATAAGTCACCAGTCCGAACGACTGTAGACAAACCCTCCCATGAAGTGTTGAAGTTCGTTTGCCATTAATAAACATTTATTGAAAAGTGAGACGGTCGACTGGAGCTTTTGAGTAATGTTCTCTGGGGATGAACATGTGTTAATACGTCGCACGTCTGCCAAAATCTGGATCTGGCCTTTCTCCAGCTCTGGGTTTCTACAAAAATGTGATTGTTTGAGTAAAATCTTTTGGGAGCGTCGTCTCCAACTCTGGAACAAAGCAGATATTTTATTGAGAAACTTTGGTAATGGGCCAGCTGCTGTGTTTTAAATGAGCACACAGCACTGCGCCTTCGTAGACTATATACTCCTCCATCGATGGAATCACACAGGCCACTCGGCCCATCGAGTCTATGTCGGCTCCTTGCTCCGATAATCCAGAACTAATCCCATTGCCAAACCCGCTCCTCAGAGCGCTGTGCCTTCCTCTACTTCAAATGTTTATCTAGTCTTCCCTTATAAGATGCAATGTCATTGCTTCAACCATTCCACGCTTCAACAACCCTCCGAATATGGATATTTCTATAACCTCTCTCCTCAGTGACACCCCAAGCAGCAGAAATTGTTTTGCCCTATTCACCCTAACCCCTTCATAATATAAAAAAACTCTAATAAATCTCTAGTGTCATAAGGCTGTGGGTCGGTACTAAGGGAGCGCCGCACTGTCGGAGGGCAGTACTGAGGGAGCGCTGCACTGTCGGAGGGGCAGTACTGAGGGAGCGCCGCACTGTCGGAGGGGCAGTACTGAGGTAGCGCCGCACTGTCGGTGGGGCAGTACTGAGGTAGCGCCGCACTGTCGGTGGGGCAGTACTGAGGTAGCGCCGCACTGTCAGAGGGGCAGTACTGAGGTAGCGCCGCACTGTCGGAGGGGCAGTACTGAGGTAGCGCCGCACTGTCGGTGGGGCAGTACTGAGGGAGCGCCGCACTGTCGGAGGGGCAGTACTGAGGGAGCACCGCACTGTCGGAGGGGCAGTACTGAGGGAGTGCCGCACTGTCGGAGGGGCAGTACTGAGGGAGTGCCGCACTGTCGGAGGGGCAGTACTGAGGGAGTACCACACCGTCGGAGGAGCAGTACTGAGGCACTGTCAGAGGGGCAGTACTGAGGGAACGCTGCACTGTCGGAGGGGCAGTACTGAGGGAGCACCGCACTGTCGGAGGGGCAGTACTGAGGGAGTACCGCACTGTCGGAGGGGCAGTACTGAGGGAGTACCGCACTGTCGGAGGGGCAGTACTGAGGGAGTGCTGCACTGTCGGAGGGGCAGTACGGAGGGAGCACCGCACTGTTGGAGGGGCAGTACTGAGGGAGCACCACACCGTCGGAGGAGCAGTACTGAGGGAGTGTGGCACTGTCAGAGGGGCAGTACTGAGGGAACGCTGCACTGTCGGAGGTGCCGTCTTTCGGATGAGACGTTAAACCGAGGCCCCGTCTGCCCTCTCAGGTGGACGTAAAAAATCCCGCGAACATTTTTTTGAAGAAGAGCCGGGGAGTTCTCCCCAGTGTCCTGGGCCAATATTTATCCCTCAACCAACACCTAAAAGCCGATGATCCAGTCATTATCACATTGCTGTTTGGTGGGAGCTTGCCGTGTGCAAATTGGCTGCCGCGTTTCCCACATTACAACAGTGACTACACTTCAAAAAGTACTTCATTGGCTGTAAAGCGTTTTGGGATGTTCGGTGGTCATGAAAGGCGCTTTCAGTGGCAAAGGGGAAGCTGACTGTACGCTGAGCCACACTAAGTGAGAAATGCGACTGTTTCTGAGGGAGTAACGATTCCTTAAGATAGCTCGCCGAGGGTGCTGACCAAGTACGTTAACCAGGGCACTAAATCATGCACACACAGGAGTGTAAACCCGCCGGTATGTTTATTTGGCAGGGTGGTGAAATAGGTCACAGCTTCAAATCAAAGCGAATGTCAATTGACAGCCCTACAGGTGCCCGCAATCATTCACGCTTCCGTGATGGATTTTCTTTCCCTGCACTTTGATTTGTTGGTGAGTTTTTTTTGTTGAGTGAATTGCAGGCTCGATACAGCAGAGAGATTGCTTATTGACATCTGCGATTCCAATATTTAATTTGGCCCAATGACTGCGCGTCCTTCGTGGCCCAGTGTAGGGGCCAGGCTCTTAGCGACGGAGCAATGTCACTTTAAGTGGACGTGTAGTTAGCGTTACTTTGACTCGCTCTGATCAATCGTCTTGGGCCCACATTTAGTCTTGATCCCAAGGCCAACTATCCATCACTCTCTTCCTTCCACAACGTCACTGTATTTCTGCCAATAGTTCCGTCGTACAAGTCCTCTCATACTTGCTGCACGTGTTGCGTTACTCGCGCCGCACTATATTTGTCTTAATCCAATTTTTTCCTCTTTCCTGAAGGAGTTAGCTCTTGCTGGGGCACGGGTTCCACAAGAGGCCATCCAGGGCCTCACCTAAATGCCCTGGAATCACAGAAAATCGCACAGTACAGAAGGAGGCCATTCGACCCATCGTGCCTGTGCCGGCTCTTTGAAAGAGCTCTCCAATTAGTCCCACTCCCCCCCCTGCGCTTTCCCCGCAGCCCTGCTAATTTTTCCCCTTCATGTATTTCTCTAATTCGCTTTTGAAACTTACTATTGAAGCTGCTTCCACCGCCCTTTCAGGTGTCGTTTAGCCAGCCCTCACCCAATGCCCATGCACAGAAATGGGAAACTTGCCTGATTCTCCCTCCTGGACCTCCGACAGTGCGGCACTCCCTCAGAGGCCTTCGACACTGTCAACCGTGAGGGATTATGGAGTGTCCTCCTCAAATTCGGCTGCCCTCAAAAGTTTGTCACCATCCTCCGCCTGCTTCACGACGACATGCAAGCCGTGATCCTGACCAACGGTTCCACCACAGATCCAAATCACGTATGAACCGGGGTCAAGCAAGGCTGTGTCATCGCACCAACACTTTTCTCAATCTTCCTTGCTGCAATGCTCCATCTCACCCTCAGCAAGCTCCCCACTGGAGTGGAGCTAATTTACAGAACAAACGGCAAACTGTTCAACCTCCGTCGCCTCCAAGGTCGTCCCATCCTCTGTCATCGAATTACAGTATGCAGACGACACTTGCGTCTGCGCTCACTCGGAGGTCGAACCAAACCATCGTCAACACCTTCACCGAAGCGTACGAGAGCATGGGCCTTACACTAAACATCCGTAAGACAAAGGTCCTCTACCAACCAGCCCCTGCCACACAGTACTGCCCCCTGATTATCAAAATCCACGACAAGGCCTTGGACAACGTGGACCACTTTCCATACCTCGGGAGCCTACTGTCAACAAGGGCAGACATCGACGACGAAGTCCAACACCGTCATCAGTGTGCCAGTGCAGCCTTCGGTCGCCTGAGGAAGAGAGTGTTTGAAGACCAGGACCTCAAACCCGGCACTAAGCTCATGGTCTACAGAGCAGCATTGATACCCGCCCTGCTGTATGCCTCAGAGACATGGACCATGTACAGCAGGCACCTCAAAGCACTGGAGAGGTACCACCAACGCTGCCTCCGCAAGATCCTGCAAATCCATTGGCAGGATAGGCGCACCAACGTCCGTGTTCTTGCTCAGGCCAGCATCGAAGCTTTGACCACGCTCAATCAGCTCCGATGGACGGGTCACATCGTCTGCATGCCCGATACGAGACTCCCAAAACAAGCGCTCTACTCGGAGCTCCGGCACGGCAAGAGAGCCTCAGGTGGGCAGAGTAAACGCTTCAAGGACACCCTCAAAGCCTCCTTGAAAAAGTGTAACATCCCCATCGACACCTGGGAATCCCTGGCCCAAGACCGCACAAAGTGGAGGAGAAGCATCCGGGAAGGCGTCGAACACCTCAAGTCTCTTCGCCGGGAGCAAGCGGAAGCCAAGCACAAACAGTTGAAGGTGCGCACGTCAACCCAAGCATCCCACCCACTCACCCCTTCAACCACCGTCTGCCCCACCTGTGACAGAGACTGTAGGTCCCGCATTGGACTCATCAGTCACCTGAGAACTCATTTTTAATGTGGAAGCAAGTCATCCTCGGTTCCGAGGGACTGTCTAAGAAGAAGGAAGACTCCCTCAGTACTGCCCCTCCGACAGTGCGGCGCTTCCTCAGTACTGCCCCTCCGACAGGGCAACGCTCCCTCAGTACTGCCCCTCCGACAGTGCGGCGCTCCCTCAGTACTGCCCCCCCCCCAACAGTGCGGCGCTACCTCAGTACTGCCCCTCCGACAGTGCGGCGCTCCCTCAGTACTGCCCCTCCAACAGTGCGGCGCTACCTCAGTACTGCCCCTCAGACAGTGCGGCGCTCCCTCAGTACTGTCCCCCCGACAGTGCGGCGCTCCCTCAGTACTGCCCCCCCCCGACAGTGCGGCGCTCCCTCAGTACTGGCTCTCTGACAGTGCGGACAAATGGGCATTTGGGCAGTGCTTCATGGAACTACAGAGACAGATGTTTCAGCGCCTTTGGGAGGGGAGGGGTTATGGAAAACGTCGATATATCTACTGACACAAATTCAATTCTGCCAAAGTCAAAAGTGTTGTTAAGGGTTAGGGCGAATAGGGAGAGTGAAACTCAGTAAATACTCAGCAAAAAGCATTCCCGGAGTACTGAGAAAACACCGGGGCACTTGACGGTAAATTTCGAAACTGTCTTTTAATGGAGTACTTGCTCCTTTGAATCAGCCTCTATCTAATTGTGTATCAGTGATTTATACTACTCCAGTATTCTAACACAGGAGACGCTTTTATCCAGCTCTTGGCTCTGGACCACATTTCTCTGTACCTCAGTCACTGCCCACCGCACCCCACCCCACCCCACCACCCTAATGCCATTGGGTGCCCAGGCTGGGAAAGGAAACCTAATTCAAAAGGACGCTGTGGTTCCCAGTGATCTCGATGTTGTGGTCATATTAATGAATGCCGTACAGAGCCAGCGAGCTCGGTTACGAGCTGCAGTCCCCAGAGATCTCGGACCCCAAACTTGACAGCGACCCCCTTCCCGTCCAGTTGCACCAGCTTTCTATTACAGTACAAATATTTCCAAGTTTGCTAACGACACGAAACCAGGTGGGACTGTGAGTTGTGAGGAGGATGCAAAGAGGCTTCAAGGCAATTTAGACAAGTTGAGCGAGTGGGCAAATACATGGCAGATGCAGTATAACGTGGATAAATGTGAAGTTATCCACTTCGGTAAGAAAAACAGAAAGGCAGAGTATTATTTAAATGGTGCTAGATTGGGAAATGTTGATGTACAAAGGGACCTGGGTGTCCTTGTACACCAGTCACTGAAAGCAAACATGCAGGTGCAGCAAGCAGTTAGGAAGGCAAATGGTATGTTGGCCTTCATTGTAAGGATTTGAGTACAGAAGCAAGGATGTCTTACTACAGTTATACAGGGCCTTGGTGAGACCACACCTGGAGTACTGTGCGCAGTTTTGGTCTCCTTACCTAAGAAAGGATATACTTGCCACAGAGGGAGTGCAGCGAAGGCTCACCAGACTGATTCCTGGGATGGCAGGACTGTCGTATGAGGAGAGATTGGGTCGACTAGGCCTGTATTCACTAGAGTTTAGAAGAATGAGAGGGGATCTCATTGAAACGTATAAAATTCTGCCAGGGCTAGACAGACTGGATGCAGGGAGGATGTTTCCCCTGGCGGGGGGGTCTAGAACGAGGGGTCACAGTCTCAGGATACGGGGTAGGACATTTAGGACTGAGATGAGGAGAAATGTCTTCACTCAGAGGGTGGCAAACCTGTGGAATTCTCTACCACAGAAGGCTGTGGAGGCCAAGTCACTGAATATATTTAAGAAGGAGATAGATAGATTTCTAGACACAAAAGGCATCAAGGGGTATGGGGAGAGAGCAGGAATATGGTATTGAGATAGAGGATCAGTCATGATCTTATTGAATGGCGGAGCAGGCTAGAATGGCCTGCTCCTGCTCCTATTTTTCTATGTTCTATGTTTCTATTTTCCATATATGTACAGCACAGAAACAGGCCATTCGGCCCAACAGGTCCGTGCTGGTGTTTCTGCTCCACACGAGCCTCCTCCCACCCCTCTTCATCTCACCCCGTCAGCATAACCTTCTATTCCTTTCTCCCCCATAACTTCCCCTTAAATTCCCCTTTCTGATGCGACGGGAGGCGTCATTCACAGCAGACGCTGACGGCCGCACTTTAAAGCAGTGCATTGATTGAGAAGTACAGCTTCAAACGGGAGCATTCAGCTCCTGACACCAAATATCGATCTGTTTAGCAAGTTCAGAGGGGATTGATTCTGTGTCCACCAGATCAATACAGGACTGGGCTGAAATTGTCTACTTGTGTAATGAGGCTAGATATGCTATTTATTTTTTCTGAGCAACCCATAATCTATCACGGTGTGGAGTAAACGAGATATTCTTTTCCTTCGAACTTTTTTTTATATTGCTCTCGGGATGTGGGCGTCGTTGGCAAGGCCGGCATTCATTGCCCATCCCCGGTTACCCCTCGAGAAGGTGGTGGTGAGCTACCTTCTTGAACCGCTGCAGTCCGTGTGGTGAAGGTGCTGTTAAGGAGGGAGTTCCCCAGGTTTAGACTCGGCAACCATGAAGGAATGGCGCTAAAGCCCTAGGTCAAGATAGAGTGTGGCTTGGAGAGGGAACTTGGTGTTCCCAAGGCACTGCTGCTCTTGACCTTCTCTGTGGTGGAGGTCACAGGGCTCCAAGATGCTGGTGAAGAGCCAGGGCCACCGACCAGATAGTCTGTTTTTAGGGATCAATATTGGCCAGGGCATTGGGGAGTACTCCCCACCTTCAATTCCGGCCTCTTGAGCATCCCCTATTATAATCACTCCACCATTGGTGGCCGTGCCTTCAGCTGCCTAGGCCATTTAGGACTGAGATGAGGAGGAATTTTTTCACCCAGAGAGTGGTGAACCTGTGGAATTCTCTACCACACAAGGCAGTTGAGGCCAATTCATTAAATATATTCAAGAAGGAGTTAGATATATTTCTTAAGGTTAAAAGGATCAAGGGATATGGGGAGAAAGCAGGGACAGGGTACTGAATTTGGATGATCAGCCATGATCTCATTAAATGGTGGAGCAGGCTTGAGGGGCCGAATGGCCTACTCCTGCTCCTATCTTCTATGTTTCTAAGCTCTGGAATTCCCTGCCTAAACCTCTCCGCCTCTCTCTCTCTCTCTCTTTTAAGACGCTCCTTAAAACCTACCTCTTTGGTCACCTGCCCTAATATCTCCTTACGTGGCTCCGTGTCAAATTTTGTCCGATAACGCTCCTGGGAAGCGCCTTGGGGATGTTTTACTACGTTAAAGGCGCTATATAAATGTAAATCATTGTTGCTCTTCTTCGAAGCAGTGGCTGTGGGATCTTTTGCGTCGACGTGAGTGGAGCAGACGGGTTTAAGATCTCGCCTGAATGATGGCACCTCAGACAGTGCAGCACCCCCTCAGTACTGGGAAGTGTCAGCCTCTCTGGAGTGGGACTGTGAACCCACGACCTTCTGACTCTGAGGCGAGAGCGCTGCCCGCTGAGCGAGGGCTGACACCAAGACTTCGACTTTCCACTGCAAAGTTCCAAAGTGCTGGAAAGCTGCCAAGCGCTCGGAGATTACTTTTAAATTAATTCTGTTTATTGCATGTAATGACTTCTTTTCAAAAGGCTGCTTGTGCATCGCTGCTGCTCTGCAGGAAGAGGTCCATTGCTGGCATGCGAATTTTAAGTGTTTAACGTCTGCAAAAACTGCTGCAAGTATCAAAATCGTGTCCCGACACGACGCGGATTAGACACTCCCCAGCTTTATCTCGCTGTCCCGCTGAGCTTAATTCACTTTTTTTTTTTTAAATCGAGGAGCTTCAAGTGAAGGGGAGGAAAGGGTCAAACGGTCAATTGAGCTACATCCAGAAGTAATGGCTAAGCGATCCAAGCTTGCGTTTAAAAGCCTTTGGATTGTAGGGGTGGGAAAAGGAAGATTTTTGGGAGGAGAGAGTTCCACTGTTTTGGGTCCCTTGTAAAGAACGAATGAGAGTAAAAGATTGTAGAACTTCAGGGAGCATGAGAATTAGGAGCAGGAGTCGGCCACACGGCCCCTCGAGCCTGCTCCGCCACACGGCCCCTCGAGCCTGCTCCGCCACACGGCCCCTCGAGCCTGCTCCGCCACACGGCCCCTCGAGCCTGCTCCGCCACACGGCCCCTCGAGCCTGCTCCGCCACAGGGCCCCTCGAGCCTGCTCCGCCACACGGCCCCTCGAGCCTGCTCCGCCACACGGCCCCTCGAGCCTGCTCCGCCACACGGCCCCTCGAGCCTGCTCCGCCACACGGCCCCTCGAGCCTGCTCCGCCACACGGCCTCTCGAGCCTGCTCCGCCACACGGCCCCTCGAGCCTGCTCCGCCATTCAATAAGGTCATGGCTGATCTTCACCTTCAACTCCACTTTCCCGCCCGATCTCCATATCCCTCGATTCCCCTAGAGTCCAAAAATCTATCGATCTCAGCCTTGAATATACTCAGCGATTCAGCATCCACAGCCCTCTGGGGCAGAGAATTCCAAAGATTCGCCACCCTCTGAGTGAAGAAATTCCTCCACATCTCAGTCTTAAATGGCCGACCCCTTATCCTGAGACTGTGACCCCTGGTTCTAGACTCTCCAGCCAGGGGGAAACAACCTCTCAGCATCTACCCTGTCAAGCCCTGTAAGAATTTTATATGTTTCAAAGGGAAAAGCGTGGAGCTCCTTGCTCCCTCTGTGTTCAATTCTTCCCACAAGCTGGAAACTTTTAAAACTTGAGCTTCGTGTCACTTTTTCTTGAGCTACCTCATCTTTTTACTCTTGCTATCATTCTGGCTCAGTGGGCAGCACCCTCGCCTCTGAGTCAGAAGGTCGTGGGTTCAAGTCCCACTCCAGGGACTTAAGGGTGTAACCTACGCTGACACTCCCAGTGCAGTACTGAAGGAGTGCTGCACTGTCGGAGGTGCCATCTCCTGTGAAACGCCTTGGGACATCTTACTACATTAACGGCGCTATAGATAAATGCAAGTTGTTGTTGAGAAAGGTGGCGAGGCGGAGTGCTGTCTGCCTTGTCTCTTCAGCTCGGCCTCTCAATCTAAGATGTTGACGTGAAGTACATGGATTTCCAAAAGGCGTTCGACAAAGTGCCATATAATAGGCTTGCCAGCAAAGTTGAAGCCCATGGAATAAAAAGGGACGGTGGCAGCATGGATACGAAATTGGCTAATTGTCAGGAAAACAAAGCGTAGTGGTGAACAGTTGTTTTTCGGACTGGAGGAAGGTATACAGTGGTGTTCCCCAGGGCTCGGGTCTAGGACCACTGCTTTTCTTGATGTATATTAATGACTTGGACATGGGTGTACAGGGCACAATTTCCAAATTTGCTGATGACACAAAACTTGGAAGTATAGTGAACAGTGAGGAGGAGAGTGATAGACTTCAAGAGGACACAGACAGGCTGGTGGAATGGGTGGACATGTAGCAGATGAAATTTAATGCAGAAAAGTATGAAGTGATACATTTTGGTAGAAAGAATAAGCAGAGGAAATATAAACTAAAGGGTACAATCCTAAAGGGGGTGCGTGAACAGAGAGACCTGGGGGTATGTGTGCACAAATTGTTGAAGGTGACAGGGCAGGTTGAGAAAGCAGTTAAAAAAGCATACGGGAATCCTGGGCTTCATGAATAGAGGTATAGAGTACAAAAGTGTGGAAATTATGATGAACCTGTATAAAACACTGTTCAGCCTGAACTGGAGTATTGTGTCCAATTCTGGGCACCGCACTTTAGGAAGGATGTGAAGGCCTTAGAGAGGGTGCAGAAAAGATTTACGAGAATGGTTCCAGGGAGGAGGGACTTCAGTTACGTGGAGAGACTGGAGAAGCTGGGGTTGTTCTCCTTGGAGCAGAGAAGGTTGAGAGGAGATTTGAGAGAGGTGTTCAAAATCACGAGTGGTCTGGACAGAGTAGATGGAGAGAAACTGTGCCCATTGGCGGAAGGGTCGAGAACCAGAGGACACAGGATTTAAGGTGATTGGTGGAAGAACCAAAGGCGACATGAGGAAAAACTTTTGTATCAGCGAGTGGTTAGAATGCTCTGCCTGAAAGGGTGGTGGAGGCAGATTCAATCGCGGCTTTCAAAAAGGGAATTTGATAAGTACGGAGAGTGGTGTCGGATGGGGATTTACAGCTTTGGGAGAACAAGAGAGTAAAGAATGTATGTAGGGAATTCAGAAAACCCCTCTTTACCCAGAGAGTGGTGAGAATGTGGAACTCACTACCACAGGGAGTGGTTGAGGCGAATGTTTAGATGCAGTTAAGGGCGGCTAGACAAGCATCTGAGGGAGAAGGGAATAGAGGGCGATGCTGATAGAGTTTAGATGAGGAAAGACGGGCGGAGGCTCGAGTGGAGCATAAACGCCAGCATGGATTGGTTGGGCCGAATGGCCTGTTTCTGGTGCCATATATCCTATATAAAGTACCTGAAAGAAAACAATTTGCAAGGCTACGGGGAAAGAGCGGGGGAGTGGGACTAGCTGAAGTGCTCTCACAGAGAGCCGGCACGGGGCTCGACGGGCCGAATGGCCGCCTTCCGTGCTGTAACCATTCTCTGATTCTATGTTAACACAGACTCATTTTTTGAGACAGGCATGTCTGCCCGGCAGTGAGCAGTGACAGGAGGCGAAAGTTGGCGGCGTGGGGGTGGGAAATACTGTACCTTGGTTTTCCACATTGTTGGGAGTGTCTGAAAATTCGCGCGCGCGAGAGGGATTGACTTTGATACGGACCGCCGCGGCGTCGCAATCTCTGTTCCCCCCCTCGGGCTTTTTTTCCAAAACATTTCTTTTTTGTCAAGGTCGGGCTGCGTGTTTGGAATGGAAACAGAAGAACTGGAATGGACTGGAAAAGCAGAAGCAATTACTGTCGATGGGGGGTTCGTTAAAGAGAGACTGCGGCCACAGTGAGGAGCATTCTGCGACACTGCGCCGGAGCTGCACTGCACGAGCTCCCCGGTGAAAACCTGGCGTGTACTATCTCACTGTGCCGCTGCTTCACATCCACGACCCTTGCTGCCCCCCACCCCCCCACAGAATAAGGCGATGTAAGGTTTAAACTTTGCTTGCGCATTGCTGGAACTATTTGCAATCCCACAGAACCACTCTCTTTTTACTAACATCCGACAAGGAACAGGAGGAGGCCATTCAGCCCCTCGAGCCTGTTCTCGCCCATTCAATGAGATCGCGGCTGATCTGTGACCTAACTCCATCTACCCCGCCTTTGCCCCATATCCCTTAACACATTTGGTTAACAGAAATCTATCAATCTCAGATTTAAAATTAACAATTGACCCAGCATCAATTGTCGTTTGCAGAAGAGAGTTCCAATCTTCTACCACCCTTTGTGTGTAGAAGTGTTTCCTAATTTCACTCCTGAAAGGTCTGGCTCTAATTTTTAGACGATGCCCCTAGTCCTAGAATCCCCAACCAGCGGAAATAGGGTAGAGAGAGAAACTATCTGTTCCTCTTAACATCCTTAAAACTTCGATCAAATCACCCTTAGCCTTCTAAAATTCCAGGGAATACAATCCTAGTTTGTGCCATCGCGCCTCGTAATTTAACCCTTGGAGCCCAGGTATCAGAATACGCTGCACTCCCTCCAAGAAGGGGCTGAAGCGCATCAACATCAAGCCAGGGTTCCTGCTCCTGATCGCAGCAACGTGTGGTATGAGTGGATTGTGAGTGAGGACATGATCAGTCTCACCTATGATGTCTGTCCCTTCCCTCTTTCCGCGCCCCCCCCCCCCCCCCCCCCCCCCCCCCCCCCCAACAACCCCACCCCCACTGCCTGCTGTCACAATCGTCTAGCTTCGTAAGTCTCGTGTGGGATCCAAACCCGCACTAGATTCTGGGCTCAAGCAAAGGTTGTCAGGAATCGTGGTCCCTCGATTCAAAGCACGCTGAGATAATGACCAGCCCTTTTCCGCATTCACTTTCGGAAATCTTTTGAGTGTTAGGACACAAGTCGGGGAAGTATATTCTACATACGATACTATAAATTACTAAAGGCAAAATGCCTTAAATTCATGGTTTAAGACGGGGCTGATGTGTTATCCCACTACGGAAACTTGAGCCCATAATCCAGGCTGACACTCCAGGGCAGTACTGAGGGAGCGCCGCACTGTCGGAGGGGCATTACTGAGGGAGTGCCGCACTGTTAGAGGGGCAGTACTGGGGGAGAGCTGAACTGTCGGAGGGCATGTACTGAGGGAGAGCTGCACTGTCGGAGGGCAGTACTGAGGGAGCGCTGCACTGTCGGAGGGGCAGTACTGAGGGAGCGCTGCACTGTCGGAGGGGCAGTACTGAGGGGCGCCGCGACTGTCGGAGGGGCATTACTTGAGGGAGTGCCGCACTGTTAGAGGGCAGTACTGGGGGAGAGCTGAACTGTCGGAGGGGCAGTACTGAGGGAGAGCCGCACTGTCGGAGGGGCAGTACTGAGGGAGCGCCGCTCTGTCGGAGGGGCAGTACTGAGGAGCGCGCACTGTCGGGGGCAGTACTGGGGAGCGCCGCACTGTCGGAGGGCAGTACTGGGGGAGCGCCGCACTGTCGGAGGGGCAGTACTGGGGGAGCGCGCACTGTCGGAGGGGCAGTACTGGAGGGAGTGGCCGCACTGTCGGAGGGGCAGTACTGAGGGAGTGCCGCACTGTCGGAGGTGCCGTCTTTCGGATGAGATGTTAAACCGAGGCCCCGCCTGCTCTCTCATGTGGATGTAAAAGATCCCATGGCACTATTTTGAAGAAGTAGGGGAGTTCTCCCCGGTGTCCAGGGGCCAATATTTATCCCTCAACCAACATCACTAAAACAGATGATCTGGTCATTATCACACTTTTTTAATGATCTGGAACGCGCTGCCTTGAAAGGGCGGTGGAAGCAGATTCAATGGTAACTTTCAAAGGGGAATTGGATAAATACTTGAAGGGCAAAAATTTGCAGGGAGAGCAGGGGGGGAGCGGGTCTAATTGGATCGCTCTTTCAAAGAGCCGGCACAGCCACGATGGGCCGAATGGCCTCCTCCTGTGCTGTGTGACTCTATTCTTTATTTCTCTCTCATCCCTCTGGAGTTAGTGTCGTCGCCTGGGCTGTGAAGTTTAGCGGAGGGGGGTGAGCGGGGGACGGACTCCTCTCGCCCCTCTTCCCCCCCCCCGCGTTGTGCTGCACGGTTTTAGCATTTTGAAAGAGACAAGTTGAGAAAATGAGTGTGGAGGCGGAAGAGCCAGACAGTAAGAATCATCGAACTTTGAAAATGCTTTGCACTGAGACCTAAATGCTTCCCTTTATTAAAACGTCAGTTTATGATTAATAACCTTATTAACATTAATATTTTATTCCAATAGTTTACGCGTCTGTCTCTGCAGCACCGCAGTGATAAATATTGCAAAGCTTGGGCTGAATCATGTTTTTTTTTTTCCCCTCCCTTAAAATCCCAAACACGGCAGAATTGGGTGGCCTGGCAGCCGGTGACGCGCTCCCAGCAGCAGAGTGCTCAGTGGGAGCACGGCTGAGGGGGGTCGGGCTACAACAACAATCATGTGCATTTGTATAGCGCCTTCACCCTCGTACAATGCCCCCAAGGCGCTTCACGGGCGCGCTATCGGGTCACAAATGTGACGCCGAGTCACACAAGGAGATATTAGGACGGGGAAGGTGGGGGGGGGGAGGTTTTAAGCAACGTCTTAGCGGAGGCGGAGAGGTTTAGGGGCGGGTGAAATCAAAAACAGACAATGCTGGAAATACTCAGCAGGCCAGGCAGCATCCGTGGAGAGAGAAACAGAGTTAACGTTTCTCCCTCAGTACTGCCCCTCCGACAGTGCGGTGCTCCCTCAGTACTGCCCCTCCGACAGTGCGGTGCTCCCTCAGTACTGCCCCTCCGACAGTGCGGTGCTCCCTCAGTACTGCCCCTCCGACAGTGCGGCGCTCCCTCAGTACTGCCCCTCCGACAGTGCGGCGCTCCCTCAGTACTGCCCCTCCGACAGTGCGGCGCTCCCTCAGTGCTGAGTTTTTCCTGCGTTTTCTGTTGTTATTTCAGATTTCCAGCATCCGCAGTATTTTGCTATTGTGTTGTTGTGAGCGGACTCTGGTGTCCTGGCTCCCGCTGCCTATCACTGCCCGGGCGGGAGCGACACGGCGCTAACTCTTCGAAGCTTTCTGCCGGGGTGGGGATTCAGTTTCATCCATCTTCAGGGCTTGTATGGGGCTCGGTGCGGCCAGCAGAGTCGCAAAGTCTGTTCCTGGCCCGGCGTGCGAAACCCCAAGTACTTTACGGGATAATGGCAGCAGTTGCATCTTGTAAGTGGTTCAGCTTAAAGCCTCATGAAAAATGCATGCTCAGCCTCAGGAAAAGTAGCAGGCAATCCGTCTCGTGAGCGCTGCGTGCAGCTCCCAGTTCGATTAAAGTCTAATTAAGTTCCAGGGGCTCCTGGCTCTGTTTGGATATTTCCTCTAATAAACTCGCACTCTTAAGTGACTGTTCCCTCACTGCAGCCGTGCCGGCTCGCTGCCCGAGCCAACTGGTTTGCAAAGCAAAGTACCGACAGTGTCTGATACTTGTTTGATATTGTGTGTGTGTGTCTTTTCTCTGGCTCTGCATCTTTCAGGTTTCGGTTGTTATATTGGCTCCCGGTCCGGCAACACCTCGATTTTAAAAATTCTCAAGCTTGTTCTCAAAAATCCCTCCATGGTCTCGCCCCTCCCTCTCTCTCTAACCTCCTCCAGCCCCCGCAACCCCCATCCACAACCCCCCGAGATCTCAGCGCTCCTCCAATTCTGGCCTCTTGCACATCCCCCGATTTCCTTCCCTCCCTAAACCTCTCCGCCTCTCTCAACAACAACTTGCATTTATATAGCGCCTTTAATGTAGTAAAACATCCCAAGGTGCTGCACAGGAGACACATCCAGACAGTGCGGCGCTCCCTCAGTACTGCCCCTCCGACACTCCCTCAGTACTGCCCCTCCGACACTCCTCCCTCAGTACTGCCCCTCCGACACTCCCTCAGTACTGCCCCTCCGACACTCCCTCAGTACTGCCCCTCCGACACTCCCTCAGTACTGCCCCTCCGACACTCCCTCAGTACTGCCCCTCCGACACTCCCTCAGTACTGCCCCTCCGACACTCCCTCAGTACTGCCCCTCCGACACTCCCTCAGTACTGCCCCTCCGACACTCCCTCAGTACTGCCCCTCCGACACTCCCTCAGTACTGCCCCTCCGACACTCCCTCAGTACTGCCCCTCCGACACTCCCTCAGTACTGCCCCTCCGACACTCCCTCAGTACTGCCCCTCCGACACTCCCTCAGTACTGCCCCTCCGACACTCCCTCAGTACTGCCCCTCCGACACTCCCTCAGTACTGCCCCTCCGACACTCCCTCAGTACTGCCCCTCCGACACTCCCTCAGTACTGCCCCTCCGACACTCCCTCAGTACTGCCCCTCCGACACTCCCTCAGTACTGCCCCTCCGACACTCCCTCAGTACTGCCCCTCCGACAATGCGGCGCTCACTCGGTACGGCCCCTCCGACAGTGCGGCGCTCCCTCGGTACTGCCCCTCCGACAGTGCGGCGCTCCCTCGGTACTGCCCCTCCGACACTCCCTCAGTACTGCCCCTCTGACAGTGTAGCGCTCACTCAGTACGGCCCCTCCGACAGTGCGGTGCTCCCTCAGCACTGCACCGGGAGTGTCAGCCTGGATTTTGTGCTCGAGTCTCTGGGACGTGAACCCACGACCTTCTGACCCAGAGGCGAGAGCTCTGCCCACTGAGCCAAAGGGTCACTTTAACCGTAAGCTGCTGCTGGGGATTTGGGGCGGTTCCACTGCACTAGCAGTGGAGACACAGAGAGCGACTTGCGTTTGCAGAGCCTGTGTGTAGTCCGGGGATTCCTGGGTGCTCCTATAGCCTCCCCTTCACAAACCATTGGCTATCTCCTTCGGGACAGTTCATCGGGCACTGGTCACTCTCTGGCAAAGCATCACACCCGATATCCAAACATGAGGGGGTTCTTGTGTGGTGATCAGGAGCTGATGCTTCCCATTCCCTAACTGTAATATCCTTACTGCCTGCTTGGCCAAGATCAGTAAACTCGCCATAGCCCCAGAGTCAAACCTGGGACCTTCCCGGTCGGTTTGTCTGTGTGTCTGTGCATGTGTCTGTCTATCCATGTGTGTGTCTGTGCGTCTGTCTGTCTATCCATGTGTCTGTGCATCTGTCTATCCATGTGTGTGTGTGTGTCCGTGTCAGTGTGTGTCCGTGTCAGTGTGTGTCCGTGTCAGTGTGTGTCTGTGTCAGTGTGTGTCTGTGTGTGTGTGTGTATCTCTGTGGGTGTGTGTCTCTGTCTCTGTGTGTCTGTGTCCATGTTGGTGTGTGTGTGTGTCTGTGTCTCTGTTTGTGTGTTTGTGTGTGTCTGTGTGTGTGTGTCTGTGTGTGTGTGTGTGTGTGTGTGTGTGTGTGTGTGTGTGTGTGTGTGTATGTGTGTCTCTGTGTGTGTGTCTGTGTCTCTGTTTGTGTGTGTCTGTGTGTGTGTGTCTCTGTCTCTGTCACTGTGTGTTTCCTGCACTTTGCTTGCCCCCTGAACCCATACCCCTTAAAGCCTGGAATCTGTACTGAGCCTTTTCTCTCTCTCTCTCTCAAAAAAAATACGGGTTTAATGCTACAGAAAGAAGCTTGCGCATTAAAATAGAGTCAATTAGAGGATAATAACCTGATCCAAAATAAGGCCCACATTACACATCCCAAAGGCTTTCTTTAAAGCGTGTTTGGAATCGATAAAAACAAGTCACCTACTGTAACCATAGAAATTCAGTGACCTTTGCCAAAAAAAAAGTCTTCATTAATGGAACAAGAGAGAACGATAACACAAACAGTAGGTTATCGCTGTGGGGCTCTGGGGGGCCTTGCCCGGAGGGCACAACAAGGAGAAGAACCAATTACTGAGCCCAGCTTCTTACTATCTTGCCAATTCCTCCTCGGCCATGGATCCCTCTCAAAAACTTCCATTTGCAAAGCGTCTGAGACACGTCTGAAAGCACTCCACTTACAGTGAATTACTTTGAAGTTCAGCTGTTATGCGCTCAGCCAGTTTTTCTGTGCACAGAAAATTCCCACAAACAGCAATGGGGATAAATGACCAACTAATCTGGGTTTTATTTCTTTGTGGGGTTGGTTAAGGGAGGAATATTGGCCCAGGGCACCGGGAATAACTCCCCTGCTCTTCTTCAAAATAGTGCCGTGGGATCTTTTACGTCCACCTGCGAGAGCAGACGGGGCCTCGGTTTAACGTCTCATCCGAAAGACGGCACCTCCGCCAGTGCGGCGCTCCCTCAGTACTGCCCCTCCGACAGTGCGGCGCTCCCTCAGTACTGCCCCTCCGCCAGTGCGGCGCTCCCTCAGTACTGCCCCTCCGACAGTGCGGCGCTCCCTCAGTACTGCCCCTCCGACAGTGCGGCGCTCCCTCAGCACTGCCCCTCCGACAGTGCGGCGCTCCCTCAGTACTGCCTCCCCGACAGTGCGGTGCTCCCTCAGTACTGCCCCTCCGATGGTGCTGCGCTCCCTCAGTACTGCCCCTCCGACAGAGCTGTGCTCCCTCAGTACTGCACTGGGAGTATCAGCCTAGAATATGGGCACAAGTCCCTGGAGTGGGTCTTGAACCCACACGTCAAGCCACATGTACACTTTAAAGACATCTTACTGCAATTATATAGGGCCCTGGTGAGACCACACCTGGAGTATTGTGTACAGTTTTGGTCTCCTTACCTAAGGAGTGATATACTTGCCATAGAGGGAGTGCAACGAAGGTTCACCAGACTGGTTCCTGGGATGGGGGGATTGTCCTATGAGGAGAGATTGAGTAGACTAGGCCTATATTCTCTGGAGTTTAGAAGAATGAGAGGTGATCTCATTGAAACATACAAAATTCTTACAGGGCTTGACAGGGTAGATGCAGGGAGGATGTTTTCTCTGGCTGGGGAGTCCAGAACCAGGGGTCACAGTCTCAGAATAAGGGGTCGGCCATTTTGGACCGAGATGAGGAGGAATTTCTTCACTCAGAGGGTGGTGAATCTTTGGAATTCTCTACCCCAGAGGGCTGTGGAGGCTCAGTCGTTGAGTATATTCAAGACAGAGATCGATAGATTTTTGAACATTAAGGGAATCGAGGGATATGGGGATAGTGCAGGAAAGTGGAGATGAGGTACAAGATCAGCCATGATCTCATTGAATGGCGGAGCAGGCTCGAGGGGCTGAACGGCCGACTCCTGCTCCTATTTCTTATGTTCTTATATAATTCATTGTATGGGAAACACTTTGAGATGTTTCTGGAAGATGTGATAAGGTCCTCCATAACTGCACAACTTTCTTGTTAAACTCTGCTCCTCACTTGAGACAGTCAGAAAACATTTTGCTGCAGAACTGGTAAATTATGCATTTGACCATTATTCGAACTTCCTCTTCCACTTCCTCTTCGCTTCCCCCTCCCCAACCTCACCCAACTCATTGGAACCAACCATCAGCAATCCTGCCCAATTCTTGCCTCATCTCATCTTCTTGCTTTGTATGAGTTGCGATTGGCCCGCAGATCAAAGCCACCTTCAAGCTGAACTTGGCCAGTGTTGGGGGGTTGGGCCCAGGTTGGGGCATCCCACTGTTTGAACACGGGCTGGCGTTGCTCAAAATTGGCAGAGTTGGAGCCTTTTCAGGAATGTCCAGTGTCCTACAATCGTGTCCAAAAATGGTCACGCAAGACTGGCACTCAATCACTTGGGGTCAGTCTGAGACCTGTACCAGAAACCTCTTCACCCAGAGAGTGGCGAGAATGTGGAACTCGCTATCACAGGGAGTGGTTGAGGTGAATAGCGTAGATGCATTTAAGGGGAAGCTGGATAAACGTACGCGTCCTATTTTCAGCCTTCTGGCCATGGTTTAGACAACACTGAGGCCAAGTCACTGTTTACAATGATAATCCCTTTTAGTATGTCTCAGATTTAATTGACGTAAATAGTTATATTTGAGGTCAAATTAATTTGTCTTTTGGAATGTGAGAGCGATGCTTGGAAAAGAACAGAACTGGAAAAAGGGAGGTGACCATATATAGTGAATATACTTCAGATAACAGAGCTAATCCTCACCACGCACACTGACACACGCACACTGACACACACGCACACTGACACACACGCACACTGACACACACGCACACTGACACACACGCACACTGACACACGCACACTGACACACACGCACACTGACACACACGCACACTGACACACACGCACACTGACACACACGCACACTGACACACACGCACACGCACAGTGACACACGCACACTGACACACACGCACAGTGACACACACGCACACTGACACACACGCACACTGACACACGCACACTGACACACACGCACACTGACACACGCACACTGACACACACGCACACTGACACACGCACACGCACACTGACACACACGCACTGACACACGCACACTGACACACGCACACTGACACGCAGACACACGCACGCAGACACACGCACGCAGACACACGCACGCAGACACACGCACGCAGACACACGCACGCAGACACACGCACGCACAGACACACGCACAGACACACGCACAGACACACGCACAGACACACGCACAGACACACGCACAGACACACGCACAGACACACGCACAGACACACACACACACACACAGACACACACACTGACACACACACAGACACACACACACAGACACACACACACAGACACACACACACAGACACACACACACAGACACAGACACACACACAGACACACACACAGACAGACACACTCCCTGACACACACGCACACTTGCTTGAAGGATTGATGAGCTGTTTTGCCGATCACACTGCCCCCATCCGAATGCTTCTGTCTGACGGGCCGGTTTCCTCTGTGGCCCAAATGTCAGGAATGCCTTCGGGGCATTTTCTGCGAGTCAGAGATTCCAGGCTCCGTTTGTTCAGCCAGACCTGGCACAGCTGACAAGAATTTCCTGAAACGCTCCCAGCGAGGAAACGTCTCCAGGTCCTGCATATAAAAGCATTAAGAGGCCGAGCGGCTCCGCAGAGTGTCCCCGTCTGCATCTGTGACCGTCACTCCCAGGACTCGACCCCCTTCACTTAGACCTGCAGCAGGGGCTGCCCCCGCCATGGACACTGGAGACAGCACAACCTGGGCAACACGCCGTGATAAATACCAGGCTCAGCTTCCGCCTCCTGATTAGACATCCTCATCAGAAAAGATCCCGCAGGATTTCATTTATCGTATGAGCTTGCAAGGCCAAGTTGCGTTACAGATTAATAAAGGTGTCGATATTTACGCCAGATAAACCCCTTTATATAGTTCTGTCTCTTGCTTTATTAGGTGTCAGAAGGTCGAGGGTTTTAGTCCCAGTCTAGGGACGTGAGCACTAAATCCAGGCTGATGCTCCCAGTGCAGTGCTGAGGGAGTGCTGCACTGTCGGAGGTGCCGGCTAAACGTTAAACTGAGGCCCCGTCAGGTGGATGTAAAAGATCCCATGGCTCTATTTCGAAGAAGAAGCAAGGGGAGTTCTCCCCGGTGCCCTGGGGCCAATATTTATCCCTCAATCACTAAAATCAGATTATCTGGTCATTATCACATTGCTGTTTGTGGGAGCTTGCTGTGCACAAATTGGCTGCCGCGTTTCCCACTTTACAACAGTGACTACACTTCAAAAAGTACTTCATTGGCTGTAAAGCGCTTTGGGATGTCCTGAGATCGTGAAAGGCGCTATAGAAATGCAAGTTCTTGAATGCAAGTTTCATCCCTCGTGAGGGTGTTCAATAAAAGTCCGGGTGACTCCATCTGCTCAGTACTGACCCTCCGACAGTGCAGCACTCCCTCAGTACTGCCCCTCCGACAGTGCAGCGCTCCCTCAGTACTGACCTTCCGACAGTGCAGCGCTCCCTCAGTACTGCCCCTCTGACAGTGCGGCACTCCCTCAGTACTACCCCTCCGACAGTGCAGCGCTCCCTCAGTACTGCCCCTCTGACAGTGCGGCACTCCCTCAGTACTGACCCTCCGACAGTGCAGCGCTCCCTCAGCACTGCCCCTCTGACAGTGCGGCACTCCCTCAGTACTGCCCCTCCGACAGTGCAGCGCGCTCTCAGTACTGCCTAGATTATGTGCTCGGGACCTGGAGTTGGGGCTCGAACCCACAACCTCTGAGTGCCACCAATGAGCCAAGCAAACACACAGACAAAACTGAGCATTAAATCAACTCTACAATTTCCATAGTGTGAGAATTTCAGGAAAGATAAAGTTTTAATAAGGTCAAGAAAGGTGCATCATGTTTGATGTGTATAGTAGCCTATTAAATGTCATAATTCTCATTATAATATTGGCTATATCAATCTGCTCGCAGTGAAACCTTGCGAAAGGAGCAGTGAACTGATACATATTTAATATGTCTGAAAGTATCTTTTCTTCAGTCGTGGGTATATGCATTTTGGCTTGTTATTATCATAGAATGATACAGCACAGAAGGAGGCCATTCGGCCCATTGTGCCCGTGCCGGCTCTTTGAAAGAGCGATCCCATTTGTTCCACTAGCCCCTGCTCTTTCCCCGTAGCCCTGCAAATTTTTCCCCTTTCCCCTTATCCAATTCCCTTTTGAAATTTACTATTGAATCTGCTTCCACCGCCCTTTCAGGCAGCGCATTCCAGATCACAACATCAAAAAAATTCTCCTCATCTCCCCTCTGATTTTTGCCAGATATATCTACTTCATAATGTAACGGGTTGGGTAGATTTTGTGGAAAAGGTCTTTTGTGGGTTTATGTGGAGTCTCAAACATGTAAGATTCTGAGGGGGATTGACAGGGTAGATGCTGAGAGGCTGTTTCCCCCTGGCTGGGGAGTCTAGAACCAGGGGTCACAGTCTCAGGATAAGGGGTCGGCCATTTAAGACTGAGATGAGGAGGAATTTCTTCACTCAGAGGGTTGTGAATCTTTGGAATTCTCTGCCCCAGAGGGCTGTGGATGCTGATTCTTCGAGTATATTCAAGGCTGAGATCGATAGATTTTTGGACTCTAGGGGAATCGAGGGATATGGAGTTGAGATCGAAGATCAGCCATGATCTTACTGAATGGCGGAGCAGGCTCGAGGGGCCGTCTCCTGCCCGAATTCTTATGTTCTCTCAGAAACAGTTGGAGCCCATGTGTGCAGAACGAGGACAAGGGGATACTGTCCATTCACTGGACTTTGCCTTAACGAGCCGATTCTGTTCTGAAGTGAGACTCACAGATGGACTTTCCCCTTGACTCCTGAAGCCTCAGCCTCCCTCATGACTTAGTGTATCTCTGCACCTCCTGGTTATGTGACCCATGAGCCAACCAGGAGAGCCCCAGGGTCAATCCACTGAGCTTAACCAGAGCAACAGTTGTCTACAGTCGAACTGGACCATGGTTCCGGCTACTGATTGCTGTTCATTAACTCCTTCTAGGAAGTGTGGGAATTGGGTGAGGATGTAATGGGTTGGGTAGCAGACAGGAAGAAAGACTTGCATTTCTATAGCGCCTTTCACGACCACAGGACATCCCAAAGCGCTTTACAACCAATGAGGTATATTTGAAGTGTAGTCACTGTTGTAATGTGGGAAACGCAGCCGCCAATTTGTGCACAGCAAGCTCCCACAAACAACAATGTGATTATCTGGTCATTAATAATGTTGGTTGAGGGATAAATATTGGCCAGGACACCGGGGATAACGCCCCTGCTCTTCTTAGAAATAGTGGCCGTGGGATCTTTAACGTCCACCTGAGAGAGCAGACGTGGCCTCGGTTTAACGTCTCATCCGAAAGACGGCACCCCCGACAGTGCAGCACTCCCTCAGCACTGCACTGGGAGTGTCAGCCTAGATATTTGCGCTTGTATCTCTGGAGTGGGGACTTGAACCCACGACCTTCTGACTCCGAGGTGGAGAGTGCTGCCCACTGAGCCACGGCCGACCCTGTCCAGACTCGCTCACGGGGAACCCAAACACCAGCGAGAGTCAACAGCCACGGGAGGAGGCCACGCGATAGAGACTTGTTCAAGTTCAGCATTGTGGGTGTACCTACACCATATGGACTGCAGCGGTTCAAGAAGGCGGTTCACCACCATCTTCTCGAGGGCAATTAGGGATGGGCACTAAATGCAGGCCTAGCCAGCGAGCGACGCCCACATCCCATCAATGAATAAAAAAAAAGTAAAAGGCCATCTTTAGAGATCCTGGCTTAACTGGAGGATTTATTAGAAAAGGCAGCACCCTTAGCAACAAGAGCTCCCAGACTGTGGTGAATGCTGCTTTATTTGGACAGGATCTTTAATCACGCTCGTAAATAACACACTGTATCCTGAACTTTGTTTTCAGATGCCCGAGAGGAGTAAGAATATTTTTGAAAGCCTTGTTGAAATGAAAAGGAAATAATTGGCTTCAAGATTGACTTGGACTCCCGTTGAGATTGGTTGCTCGAGGGAAGAGCCAAGGTCCATTCGCACCAAGTTTGAAATGAGGTGGCGAGGTCATTCAAGTAGTAGTCGGTCAGGTGACATCAAGCTTGGATTTTAAGAGCCTGTAGATTTTAAGGTGAGGGGAGACTGAGGGAGGTGGGCTTCATTCACAAGAGCGTCCAGAACCAGGGATCACAGTCTAAGGATTAGGGGTAAGCCATTTAGGACTGAGATGAGGAGGAATTTCTTCACCCAGAGTGGTGAACCTGTGGAATTCTCTACCACAGAAGGCCGTAGAGGCCAATTCATTAAATATATTCAAGAAGCAGTTAGATATATTTCTTAAGGCTAAAGGGATCAAGGGATATGGGGAGAAGGCAGGGACAGGGCACTGAATTTGGATGATCAGCCATGATCTCATTGAATGGCGGAGCAGGCTTGAGGGGCCGAATGGCCTACTCCTGCTCCTATCTTCTATGTTTCTATGTTTCCTTTGCGTATAGAAGATTAAGAGGCGATCTAATTGAGGTGTTTAAGATAATTGAAGAAGTTGATATTGTAGATAGAGAGAAACTATTTCCTCTGGTGGAGGGAGTCCAGAACAAGGAGCTATAACCTTAAAGTTAGAGCTGGGTCGTTCAGGGGTGGTCCCCTTATTTAAGGAAGGATATACTTGCATTGGAGGCAGTTCAGAAACGATTCACGAGGTTGATTCCTGAGATGAGGGGGTTGACTTATGAGGAAAGGTTGAGCAGGCTGGGCCTATACTCATTGGAGTTTAGAAGAATGAGAGGTGATCATCTTGAAACATAAGATTCTGAGGGGGATTGACAGGGTAGATACTGAGAGGATGTTTCCCCTCGTGGGGAAATCTAGAACTCGGGGGCATAGTTTCAGAATAAAGGGACGTCCTTTTAGAACTGAGATGAGGAGGAATTTCTTCTCTCAGAGGGTCGTAAATCTGTGGAATTCTCTGCCCCAGAGAGCCGTGGAGGCTGGGTCATTAAATACATTTAAGGTGGAGATAGACAGATTTTTGCAAGATAAGGGAGTGAAGGGTTATGGGGAGCGGGCGGGGAAGTGGCTTTGAGCCCAAGATCAGCCATGATCTTATTGAATGGCGGAGCAGGCTCGAGGGGCCAAGTGGCCGCCTCCTGCTCCTATTTCTTATGTTCTTTTGTCAGGAAGCACTTCTTCACACAAAGGGTAGTGGAAATCTGCAACCCCCTCCCCCAAGAAGCTGTTGAGGCCGGGGGGTCAATTGAAATTGTCTACAGTTTTTAAGGTCTTGGGAAAGGATGAGGTAGAGGAGGAGATGGTGCCATGAGTCGTGATTTCAATACAGTGAGGATGGAGAGAGGAGGATGGATCGAAGGGTGGGAAGTTCAGAGAATCAGAACCCGTAGGCGCGTCGATAAAAAAGGAGAGAGAGGAAACACAGTAAAGGAGAGAGGATAAATGCTCCCACTTAACAAATTGAATTGTAACTAGTGCCATCTTTTGGATGAGACCTTTAAACGGAGGCTCCGTCTGCCAGTTCAGACGGGAGTTAAAAGATCCCATGGCACTATTTCGAAGAAGAGCAGGGGAGTTCTCTCCGGTGCCCTGGTCAATACTCCCCCATCAACCAACACCACTAAACCGGCCATTCATTCGTTGTTTCAGGGATCTTGCTGTGCGCAAATTTGGCTGCTGTGCTGCCATAACAACAGGGACTGCCCTTCAAAGGTTCATTGACTGTGAGGTGGGACGGCCCAAGGACGTGACTCACGGCACCGTCTCCTATTCTAACTCATCCTTTCGCAAGGCCTCAATAACCTCATCTCCCTCAGTCTTCAAGATTGAGAGTCAGCCCTCGCTCAGTGGGCAGCACTCTCTCTGGCCTCTGAGTCAGAAGGTTGTGGGTTCAAGTCCCACTCCAGAGACTTGAGCACAAAAATCTAGGCTGACACTCCCAATGCAGCGCTGAGGGAGTGCTGCACTGTCGGAGGTGCCGTCTTTCGGATGAGACGTTAAACCGAGGCCCCATCTGCCCTCTCAGCCGGATGTAAAAGATCCCACGGCCACTATTTCGAAGAAGAGCAGGGGAGTTCTCCCTGGTGTCCTGGGGCCAATATTTATCCTTCAATCAACATCATATAAACAGATTATCTGGTCATTATCACATTGCTGTTTGTGGGAGCTTGCTGTGCGCCAATTGGCTGCCGCGTTTCCTACATGACAACAGTGACTCCACTTCAAAAGTACTTCATTGGCTGTAAAGCACTTTGGGACGTCCGGTGGCCGTGAAAGGCGCTGGAGAAATGCAAGTCTTTTTTTCCTTTCTCCCTTACTTTGTGACCCAGTGGTGCATCCAGCAGATGCCAGCCCTGCCTGTTATTTGAAGCTGGTTGTGTTGTCATACCCCAGCCTGTCACTTCCTGGGGAAGGAAGCGGTGCTTTCTGTGAGAGCAGATAGCTGGGACCGGACAATGCACTGAAGAATGCGGGTCACAAGCGACTGACAACTTCCAGAAAATAGAGAGAGAGCGGCCCTGGCCTGCATTAAGTTAACAATTTCTTAAATCCATTTTTACTGTCAAGAGATAGTCACTCGTTGTGGGGCTAAACACTGACGGCCACTTAAAGGGGCCCTCACATTGGCAGAGTGTGACAGGAAGCTGGTACTCACGGTATAACAACAGCGATAACCTGCATTTATATAGCACCTTTAACGCAATAAAACATCCCAAGGCGCTTCACAGGAGCGAAATATTCCCTTGAGTATAGAAAATTAAGGGGTGATCTAATTGGGGTGTTTAAATTGATTAAAGGATTTGATGGGGTAGAGAGAGCGAGAGAAACTATTTCCTCTGGTGGGGGGGGGGGGGGGGGGGGGGGGGGGAGTCCAGAACAACGGGAGCAGAACCTTAAAATTAGAGCCAGGCCGTTCAGGGGTGATGTCAGGAAGCACTTCTTCACACAAAGGGTAGCAGAAATCTGGAACTCTCTCCCCCAAAATGTTGTTGAGGCCGGGGGTCAATTGTAAATTTCAGAACTGAGATTGATAGATTTTTTGGGGGGTAAGGGTATTAAGGGTTACGGAACCAAGACAGGTAGATGGAGTTAAGATACAGATCAGCCATGATCTAATTGAATGGTGGAACAGATTCAAGGGGCTGAATGGCCTCCTCCTGTTCTTATGTATTACATTACATAGAATTTACAGCACAGAAACAGGCCATTCGGCCCAACCAGTCCATGCCGGTGTTTATGCTCCACTCGAGCCTCCTCCCGTCTTTCCTCATCTAACTCTATCAGCGTAACCCTCTATTCCCTTCTCCCTCATGTGCTTATCTAGCCTCCCCTTAAATGCATCTGTACTATTCGCTTCAACCACTCCCTGTGGTAGCGAGTTCCACATTCTCACCACTCTCTGGGTAAAGAAGTTTCTCCTGAATTCCCTATTGGATTTCTTGGTGACTATCTTATATTGATGGCCTCTAGTTATGCTCTTCCCCACAAGTGGAATCACTCTCTCTGTATCCACTCTATCAAAACCTTTCATCATTTTAAAGACCTCTATTAGGTCACCCCTCAGCCTTCTCTTTTCAAGAGAAAAGAGACCCAGCCTGTTCATCCTTTCCTGATAGGTATATCCTTCTATTCCTTTCTCCCTCATGGGTTTATCTAGCTTCCCCTTAAATGCATCTATTGCTATTTACGTTACAGGGCTTATGAGTAAAATAATTGACACCGAGCCACAAAAGGAGATATTAGAACAGGTGACCAAAATCTTGGTCAAAAAGCTTGGTTTGAGGTCAGGGGAAAAAATCCCCATTGTACAGTTCGTCAGGCAATTGGAAAGGAATCAATTTACAAAGATGCCGGGATTTTCTAAGCTCCCATTTCTATATCAGTTGCCCCAGGAAGCTGCCTCTGTAGCAGGCTGATTCCCCGAGAGCAGTGCCCCTTGCCCTGGTTCGACAGGTTAGGCTGTGGTGGAATCCTGCAAGAACCAGGCTGACAGGAGACTGAGATTCGAATGAACCAGCAGCTGCGGGGGGGGGGGGGGGGCAAAATAATTACTGATTCACAATGAAAAAGCTGAATTGAACTCGGGAGGGGTTAAACCTCGGTTAGTGTTGGTGTTCTTGTTGTAACTGTGCTGCTGTGTGCATCTTAACAAAATGTACGGTTTTAGGAAAATTAGAGGCACTGTACTTGGCTCCCATGTAATCCCTGCATCTTCTCTCCTCCCCTGAAGGTGTGCACTCTGTGACAGCTGTGCTGGAATGTGATCCCTCAGGCTCATGGGTGCGTGATAGAATCTTACAGCACAGAAGGAGGCCATTCGGCCCATCGTGCCTGTGCCGGCTCTTTGACAGTGCTCTCCAATTAGTCCCACTGCCCCCTCGCTCTTTCGCCATTCGCCCTGAAAATTTCTCTATATCCGATTCCCTTTTGAAAGTTACTGTCGGATCTGCTTCCGCCGCCCTTTCAGGCAGCGCGTTCCAGATCACAACAACTCGCTGCGTAAAAGAAAAAATGTTTCCTCATGTCGCCTCTGGTTCTTTTTAGGGTGGCGAACCTGTGGAATTCTCTACCACCGAAGGCTGTGGAGGCCCAGTCACTGAATATATTTAAGAAGGAGATAGATAGATTTCTAGACACAAACGGCATCAAGGGGTATGGGGAGAGAGCGAGAATATTGAGATAGAGGATCAGCCATGATCATATTGAATGGCGGAGCAGGCTCGAAGGGCCGAATGGCCGACTCCTGCTCCTATTTATCTATGTTTCTATGTTTTTTCAAATTATCTTAAATCTGTGACCTCTGGTTACTGACCATCCTGCCAGTGAAAACAGTTTCTCCCTCTCTACTCTATCAAAACTCTTCATGATTTTGAACAGCTTCATTTAATCTCCCCTTAACCGTCTCTGCTCCAGGAAGGTGATGCTTGCTGAGCGAGCAGTGAGCACGGTGTTAGTGCCCGGTGCTGCCAAGCTATGCGGTTTCAGCTGCTTAATCTCTGGCGGTGGCCCCCAACACACACCTGGAGGTCTCCAAGCCATTGCCAATTAGCCCTTGACCCGCCCCGATGTGGGAAAGTGGGACGTGTCCCGTGGAGGAGACAGCTCGCACTCCCTTCCGAGCAAGTGTCGGTGTGGGAGTTTGGTTTGGGAGACCCGCGGGCACGGCGATTGATTTCCATGCAGCTCGCGCACGCGGCCGGCCGAAACGCCAGGCGCAGTGCGCGCAAGGACCGAGCCACCGGGGCGGCAACTGAACGGTTGGGTGTTTGACTCCCCTCACCGATTGATTTGCCATTAGCACCGAGGTTCCAGTGATTGATGGTCGCAGGTCACACTGGGTCAGTCTGATGCCGCTGGGATCGTGCATAAAGGTCTCGGGGAGTGACATTTATTGGCACTCAGCACTCACATCCGCTGCCGTGTTACTCAATAGCTCTGATCTCAGACTGTACACCCAGGGCAGGAGCTTCCTGCTTCTCCCTCCCAATAATCAAAAGCAGCCCTTTAACTTCATTACTTCCAATCCCCTTCAGAGGGCCATTTACTTTTTTCCGTTGCCAGTTTGACAAAGGATTAGCACAGCGAACGTCTTGACCCTTACTCTTCCCCGCCAGTGACTGGACCATCTCCAGGTCAGGTACCCCACCTCACTGGGCAGGCACACTTAGTGCGCCTCATCCTAAGAAGCAGTCCTGTTCACCAGAATATTTCTCAGTCGCCGGTTTGTTCCTGTTTGAATGCTGTGGGCTGGGGGTTTGGAGAGGCCGGTTCTGAGTGCTGTTCCCTCACTGCTGGATTCATCCGAAATCACACCAGGAAATAAAAAATCCCATTCAAACCAATATCCTTCAATGTTCCTTAGCTTGCTTCTGACTCGCATTGCTTCCCCCAACTGACCTGTACCCACCAGTACTGTACCCCAGTGTTATACAGTGGCAGACCTGTACCCACCAGTACTGTACCCCAGTGTTATACAGTGACAGACCTGTACCCGCCAGTACTGTACCCCAGTGTTATACAATGACAGACCTGTACCCACCAGTACTGTACCCCAGTGTTATACAGTGACAGACCTGTACCCACCAGTACTGTACCCCAGGGTTATATAGTGACAGACCTGTACTCACCAGTACTGTACCCCAGTGTTATACAATGACAGACCTATACCCACCAGTACTGTACCCCAGTGTTACACAGTGACAGACCTGTACCCACCAGTACTGTACCCCAGTGTTATACAATGACAGACCTGTACCCACCAGTACTGTGCCCCAGTGTTATACAGTGACAGACCTGTACCCACCAGTACTGTACCCCAGTGTTATACAGTGACAGACCTGTAGCCACCAGTACTATACCCCAGTGTTATACAGTGACAGACCTGTACCCACCAGTACTGTACCCCAGTGTTATACTGTGACAGACTTGTACCCACCAGTACTGTACCCCAGTGTTAGTGACAGACCTGTACCCACCAGTACTGTACCCGTGTTATACAGTGATAGACCTGTACCCACCAGTACTGTACCCCAGTGTTATAGTGACAGACCTGTACCCACCAGTACTGTACTCGTGTTATACAGCGACAGACCTGTACCCACCAGTACTGTACCCGTGTTATACAGTGATAGACCTGTACCCACCAGTACTGTACCCCAGTGTTATACAGTGACAGACCTGTACCCACCAGTACTGTACCCCAGTGTTATACAGTGACAGACCTGTACCCACCAGTACTGTACCCGTGTTATACAGTGATAGACCTGTACCCACCAGTACTGTACCCCAGTGTTATACAGTGATAGACCTGTACCCACCAGTACTGTACCCCAGTGTTATACAGTGACAGACCTGTACCCACCAGTACTGTACCCCAGTGTTATACAGTGACAGACCTGTACTCCATATCCGGGAGGGTTATTGGTGTCCGTGGAACTGCACCCCAACATGAACCAGTTCTGTCGGGGGGGTGGGGTGGGGGTGGGGTCCCCCTCCAACGAACATAGCTGAAAGTTTTGAGACGTTTTTGAAATGTACAGGAATCATTCAGGATGAAGAGAGACTTGGGAAAGTGGGACTCTTCTCATTAGGAAAGAGTAGATCTAGAAGGCCCACCACCACCTTCTTGGGGGCAATTAGGGATGGGCAATAAATGCTGGCCTTGCCAGCAACGTTCATAGCCCGAGAATGATTTTTTTTTTTTTTTTTTTTTTAAAAAGATGTTCAAAGTTAGGAGAGGTTTTGATAAAGAAAACTATTTCCACTGCTCGGTGAGTTGATAACTAGAGGGATTAAATTTCAAGATCATTATTAGAGGAACGAAGGGAGATATCGTTAGGACATGAAATGCCCCATTAGATGGTGAAAGAATCCATAACTGGGTTCAGGTCCCACTCCAGGGACTTGAGTGCAAAAATCTAGGCTGACGCTCCCAGTGCAGTGCTGAGGGAGTGCTACACTGTCAGAGGTGCCGTCTTTCGGATGAGACGTTAAACCGAGGCTCCGTCTGCTCTCTCAGGCGGACGTAAAAGATCCCGCGGCACTATTTTGAAGAAGAGCAGGGGAGTTCTCCCCGGTGTCCTGGGGCCAATATTTATCCCTCAATCAACATCACTAAAAAACAGATGATCTGGCCATTATCACATTGCTGTCTGTGCACAAATTGGCTGCCTCGTTTCCTAAATTACAACAGTGATTACACTTCACAAAGTACTTCATTGGCTGTGGAGCGCTTTGGGACGTCCGGTGGTCGTGAAAGGCGCTATAGAAATGCAAGTCTTTCTTTCTATAATCGTGAAGAAAAATGTAAACAGGCTTGGGGAAAGTGAGGGACACGGACTAAAGTTGATAGCTCTGTGAGCGAGCCAGCCGGCACAGGCCTGATGGGCTGAATGGCCTCCGTCCGCGTTGTAACATTCAGTGCTTCTCCATTTTTAACCGTGTGCTCTTTTCTGCAGGAGTAACCAGGGCTTCATGCACATGAAACTCACCCGAACCAAAGAGAGCAAATACGTCCTGGGTCTGAACAGTCCGCCGTTCGACAGTGTGCCGGAGATCATCCATTACTACACCAGCCGCAAGCTGCCCATCAAAGGAGCTGAGCACATGTCCCTCCTGTACCCAGTGGCTATCAGAACGCTATAGCAACGGGAGCTCATCTGAGCACGTCCCACAGACCAGACTTGTACACAGACTTTCTTTTTTTATAGACGCACTCACTCACACAGAAGCTGTCCAGAGAAGGCAACCTTTGACCTTCAGCCAATGGCACTCCACATGCATGCAGAGAGTGACCAGAGGGACTGGCTTCAGCGTTTGGCCCCACGGACATCCCACCAGCCCAACACCGACTGCGCCCATCCGTGAGACCGCTGATCACCGCAAACTCGAGGCCATGGTTCCCCACCGGAGTTCGGCCAACAACTTGCCGATTTATGAATGCTGAAACGTCTTGGAAATGTAGAGTGTTGTAGGAATCTTTACCTAATGTATATTTAGGGAGAGTTTTTTCCAGTTAATTTTTGAGGCCGATTTGGGGCTTGGAGGGCCTGTATCCGACCTCAAAGCTCCTCTTGGGTGTGAGGGCACCAAACTGCCCCTAATATTGTACTAAATTAACAAGCTGACAGGCCACAAGATGACTAGGGTGGGAAATACGAAAAGGGCACACTGGTGCACTAGGAGGCGATCTTCTGAGGATGTGCTAAGCATCATTGTGGGCAATGTACAGGGAGCTTTACTCTGTATCTAACCCGTGCTGTACCTGCCCTGGGAGTGTTTGATGGGGACAGTGTAGATGGAGCTTTACTCTGTATCTAACCCGTGCTGTACCTGCCCTGGGAGTGTTTGATGGGACAGTGTAGAGGGAGCTTTACTCTGTATCTAACCCGTGCTGTACCTGCCCTGGGTGTGTTTGATGGGACAGTGTAGAGGGAGCTTTACTCTGTATCTAACCCGTGTTGTACCTGCCCTGGGTGTGTTTGATGGGACAGTGTAGAGGGAGCTTTACTCTGTATCTAACCCGTGCTGTACCTGCCCTGGGAGTGTTTGATGGGACAGTGTAGAGGGAGCTTTACTCTGTATCTAACCCATGCTGTACCTGCCCTGGGAGTGTTTGATGGGACAGTGTAGAGGGAGCTTTACTCTGTATCTAACCCGTGCTGTACCTGCCCTGGGAGTGTTTGATGGGACACTGGGTGCCTGAAATGGGGAAAGTTACCTTCTCCAGCACTAACCTCTCTCACCTTGAAGAACACAAATGGAAAATAAATAGTGACCATGGAGCTGTTTGAAATGTGACCTCGTCCTTCACAGTCAGATTCCTGTATCCATGTGCTAAACACCATCTAGTATTGAAAAAAGCGACACAATTTCACCCCTCACATTTAATCAGAGCAGGAATGTGAAGGGTTCTGGTACGTTTGGGGAACAGAGACTGCTTTTCAGAAAGCCCAACGTTGAGTTAGAGTCTCGGAGATCATGCAGAACAGGTTCAGCTAAAGGGGCATTGAATCAGCGTAGAAATCACTGATGGTAATATCAGTAGATGCGCCCAGTACTCTCTGCACTAATTTAGTGGAGGCGTATATTTTAAATGGGGGACACGGGGTGTCTCACTAACACACTTAGTCTTTGTTTGGCAAAATCATCAACAGTCATTTCTACATTTTCCAACTCCCGCCGTGTTTTAGTACTGTGCAAGTTGCACGTGTCCTTTTATGATTTAGGGCCTGTTTGCACACTCCTTTCAGTAAAGAAATTCCTTTTCAAGTTACAACATATTACAAAGTATTTACAGCACAGAAACAGGCCATTCGGCCCAACCAGTCCATGCCGGTGTTTATGCTCCACTCGATCCTCCTCCCGTCTTTCCTCATCTAACTCTATCAGCGTAACCCTCTATTCCCTTCTCCCTCATGTGTTTTTCTAGCCTCCCCTTAAATGCCTCTGTACTATTCGCTTCAACCACTCCCTGTGGCAGCGAGTTCCACATTCTCACCACTCTGGGGAAAGAAGTTTCTCCTGAATTCCTTATTGGATTTATTAGTGACTATTTTATATTTATGGTTGCTAGTTCTGGTCTCCCACAAGTAGAAACATCTTCTCTACGTCTACCCTATCGAACCCTTTCATAATTGTGAAGGCCTCTATCAGGTCGCCCTCTCGGCCTTCTCTTTTCTAGAGAAAAGAGCCCCGGCCTTTTTCCTCTTCAGTTCAGTAACAGGCAACACTGGAACACACAGAGGGTCAGACAACAATAGGTGAAGTCCTTCGGGTGAAACGCTGCAACAGCACAGTTTTGAAGGGTAGTTAGTTCAGACCTCCGCGGTTTGGGTACGGTAGTGTCGTGGCTATGTTACTGGACTAGTAATCCAGTGGCCTGAGCCAATAACCCAGAGAACGGGAGCTCAAATCCCATCATGGGCAGTTTGAGAATTTGAATTCAGTTTTAATAAAAATCCAGGAATAAAAAGCTGGTGTCGGTAAAAGTGACCATGAAGCTGTCGGATTGTCGTAAACACCCAACTGGTTCACCAATGTCCCTTTAGGGAAGGGAAACCTGCCGTATTTACCCGGTCTGGGCCTGTATGTGACTCCAGACCCACACCAACGTGGTTGACTCTTAACTACCCTCAGAGGTGGTGTGTGAGCCACTCAGTTTTATCAAATCGTTATTGGGCAACTTGGGTTGGGTAATTAATGCTGAGCTTGTCAGCGTATGTAATGTAAAATAATAGCTGATCAGTCATCTGTCGTCAGGCTTCCTAGTGAGGTCTTGGTACAAAGTCTATGGATTGCATTTTAACCCAGTGGCCTGTTGGACGGAGACAAGCGGTTGTTGTACAGTTACAGACAGGAGGGTCCCCAGGTTGGGACCGTGGAGTGAACCAAGTTGGCCGACCTGAGCTTGAGCCGCAGCTGGGACTCCGCAACTGGCGCCCGCAACGTGGGTTCAAAGAAACGCGACGGACGAGACCACCCGGGGGGTGGGGGGGGGGGCCCTGCTCCTGATCCGGCGGTTCCCACTGGGAAGTGGGGGCGTGCGAATATTGGGAGAGGGGCAAGTTTGGCCCTCAGCTGCCCATAACCCCCCTGCTGCAAAAACGTCCCGTCTGCACTGACGGTCCAGGCTCGCCCCCCCTGAAGGTTGGGCACTTGGGTGAGAAACCAGGGCTCCGTGAAACCGTGTTCCAGCCAGGGTCGGCACTTTCCGAAGAGGAGAGCAAGAAACTGAGAAGGGAAAGGGTGCGGGCAACATCGAGCAATTAGGAAATAGCCCTCGGAGTTAAAGAACTCAATGCTGCTTGAAGCTTCCAAAATGGCGCCACTGGTTCAGGAAGAACGTTGTTTAACGATTCCTCGAAATGGTGAACGACACTGTGTGGAGCCCCTTTTGGTACATGTTATTTATTTAAAAATAGTGACTGATCTGCAGAAAGTGTGGTTTCTGATATGATGTATCTATGAAAATAAAACTTTCGATGCTTGTTTAATATGATCTTGCCTTTTGGTTCCTGGATGTGTTCTGGTCCGGTCACGCGGTGTCGCTGGCTTTGTGTCGAGGACCACAATCCCAAATACCGTCTTTCTCGAGGCCCGCTCTCGGGCATGGTATCTCAGTACGGCCAAACTGTCCCCCAAGATCCATTTTGAAAGCACAGAGTCATGAATTTTATCGTTCATGAAGAAATGACTCATGAAGTAACACTGGGCAGCCAGCTGGTGGCACCGTCCAAGGAGTATAAATACTCGGGCGTGGGCCCAGCTTGCTGAGGATTTTTTGTAACCAGGAACAAGTGATGTAACTAGAATCTCATGGTTGTGAAACAGTTGATTAAATTGATGTAAAAAGACTACTGTCTTTTTACATCACAGCGCGAGACCTTTAGATTGCGACTCATTGAAGAACCGTAAAAGATTTTTCTTTACCCATTTGACGCAGGCTATTGCCTGAGGAAATTGTCGCTTAAGTGGTTCATGGTCTCCGTTCTATTGCAGCTCGGTGTCACAAGGTGAAGACTATTGCCCATTGATGCTGAATAATGGGTAATAGAACTATAGAGTGGCACACAGCAGCGGTACAGCCAATGGTGATTCAGGGCCAGTAACAGGAGTGTAATAAATAGTAGGCCGCAGGCTGTGCTCGGAATGGGAGATAGATCTGGCTGCTTTCAGGGGCTCCCGAATAACGAAAGGAATGTCGACTTAAGCATTTTATTATTTCTGATTTTTTTAATTTTCTGTTTAAAAAAAAATCTTTTAGAGGAACCGGTTAGTCGGCTGACCTCGGGGATGTCCCGAGGAACACAATGGTTGAAGATGAATAGTTAACATAAGGTTACATAAGAAATAGGAGCAGGAATAGGCCACTTGGCCCCTCGAGCCTGCTCTGCCATTCAATAAGATCATGGCTGATCTTGGGCTCAAAGCCACTTCCCTGCCCGCTCCCCATAACCCTTCACTCCCTTATCTTGCAAAAATCTGTCTATCTCCACTTTAAATGTATTTAATGACCCAGCCTCCATGGCTCTCTGGGGCAGAGAATTCCACAGATTTACGACTCTCTGAGAGAAGAAATTCTTCCTCATCTCAGTTCTAAAAGGGCGACCCTTTATTCTGAAACTATGCCCCCGAGTTCTAGATTTCCCCACGAGGGGAAACATCCTCTCAGCATCTACCTTGTCGAGCCCCCTCAGTATCTTATATGTTTCAATAAGATCACCTCTCATTCTTCTAAACTCCAATGAGTATAGGCCCAACCAGCTCAACCTTTCTTCATAAGTCAACCCCTTCATCTCTCAAATTAATGATGGTTTATTGATATGCCAGAGGCGAGAGAATCTTTTGTTCCTGATTGATCATGGCATGGGGAGAACTCCCTGCTCTTCTTCAAATAGTGTTGTGGAATATGTTAGACCCTCTTACGATGTTTTTTTTTTTAAGTGGTGTTAGTTGAGGGATTAATATGGCCTAGGACCTCCCCTACTCTTTGAGAAACAGAAGATAGGAGCAGGAGTAGGCCATTTGGCCCCTCGAGCCTGCTCTGCCATTCAATGCGATCATGGCTGATCATCCAAATTCAGTACCCTGTCCCTGCTTTCTCCCCATACCCCTTGATGGGGGAAAAGTGACAATACACCCACCTGAGCAGGGCCTTGGTTTAATGTCTCATCAGAAAGACGGCACCTCTGACAACGGAATACTCCCTCAGTACTGCATTGAAGTTTCAGGCTAGAGTATGTGCCCAAACTTCTGGAGAGGAGCTTGAACCCTCCCCAACCTTCCGACTCAGATGAGCGTTACCAAACTGGCCTGTCGTAAACCTTTGGCCGGCCTCCCATCTTCCGCCCTCCATAAACTTGAGCTCAGCCAAAACTCTGCTGCCCCCGTGTCCCAACCAACACCGCGTCCCGCTCACCCGTCACCCCCTGGTGCTCGCTGACCTACGTTGGCTCCCAGACCACCAAGGCCTCAGTTTTAAATTCCCACCCGCGTGTTTAAAATCCTTCCCTGGCCTCGCCCCTCCCTATCTCTGTAACCTCCTCCAGCCCTACAACCCTCCGAGATCTCCGCGTTCCTCCAATTCTGACCTCTTGTGCATCCCCGATTTTAATCGCTCCACCATTAGGCGCCGTGCCTTCAGCTGTCCAGGCCCTAAGCTCTGGAATTCCCTCCCTAAACCTCTCCGCCTCTCCTCATTTAAGTTGCTCCTTAAAACCTACTTCTTTGACCAAGTTTTTAGTCACCTGGCCCAATATCTCCTTATGTGGCTCGGTGTCGAATTTTGTCTGATTTACACTCCTGTGAAGAGCCCTGGGATGTTAAAGGCGCTGGATAAATGGAAGTTGTTGTTTTAAATATATAAAGCATGTCCATTTCAGAAGTTGAAGGATGTTATTACATTCCCTGTAGCTCCGTGTGAAATCAATGAAAACACCAACTCACGGGAAAGTGACGGTGACTGGATCACCACGGTGACTGGGTCCCGGCGGTGACTGGGTCACCACGGTGACTGGGTCCCAGCGGCATTCCTTTTGGAAAATTGGCAACTCCTAAAGTGTCAGAAAAGCAAACTATGGGAGAAGAAGTCAACCAGAGCACCAGAGTGCTGTTTTTTTGAAGTGTGCCACCTGGATTGGACGGCCTCGGCCCTATCTGTCAAGGTTTGAGGGCTCCTGTCGATAAGTCTCAGTTGGATTGTTGCAGTGGGTCAGTAGTCAGCGGGCGTGACGCCCGGGTTGGGAACCAGACAGTTCTCTCTACTATTTGATTTTGACGAGGCTTATCCATCCACTCAACAGGCCGTCCTCGGGCAGACCCGGGCTCTTCCCCCGTGGGGGGCCATTCGGTTGCAGCCACTGACACATTGTGTGGTTGAGCTTCTCCAAAGGAGATTGGGATGGGCTGTTGGGCGGTTGAGGAGGTTGGGATTGGCCAGGCTGCGGGAAGGTTCAACAATTGGCCTCGGCAACTCCGGGCTAGGGAGGGGAAGATAAATCAGCCAGGATCCCTGCTTCCAAACACTTCCTGGCCAGATCCCCGGCAGTCAGTGGGGATGGGGTCTGAAGGCGATCCGGGGGGGGGGGTGGGTGGGAGGGGGATCCCAGTCACGATCGGCCTCAGATACACAAGGCTTCCTTGTGAGGCCTGTGGGGAACCCACCTGCTGCTCCTGGCCCGCAAGGCCGTGTCAGCCGTGGCTCAGTGGGTAGCACTCTCACCACTCGCCACTCGCCTCTCGCCACTCGCCACTAGCAGATTCCAGATCGTGACATCCTTGCGCTTGGAACGCCCCGTTAACGGCGCAGATGGAAAATTGACTGTCGCCCCCTAGCTTAGCGCCAGGCCTGGACAACGGCAGGAAGAGGAGGCGTGATGCAGTCGGACGGCTAGCTGTAGGAGCGGTATTTAACGGGATCAACATCCGCTTTCATTTTAGTCGTCAATCAATGCTGCCTTCTCAGTTTTACAGAGCGAAACTGCCGTTTTCAGTGAGGTAAACGTTTATTACTTTCAGGAGTGTTCTGCCCGCTAAAAATTCGTCAGTTTGATTCTGCTAACATTTGGAAGTCCTACACTTGGTTATGTTAACGGGGGCTGTACTGGCGCTCGACCTCGCCCACCAGCATCAACGTCGGAGGCAGCAGAGGCAGAGACAAACATTGGAAACTGTGGCCGTAGGGAGGAGGCTTTACCCTCCCAGGGTATTCTGGGAGAACTTCTCCTACATCAATCTCACTGAGCAGCAGCATGTTAGAAGGCTCTGCTTCACCAAGGAGGTGGTCACAGAGCTCTGCCACCTCCTGCAGCCAGACCTTGAGCCTCAGATCAGGACCACCACAGCTCTCTCACCATCGCTCTCAATTTCTAGGGCAGCGGATCATTCCAGAGTGCGACAGGCGACATCTCCAACATCTCCCAGTTTGCTGTCCATTGCGCCATCCGGGAGGTCACAGAGGCTCTCTACGAAAGGAGAAGGGACTACATTTCCTTCCCCATCACCAGAGAGAAGCAGGACGAGCGTGCATGAGGCTTTGCCAGGATAGCGGGATTCCCCGTGGTGCAGGGCACCATTGACCGCACCCACGTCGCTTTGCGGGCACCCCGTAACAATCCTACTGCACTTGATGTGCAGCTGGTGTGCGACCACAGACAGCCAATCCTCAATGTGAATGCCCACTATCCTGGCAGCAGCCACGATGCCTTCATCCTGCGCTAGACCGGTGTTCCCAACACTCTTCCAGCCACCACATCAAGCTCGCGGCTGGCTGGTCGGAGACCAGGGCCATCCGCTCTCCACCTGGCTCATGACTCCCCTCCGCAACCCCAACGCTCCTGCCCAGCACTCATATAATGAGAGCCGTGCCAGCACCAGGAACATCCGATTGGAGTGCCCCTGATTGCTTAAAAATTTGTTTTTATGGGATGTGGGCATCGCTGGCAAAGCCAGCATTTATTGCCCATCTCTAATCGCCCCTTGAGGAATTGGTTAGCACTCTGTGTAGCGCCCTAAGTTAGGTGATTAGTGCTTGATTCAGCACTCCAGCTCTTTCTTGGAGTGCTAACAATCAATATAGCGGGAGGTCAGAAAGATTAGCGCCCGGCGCTAACTCTGCAACTTTTCCTGGGACTAGGGACAGGGTCACTGGCAAGGCTTGGAAGCTAAGCAGAGCCAGGCCTGGTTAGTACCTGGAGGGGTGACCATCAGGGAAGACCAGGTGCAGAAGGTCACGGAAGGAGCCCCGAGGAGGGGCGGTTGGTGAGAAGGTCACGGAAGGAGCCACGGGAGGAGCGGCTGGTGAGCAGGCCCGGGCGGTGGGCTGAAGATTGTCGGACAGGAGGAATGGTGGAAATGGAATGGCGGCACGCACTGACGCAGCGGCTTTGCTTCTCCCAGTCATGGGAGCTTGCAAGATCACATTTCGTTGTTCATGTACTTGTGCAATGACAATAAAGTTGAATTATTATTATTATTATTATTTATAATTTAGCGCCCCCAACAGGAGCGATACTGAATTTCTCGCCCATAAGTACTAAAGCCAGGAAGTGATGGTAAACCTTTATAAATCACTGGGTTCGGCCCCAGCTGGAGTATTGGGTCCAATTTTGGGCACCACACTTTAGGAAGGACGTGAAGGCTTTGCAGAGGGTGCAGAGAGATTTACTAGAACGGTCCCAGGGCTGAGGGATTACAGTTACGTGGATAGACTGGAGAAGCTGGGGTTGTTCTCCTTCGAGCAGAGAAGGCTAAGAGGAGATTTGATAGAGGTGTTTAAAATCATGAAGGGTTTGGATAGAGTAAATAAAGAGAAACTGTTTCCAGTGGCTGAAGGCTCGATAACCAGAGGGCACAGATTTAAGGTGATTGGCAAAAGAACCAGAGGCGACATGAGGAAAAACTTTTTTACGCAACGAGGGGTTAAGATTTGGAACGCGCTGCCTGATAGGGCGGTGGATACAGATTCAATAGTAGCCTTCAAAAGGGAATTGGATAAATACTTGAAGGAGAAAAAAATTGCAGGGATATGGGGAAAGAGCGGGGGGAGTGGGACTGACTGGATTGCTCTTCGAAAGAGCCGGCGCAGACTCGATGGGCCGAATGGCCTCCTTCTGTGCTGTACTATTCTATAAAAAAAAATCAAGCCTTTCAGGAGACGAGGGAAGAAGATAAAAACAAGAAAAAGTTCCATCAGATGTTTAGATGGACCTAGGTATGAACACACAACATTTCAAACCTTCAGTGACCTTTCCAGCCTTCTATATGGAAGGCACTGCAGACTGACTCCCTCCCTCCCTCGCTCCCTCGCTCCTTCGCTCCTTCCCATAGACTTCATTTGACAAAACTGTCAGTGAAGTAAAAGGTCAGGAATATTTCTCCTGCAGTCTGTTTATGATTAGATTTTTCTCTCACTAAACTCTTGACAAAACGTTGCCATAACTGCTGATGACTGAAAACCCCATTGTGTTTGAGAGCACTGTTGTACAGCTGCAGGCACTACACAGCTCCCTGTTCATACATCTCTCCGCGAGGACCGACTGCAAATGAGGTTATTGTTGTTGAAAATGAGACGCTTCATATTTCTATAATTTTCTCCCGCACCCTGTTACATGCTGGAGTTATGGTTTCATCAGCAGCTTCCCCCCCTCTCCCCTCTTCCCCCTCCTCTCCCCCTTACCCCCCTCTCCCCCTCACCTCCACCCTCTCCACCCTCCTCTCCCCCTTCACCCTCCTCTCCCCCTTCACCCTCCTCTCCCCCTTCACCCTCCTCTCCCCCTTCACCCTCCTCTCCCCCTTACCCCCCTCTCCCCCTCACCTCCACCCTCTCCCCCTCCACCCTCCTCTCCCCCTTCACCCTCCTCTCCCCCTTCACCCTCTCTCCCTCTCCCCCTCTCCCCCTCTCCCAATCCCCTCCACCCTCTCCACTTCTCCTCTCGCCACGTCTCCTCCACCATTCCACCCTCTCTCCCCTCCACTCCTCTCCCCTCTCCATCCTTCTCCCCCTCCACCCCATTCCCCTCTCCACTTCCCCTCCACCCTCCTCCGCCCCATTCCCATTCCCCTCTCCCCATACGTCTCCACCCCTCTCCCCCTCAACCCCTCTCCTCTCCACCCTCTCTCCCCTCCCCCCTCTCTCCCCTCCCCCCTCTCTCCCCTCCACTCCTCCCCCCCCCTCCCCCGCAGAACCAAGATCCAATCTGGGACCCTCCTGCTCACATCTTTCCGCGGGTTTGTGGACTGAGTCAGTCCTTGGCACTGACAAAATCTCACCTCGCTGTGAATTAGTTGCCTGCAGTTAATGTCAAACCGTTCCAGGTTAAAATACAGTTAGTCGTTGTAATTCAGCTTGGCTCAGCCACCCAGCGCCGTGGAGGCAGTGGCTCGTGGGTGTAATCCAGGCTGACACCCCAGTGGAGCAACAAGGGAGCACGGCATTGTCCATCAGATGAGACGTTACACCGAGGCTGCCTCCCAGTTCAGGTGAATCTCCTGGCACTCGTCCAAGAGTTTGCACCGAGAGACAGGGGAAGTATTGCTGCTCAGGGCAGATTTGATGGATTGAAGTGGATTCACTGCTTGAAATATTGGGCTTAATTTTACAGTTATAAAATATCTCTATTAAAAAATGAGGGAAATAATTCACCGTGCCGCCCCGTGTAATTGGGCACATGGACATAGAAACATAGGAGCAGGAGTCGGCCATTCGGCCCCTCGAGCCTGCTCCACCATTCAATATGATCATGGCTGATCCTCTATCTCAATACCATATTCCCGCTCTCTCCCCATACCCCGTGATGCCTTTTGTGTCTAGAAATCTATCTCCTTCTTAAATATATTCAGTGAATTGGCCTCTACAGCCTTCTGTGGTAGAGAATTCCACAGGTTCACCACCCTCTGAGTGAAGAAATTTCTCCTCATCTCAGTCCTAAATGTCCTACCCCGTATCCTGAGACTGTGACCCCTCGTTCTAGGCCCCCCAGCCAGGGGAAACATCCTCCCTGCATCCAGTCTGTTTAGCCCTGTCAGAATTTTATATGTTTCAGTGAGATCCTCTATCATTCTTCTAAACTCTGGATTTCTAGTGGACAACTAACTATTGGTGGGTTTTGGTGACCGCCACTCTGTACTGGCGGTAGAATTGTCCCCGAAGGCGTTGATTCTTGCTGGGGACTGGGCTGATCCTGTACCGTCCCATCCGGTCCCATCCTCGCGCCGTCCCCTTCCCCATCCCGTCTCATCCTTGCCCTGTCCCGTCCCGCCCATCCCCAATTCTGTCCTGGTCCAACACCCGCACGGGCACTGGGACCAGGAGCAGGAACTCCGGATGGATTTTTTTCCCCCCCCCCCTTTCCTAACTCGGGAACACGGGGTCAACAGCAGCTCGGGATCGACTAACCCAGGGAGAAAGCCTTGAGGTCTGTGGGGGCTCATTTCCTCACACTGAGCAGAGCCCCTGTGCACTGGTCTCCACAGAGTCCCTTCACACACAGCTGGAATACTGCGTACAGTTCTGGTCACCGCATTACAGGAAGGATGTGATTGCACTAGAGGGGGTACAGAGGAGATTTACCAGGATGTTGCTTGGATTGGGGAATTTTAGCTATGAGGAAAGATTGGATAGGCTGGAGTTGTTTTCTTTGGAACAGAGGAGGCTGAGGGGAAATTTAATTGAGGTGTATAAAATGATGAGGGGCCTGGATAGAGTGGATAAGAAGGACCTATTTCCCTTAGCAGAGAGGGTCAATAACCAGGGGACAGAGATTTAAAGTAATTGGTAGGAGGATTAGAGGGGAGTTGAGGAGAACTTTGTTCACCCAGAGGGTGGTGGGGGTCTGGAACTCACTGCCTGAAAGGGTGGGAGAGGCAGAAACCCTCATCACATTTAAAAAGTACTTGGATATGTACTTGAAGTGCCGTAACCTGCAGGGCTACGGACCAAGAGCTGGAGAGTGGGATTAGGCTGGAGAGCTCTTTGTCGGCCGGCACGGACACGATGGGCCGAATGGCCTCCTCCTGCGCCGTAAATTTCTCTGATTCAATGGTGTATCAAAGGATGTTGCAATATTGTCATGTTGAAGCGCCTTGGGGAGGCTTTGCTACATTAAAGGCGCTACATCAATGCAAGTTGTTGGGGACTCCGTTGTCCATCAAAGCACAACAGCTGACCCAGTGCTCCTCCAGCATTCAGGTACACAGAATCAAGTCAAAAACGCAATCAGATGTTTAAGGGTAAGAATTCAGAAGGAATTTTGAAAGATCAAAAAATATTAGGCCAGCCACTGAGTGTTCATCTTTCACCTCTGCGTAATAGGGCCCACCTCCCTTGCTGCATCTCAGCGTGCTGCACTGACACTGTGGCTGTGACTGTGGACAATGTTGCAGGCGGAAGCCCTGCTGGAAGAACACTTCCATTCTCTGTAGTCTTCTGTCCACAGGCCAATGGTCTTGTATAAATAATGTACGAGCTCTATTGAGCAATTGGTCTCCAATGTCACACAGCTGACACTGTTGCCGGTGGCAGCTAGCTACTGTTAACATGCCTCTTCAGAAAAGAATGCAGCCCCTCAGCTAGAACAAACAGTGCCCCAGCTGTCTGGCATCAGTGATAGTTTCGCAGCTCTCGAGTTACAAGGGTATCCATTCGCCTGCTATCTTGCCTGGAGCAGCTTGCAGTTAGACTAGCCTTTATTTCTCACATATCTGGGTTTGTCTTTCTGAAACCTCCACCCACACACACACACCCACACCCACAGACAGACCCACAAACCCACATACACAGACCCACACACACACCCAACCACACCCACACACACAGACCCACACACACCACAGACAGACCCACAGACCCACACACACAGACCCACACACAGACCCACACACACAGACCCACAGACAGACCCACAAACCCACATACACAGACCCACACACACACCCAACCACACCCACACACACAGACCCACACACACCACAGACAGACCCACAGACCCACACACACAGACCCACACACAGACCCACACACACAGACCCACACACACAGACCCACAAACACAGACCCACACACAGACACCCAACCACACCCCCACACACAGACCCACACACACAGACCCACACACACAGACCCACACACACAGACCCACACACACCACAGACAGACCCACAGACCCACACACACAGACCCACACACACAGACCCACACACAGACCCACACACACAGACCCACAGACAGACCCACAAACCCACATACACAGACCCACACACACACCCAACCACACCCACACACACAGACCCACACACACCACAGACAGACCCACACACACAGACCCACACACAGACCCACACACACAGACCCACACACACAGACCCACACACACAGACCCACACACAGACACCCAACCACACCCCCACACACAGACCCACACACACAGACCCACACACACAGACCCACACACACAGACCCAACCACACAGACCCAACCACACAGACCCACATACAAACCCACACACAGAGCCACATACAAACCCACACACAGACCCACATACACACCACACACAGAGCCACACACCCCACCCACACACAGACCCACCCAACCACACTCCACCCACACACACCCCACCCACACACACACACCCCACCCACCCACACTCCACCCACACACACCCCACCCACACACACACACCCCACCCACACACACACACCCCACCCACACACAGACCCACACACACACACACAGACCCACACACACACACACAGACCCACACACACAAACCCACACCCACACACAAACCCAAGTACACACACAGATCACACACACCCCACCCAGACAGACCCACACACACACACACACACCACGCCCACACACGGACCCACACACAGACCCACACACACAAGCACAAATACACACACTTGCATACACAAGCAAACACATGTGCATGCACAGATGTACACACAGACATGCGCAAGCACACATACGTAGACACGCATTCATGCACACACAGCCTACGTCTTGCCCTAACATTTATTTCCCAGCGGTATTGAGCTAAAAAAATCACTGGGGGAAATCAGGGCCAGACATTTGGAGCTATCTAACTGGAGCTCCTCAGAGCCCTGGTCACTATAGGCTTCACCCAGTGTTACACTAAGCCGTACAGACCAGAAGTTCAATCTCTATCTGAGCTGGGCTGGTTGGCGTCAGTTATGATGCTCCGATTCCTAGAAGTGTCGGCAGCTGCAGGTGAGGAAAAGGTCCAGACAGGGATTCCGCTGCAGACCGTTATCCATGTGTCCCTGTCCGTGTGTGTGGAAGTTCGGTGAGTGCAGTATCACCTCTTTCCAACTGCTTAAGCAGCTTGCCAACATTCACCATCTAAGAACATAAGAAATAGGAGCAGGAGTCGGCCATTCGGCCCCTCGAGCCTGCTCCGCCATTCAATAAGATCAGGGCTGATCTTCGACCTCAACTCCACTTTCCTGCCCGATCCCCAAATGTCCAAAAATCTATCGATCTCAGCCTTGAATATACTCAACGACTGAGCCTCCACAGCCCTCTGGGGCAGAGAATTCCAAAGATTCACAACCCTCTGAGTGAAGAAATTCCTCATCTCAGTGTTAAATGGCCGACCCCTTATCCTGAGACTGTGCCCCCTAGTTCTAGACTCTCCAGCCAGGGGAAACAACCTCTCAGCATCGACCCTGTCAATCCCCTTCCGAATCTTGTATGAGGAATGAGGAATCTTGTATCAAGTATGAGGAATGGCCTCTTGGCTGAGGGAGTGGATCTCAGTGTCAGGCTCCATCAGCCCTCGTTAACCTTTTAATTCTGGCACCAGTTTTAGTGAACGGCCAGATCGGAAGCTGTGTCCTCAGTCTATAATCACAGCTGCTGAATGACAATCATTAACAGAAAGATTGTGCACTTGTCCGATTCACCACGGGGCCCCCTTTAGGGGAATAAAAACTGTGTTGACAATTTATTTTTTTGTTTGATGTAAAGTATAGCTTGGCAAACGATTTAAACTGTTCAGAAAAATATGTCTTATGAATTCAGTTTGAACATTGTGAGGCTCTTGTACAAAACGATTCACTGCCAGCGACCCCCTGCAAATATTGGCACAATCTCAGGGCCTCCTGCAAATATTGACACACTACAGGGAGCGCTGTGAATACTGGCACACTCCCAGAGACCACTGCAATACTGACACATGCCTGGCGACCTCCTGTAATACTGGGCCAGATTCTGCTGTCAAAATAACGGTGAGGCTAATAGCTCTCGCTGTTATCTATGTGTAACTGGTAGAGCATCTTCAAGCGAGGGGCAGATGCGCAGTTAAACATACTTTAAACATTCACTCCCTCCACCACCGGCGCACCGTGGCTGCAGTGTGTACCATCTACAAGATGCACTGCAGCAACTCGCCAAGGCTTCTTCGGCAGCACCTCCCAAACCTGTGACCTCTCCCACCTAGAAGGACAAGAGCAGCAGGCGCATGGGAACACCACCACCTCCAAGTTCCCCTCCCAGTCACACACCATCCTGACTTGGAAATATATCGGCCGATCCTTCATCGTCGCTGGGTCAAAATCCTGGAACTCCCTCCCTAACAGCACTGTGGGAGCACCTTCACCACACGGACTGCAGCGGTTCAAGAAGGCGGCTCACCACCACCTTCTCAAGGGCAATTAGGGATGGGCAATAAATGCTGGCCTTGCCAGCGATACCCACATCCCAGGAACGAATTTTTAAAAAATCCAAGAGTTGATTTGCGAAAACGGCATCTCGCTGTCTGCCTCACCACTGAGGTGTTGAATATCATGAAGTTGCTGTGTCTGCACGGCAGATACGAACTAAACCCACCACAGATATTTAGGGCTAGTAATTATTGGCATAAGTACCCTTTTAACAACATGATATGTGTTACTGACTGCCAATCAACCTCTCTGACCGTGAAAATTAACTATTAAAAGCGTGGAGTCTCATTCCTTCAGGCTTTGAATTTTTGGGGAGATTTTTAAAATGTCAAATTAAAATAAAAAATTCTTACTTCCTTTTCTGTCCTTTTTCCTTTCACTCTTAATCCAATCTTTCTTTCCCTCTCTTTCTCTTTCTGCACCTAATTTGACATTGAATTCACCCCCTTTAATTCACCCTTCTAAGGATAAGGGGTAAGCCATTTAGGACAGAGATGAGGAGGAATTTCTTCACCCAGAGTGTGGTGAACCTGTGGAATTCTCTACCACAGAAGGCAGTGGAGGCCAATTCATTAAATATATTCAAGGAGGAGTTAGATACCTGTATATTTCTTAAGGCTAAGGGGATTAAGGGATATGGGGAGAAAGCAGGGATCGGGTACTGAATTTGGATGATCAGCCATGATCGCATTGAATGGCGGAACAGGCTCGAGGGGCCGAATGGCCCACTCCTGCTCCTATCTTCTATATTTCTACCCTCCTTCTCAGTCCTTCCTCCGTTTATTTCCCCAATCCTTAAATCTCATTGGTTCAGGAGATGCCCTGTTGGTTGCCCTGTTCACTCGGGTCCCAGTTGCCCTGTTTCCCTCGCTGCGCCGTTATCGGCTCACGCTCTCAGCAGCTTTGTGGGCAAGAATGCTTTGAGCTGAAAGGTGCTGGGTCAAGTCTAACTAACGGCAGACAGCGTTAGATGCCCCGCCACAGCAAAATCTGGCCGAGGGACACAGTCTGAGTGACCATGTGCAAACACTGACATACTCCTGGAGATTCCCTGTCTTAAGTCTAACTGAAGGAGATGATTAGCGTCCTACAGCACCTATTCACAAGTAGTGGCCACTGCCCCCGTCTCTAGGTACAGATGCTCTAGTCACTTATCTGGCATCGGATTTTAGGAAAGAATGGAGCCAAAATATTTTCTTCCAAGGCTCCCCCTCTTCGGAGTATTGCGTGGAATGGGCCTATACTCTCTGGAGTTTAGAAGAATGAGAGGTGATCTCCTTGAAACATACAAGATTCTGAGGGGGATTGACAGGGTAGATGCTGAGAGGTTGTTTCCCCCTGGATGGAGAGTCTAGAACTAGGGGGCGTAGTCTCGGGATAAGGGGTCGGCCATTTAGGACTGAGATGAGGAGGAATTTCTTCACTCAGAGGGTTGTGAATCTTTGGAATTCTCTGCCCCAGAGGGCTGTGGATGCTCAGTCGTTGAGTATATTCAAGGCTGAGATCGATAGATTTTTGGACTCTAGGGGAATCAAGGGATATGGAGATCGGCTGGGAAAGTGGAGTTGAGGTCGATGATCAGCCCTGATCTTATTGAATGGCGGGGCAGGCTCGAGGGGCCGAATGGCCGACTCCTGCTCCTAATTCTTATGTCCTTAACTCACACAGGGTTACAGTTCTGTAGATACCCCTGCTAAAGGAGATAAAAGGGTTAAATTACGAGGACAGGTTACATAGACTAGGCTTGTATCCCCTTGAGTGTAGAAGATTACGGGGTGACCTAATCGAGGTGTTTTAGATGATTAGGGTTAGGGTTAGGGTTAGGGTTAGGGTTGATAGGGTAGACAAGAGATAACCTATTTCCTCTGGTGGGGGGGAGTCCAGAACCAGTGAGCATAACCTTCAAATCAGAGCCAGGCCGTTCAGGGCTGATGCCAGGAAGCACTTCTTCACACAAAGGGTGGTGGAAATCTGGAACTCTCTCCCCCCAAAAAAAGTTGTTGAGGCCGGGGGTCAATTGCAAATTTCCAAAACTGAGATTGATAGTTTTTTGTTAGGCAAGGGTATTATGGGATACGGAACTAAGGCGGGTGGATGGAGTTAAGATACAGATCAGCTAATTGAATGGTGGAACAGGTTCGAGGGGCAGAATGGCCTCTTCCTGTTCCTATGTTCCCCTAGTATCTCGCCATGTGGATATTCTGAGGTTAGGCAGTGAGTCTTAACAGCCAATCTCAACCTTGCCCTAACCAGACACCCAGACACTTTCCAGCGATGTCACTGGACAATCACTTGGCTGCGTGTGTGTGTGTCTCCTTGGGCCAGAGTTGTTGAAGCCTCCATGGCTGAGATCAGCCAGCCCAGCCAACTGACTTCAAACCTGTACCTTCAGGTTTGCGAGAATGAGTGCTGCACTTTGGTGATTCCAAGACTGGCCTCTCAAAGGCTATAGACTGTAGGAACAAAACAGAAGACCGAGGGGTATGAGGAGCTTCATGATTCTGAGGTTGCGGTGTCGAGATTTGATCTCAACACATTGAACATTCAATGCGGAAGAGTAGGCAGCACTCCCTCAGCTGCAGTGTCAGCCGTGGCTCAGTGTGGGTCACACTCTCGCCTCTGAGTCAGAAGGTCGTGGGTTCAAGTCCCCACTCCATGAGACTTGACCACAAGTCTTGACACTCCAGTTGCAGTACTGAGGGAGTGCCACACTGTCGGAGGCGCCGTCTTTCAGAAGAGCCGTTAAACCGAGGCCCCGTCTGCTCTCTCAGGCGGACGTAAAAGATCCCATGGCCACTATTTCAAAGACGAGCAGGGGAGTTATCCCCGGTGCCCTGGGCCAATGTTCTTCCCTCAACCAATTAGAATAACTGGTTATTTATCTCATTGCTGTTTGTGGGATCTTGCTGTGCGCAAATTGTCTGCTGGGTTTGCGTACAAAACAACAATGAGGGCTGTGGGGAAAGAGCAGGGAGAGCGGGACTAATTGGAGAGCTCTTTGAAAGAGCCAGTTCAGGCACGATGGGCCGAAGGGCCTCCTTCTGTGCTGTATGATTCTATGACTGCGCTTCGAAATAATTTATTCGCCGCGAAGCGGGTTGGGACGTCCCGAGGACATGAAAGGCGCTGCATAAAAAGTTATTTCTGTGCTCAGCCGCTGCAGAAAGTGTGATCGTTCAGGTGAGCCCCGGGATTGGAAAGGAGCAGACTGGTGACAGGGTAACCTGCTCGCGGTGAGCGGGCACCTCTTCACAGAAATCACAGAAACCCCACAGTGCAGATAGAGGCCATTTCGGCCCATCGAGCCTGCACCGACACATATCCCACCCGATCCCCGTAACCCCTACACCAACACATATCCCACCCTATCCCCGTAACCCCACGTATTTAATCCCCCTAACGCTAAGGGTCAATTTATCATAGCCAATCAACCTAACCCGCACATCTTTGGACTGTGGGAGGAAACCGGAGCACCCGGAGGAAACCCACGCAAACACGGGGAGAATGTGCAAACTCCACACAGACAGTCACCCGAGGCCGGATTCGAACCCGGGTCCCTGGCGCTGTGAGGCAACAGTGCTAACCACTATGCCACCTTGTTGAAAGGCACAGCGTCTCGCTCCCGGGGTCTCCGCCGCCAATCCCAAACCACGCTTGCAAACTCAGCCGTGGACTTGAGTGTGAAACATGCCCATCGAGGCAACAGATGGCCGTGCCGAATAATTAATGGCAGAGATATAAATTAAAAATGAGCGTGGGCTCCTGTTGCCGAAAACACACGTGCCCAAGTGTTGAACTTTGAGTCAATATACAAATCCCAACCCAGTGAGGAGCTTATGCTTCTTAACAGTGTATCCTCTCTCCATCTGTTACTTTTCTTTCTAATATACACGGGTCATGTTTGACGTGATGACAGGCTAATGCCAAGATAATAGAGTTGTGATTGGACAGGGGGCTCAAAAGGCAGAAGAAAGATTTTTGCATTAATGCAGTGTCTTATCACATCCTAAGGTCATCTCCTCAAGCTTCGCATCCAATGATTTTCTTTTGAAGTGTAGTCGAACACAATACATGAGCACACACGGCAGCCCGTTGCTCAAAGCCAGGTCTCAAAACAGAAAATGAGATGTTAATTCACCTGTTTTGTTTTCCCTTGTCTGGTTGAGGAAGGAATGTTGGCCAAAACTAGTCCATCTACAATGAAAAGCCATTGAGAAAGGGGACAGAAGGACCTAGTTGATACAGAAGGGTCACCAACCCTCCAGGATTGACCAGGAGTCTCCGGGAATTATAGACTAAGCTCCCAGATGCGGCTACAAGCAAAATCCCAGAGGAAAATCATAGGAAGATTAACAACGACTTGTATTTATACGGCGCCTTTAATGTAGTAAAACGTCCCAAGGTGCTTCACCGGAGCGCTATGAAACAAAATTTGACACCGAGCCACATAAGAAGATATTAGGATAGCAAAATACTGCGGATGCTGGAAATCCGAAATAACAACAGAAAATGCTGGAAAAACTCAGCAGGCCAGGCAACATCCGTGGAGAGAGAAACTGAGTTAACGTTTCAGGTCTGGGACCCTTCATCAGAACTGGAAAAAAAGCAGGAAAAGGGATAGATTTTAAAGCAAATGGGGGGTTGGGGAAAGGGGGAGGGAATGAAAGAACAAAAGGGAAGGTCAGTGATAGGATAGAAAGCAGGAGAGATTAAGAGACATTAAGAGATATTGAGAGATATTCAAGGAACAAAGAATGGCTCTAGATGTTAGGACAGGCGACCAAAAGCTTGGTCAAAGAGGTAGGTTTTAAGGAGCATCTTAAAGGAGAGAGAGGCGGAGAGGTTTAGGGAGGGAATTCCAGAGCTTAAGCTGAAGGCACGGCCGCCAATGGTTGAGCGATTAAAATCGGGGATGCACAAGAGGCCAGAATTGGAGGAGTGCGGAGATCTCGATGGGTTGTAGTGCTGGAGGAGGTTAGAGAGAGAGGGAGGAGACGAGGCCATGGAGGGATTTGAAAACAAGGACCTAGTATATACAGTAGGGTCAGCAACCCACCAGGATTGTCCTGGACTCTCCAGGAATTAAAGTCTAATCTCCCAGACACTGCTACGCGCAAAATCCCAGGAGAAAAATCATTGGGGGATTAAAAAAGAATTGTGTGCATTTTTCTCTGAACAATTAGTTATAAAAAAATTGGAGATAAGGGAAAATAAGGCTGTTTGACTGACAGGCAAGAATAGTCCAATTGGGTAACGAAGTCTGTGTTCCCTTTCCAACTAGCGGGGGAAGGCGAAGCGCCACGAGGATGGACGTGTCGGGTGACCAATCACGGGGGTGGGAGGTCATGTGATAAAACCTCCTGGAATACATCCAATCAGTATTCACAACCCCATCCACCACCTTAAACATTCACTCCCTCCACCACCAGCGTACCGTGGCTGCAGTGTGTACCATCTACAAGATGCACTCTAGCAACTCGCCAAGGCTTCTTCGGCAGCACCTCCCAAACCCGCGACCTCCTCCACCTAGAAGGACAAGGGCAGCAGGCGCATGGGAACACCACCGCCTCCAAGTTCCCCTCCAAGACACACACACCATCCTGACTTGGAAATATATCGGCCGTTCCTTCATCGTCGCTGGGTCAAAATCCTGGAACTCCCTCCCTAACAGCGCTGTGGGAGCACCTTCACCACACGGGACTGCAGTGGTTTAAGAAGGCGGCTCACCACCACCTTCTCAAGGGCAATTAGGGATGGGCAATAAATGCCGGCCTCGCCAGCGACGCCCACATCCCATGAATTATTTTATTTTTTTAAGTATACAGGGATTGACCAGGTAAACATTTGGAAAAATATACCAGCATTCAAAATTGTATCTTCTGTAAATATAGCACCAACACCACACACATATATATATATATATATATATATATAAAGAGTGCATATATGTATGCATAATATTATATGCACACACATACATAAAAGAGTTTTGTATCCAATACACACTTGCACACTTCACTACAGATGTAAAACAATCCTTAAGAAAGAGTTAAAGAAAGTTAGTTATTTCCTGCTGGTTTTTCTGAGATTGATAAGCTGAAGCTGAAGATTTGCCGCTGTCAATCTACAGGAACCACAGCATTTAGCCTCCGAGTTGTGAGGAAGGGTCATCGACCTGAAACGTTAACCCTTGTTTCTCTCTGCACAGATGCTGCCTGACCTGCCGAGTATTTCCAGCATTTTCTGTTTCTAATATTAGCCTCAAATTGACCTCAGGATGTGCCGATGTAAATGACCTTGCCTCAGAGATTCCAGTGAGCAAGGGGCAGGTCAGACTAAACACACCACGAGTGCCGCACTGTCGGAGGTGCCGTCTTTCGGATGAGACGTTAAACCGAGGCCCCGCCTGCTCTCTCGGGTGGATGCAAAAGATCCCACGACCTCTATTTTGAAGAAGAGCAGGGGAGTTCTCTCCAGTGTCCTGATCAATATTTATCCCTCAACCAACATCACAAAAACAGATGATCCGATCATTATCACATTGCCGTTTGTGGGAGCTTGCTGTGCGCAAATTGGCTGCCGCGTTTCCTACATTACAACAGTGACTACACTTCAAAAAGTACTTCATTGGCTGTAAAGCACTTTGGGACATCCTGAGGTCTATATAAATTCTTTCTTTCTCTTTTAACTGTGAGCCATGGCGCAGGAGGTCAGCTAATGAGCTTAATGGTTAGGTATATTTTTAATAATATAACCGGAGAAAACTGACCACAATATGTTTAAACAAGCTCTCAGCAAAAAGGTCCCAGCTTCAAGCTGAGGAATGGAACAGAAGTCATTGCAATTTTGCAGTGGGTATTAACCCACGTTCAGTACAGACAGCTAGCACCCAGAGTCGCTCTCGGAACTTTCCTTTGATAACGAGTCTGTCAGAACATCCATTCAGTGCAGGATGTAATGCTGCAGGACAGGGTTTAGGGAACGTGTCAAAACACCGCACACCCATCCTAAACGTAAAACAATTTTCCTGAGTGCTGCGGGTTCGGCGTGAGATACGTTCAGTATAAATAAAACGATGCTGGTGTTAGCATCACCGGATCGGTTCGGCAAAAAAAACCAATAGCTGCCTTCACCCGGTGGGTTAGAGAATTGTGGGAATTTAAAATACATTAGAGCATACAGCATAGAGGGAGCTTTACTCTGTATCTAACCCATGCTGTACCTGCCCTGGGAGTGTTTGATGGGACAGTGTAGAGGGAGCATTACTCTGTATCTAACCCGTGCTGTACCTGCCCCGGGAGTGTTTGATGGGACAATGTAGAGGGAGCTTTACTCTGTATCTAACCTGTGCTGTACCTGCCCTGGGAGTGTTTGATGGGACAGTGTAGAGGGAGCATTACTCTGTATCTAACCCGTGCTGTACCTGCTCCGGGAGTGTTTGATGGAACAGTGTAGAGGGAGCTTTACTCTGCATCTAACCCGTGCTGTACCTGCCCTGGGAGTGTTTGATGGGACAGTGTAGAGTGAGCTTTATCACAGAAATCACAGAATCACAGAAACCTCACAGTACAGATAGAGGCCATTTCGGCCCATCGAGCCTGCACCAACACATATCCCTCCCAATCCCCGTAACCCCTACACCAACACATATCCCACCCTATCCCCGTAACCCCACGTATTTAATCCCCCTAACACTAAGGGTCAATTTTTTTTTATCATAGCCAATCAACCTAACCTGCACATCTTTGGACTGTGGGAGGAAACCGGAGCACCCGGAGGAAACCCACGCAAACACGGGGAGAATGTGCAAACTCCACACAGACAGTCTGTATCTAACCTGTGCTGTACCTGTGCTGTACCTGCCCTGGGAGTGTTTGATAGGACAGTGTAGAGGGAGCTTTACTCTGTATCTAACCCGTGCTGTACCTGTCCTGGGAGTGTTTGATGGGACAGTGTAGAGGGAGCTTTAATCTGTATCTAACCCGTGCTGTACCTGCCCTGGGAGTGTTTGATGGGACAGTGTAGAGGGAGCTTTACTCTGTATCTATCCTGTGCTGTACCTGCCCTGGGAGTGTTCGATGCTGCTACAATTGATCTTGGCCTACTGATGCTCACCATTGAGACTCACACATGGCTAAATGATTGAGGTATCTGAACCCTGTTGGCACCAGTGGGTCAGTACCTGCTCGGTCAGTATATTCAGAAGAGTAGGGGAGAAACCTAGGAGATGACGGTGATTTAAGGGGAAAGGAAGACTTGCATTTATACAGTGCCTTTCACGACCTCAGGACGTCCCAAAGCGCTTTACAGCCAATGAAGTACTTTTGTAGTATAGTCACTGATGTAATGTGGAGAATATGTAACTGAGAGCCTGATGTGAAACTATGCATTTATTTGGGAAGTGGAGTTGGGGTGAGGGAGGGAGGAGTGAGGAAATACTGCACCCGACACTCTATTCACTGGGCCCAAGTGAGAGTGATTTGGCGACGCTCCCTAGCCATATATCCCGCACCAGCCGCTCGGGGACAGGCCAGCGCCGAGCTCCGACGGTGAATCCTGACATCTGCTGGTCACAATGACAAGGCTGCCTCTCCCGGGTGTGGCTTCAGCAAGCCGTGCCATCACGGGGCACTGTCACCACGGCAACCACAACAACTACAGCACAATTCAAGGTGCAGCTTTGAAAGGCCTATTTTGAAAGTTTCGGATGAGGAGTTGACCTGAGGTCCCGTCTGCCTGTTCATGCTGTGGTTGTATTGAAGGAAGTTCGGGGAGTTCGTCCAGTGTCCTGGACAACATTTAACCCTCAAACATGACAAAAGAACAGATTATCGGGTCATTATCACATTGCTGTTTGTGGGAGCTTGCTGTGCGCAGATTGGCTGCTGTGTTTCCCACATTACAACAGTGACTGCACTTCAAAAAGTACTTCATTGGCTGTAAAGCGCTTTGGATGTCCTGAGGAACTTGTAAGGTGCATCTTTATGACCACGTACTGGTGGCTGAGTTGCTCGTGTTGGTTTTGCGTCGTGATGTCTTAACTACGTTGGATTTAAGATGCTGCTTGACACTATTTAGTGTCATCTGTGGCTCAGTGGGCAGCACACTCGCCTCTGAGTCAGAAGGTTGTGGGTTCAAGTCCCACTCCAGGCACTTGAGCACATAAAGCTAGGCTGACACTCCCAGTGCAGTGCTGAGGGAGCGCTGCACTGTCAGAGGTGCCGTCTTTCAGATGAGACGTTAAACCGAGGCCCCGTCTGCTCTCTCATGTGGACATAAAAGATCCCATTGCCCTATTTCGAAGAAGAGCAGGGGAGATCTCCCCGGTGTCCTGGGCCAATATTTATCCCTTAACCAACATAACAAAAACAGATTATCTGGTCATTATCACATTGCTGTTTGTGGGAGCTTGCTGTGCGCAAATTGGCTGCCGCGTTTCCCACATTACAACAGTGACTTCACTTCAAAAAGTACTTCATTGGCTGTAAAGCCCTTTGGGACGTCCGGTGGCCGTGAAAGGCGCTATAGAAATGCAAGTCTGTCTTTCTATTAAAGCATTGCACTAAACACAATGAAAGAAATGCATGTTTGAATTCAAGAAACAATTATACCCGATTCAAAGAAAGCAATTGCGAGATGGTCAAAACCCTGAAAGTGTAGCGGATTTCATGAAGTGAAGTGATATGGATCTACAGAGCTCAAAGGCAACATAGTCACCACGGCAAAAATAAAATACTGCACATGCTGGAAATCTGAAATAAAAACAGAAAATGCTGGAAATACTCAGCAGGTCAGGCAGCATCTGTGAAGAGAGAAACAGTGTACTGGTCTCGCTAGATGTAACTCCTATCCAGTTATCCAGTCAGCTAAACACTCATTCAAATAACTCCTCGAGAAGCAGGGTGCTGTTTTGAAGCTTTACTTGAATAAAATTGTGAAACTGTAAACAAAGACAAAGTATGTTTTGTACACAGAAGTAAGTACTATACATTAGATGTTACATAAGATGCAAAAACATGTTTATGAAAACAGAATAGACTGCTTAACACAGATAAGTAGGTAACTGTACAAGTAAATAGCACTGAAGCTAACCCTTAGTTGCTAGCAGCTAATAAACTTCTTATTTACAAAGTATTGTCAAAATACTATACCGACAAGGTTGTTATTGTGTTACCAAACAAGGATACTCACAGACATTGCGTCTTGCCTAGCGTATAAGGAAGGATGGAGGAGGATAGAAACGAGCTGCCACACGTGGACTTGTTCACAGCTCAGCAAACACTCCCTGGAATACTACTTCCGGGGCAGACAGGAAGAAGGTCAAATAACACGCTGCTATACAATAGCTACCACTAGGGGTGCTACCTACATCTAACAAGTCCAGAACAAACAGAGTTAACGTTTCAGGTCGATGACCTTTCGTTCTGACGAAGGGTCACCGACCTGAAATGTTAACTCTGTTTCTCTCTTCACAGATGCTGCTCTGACCTGCTGAGTATCTCCAGCATTTTCTGTTTTTATAGTCACCACGGCATTGTGTGAATTCGCTCCTTCAGTGCTGGACTCACACCCATGGTTCAGGAAAAATAACCTAGTCGAGTGTTGCGTGCAGTTCTGGTCACCACATTACAGGAAAGATGCGATTGCACTGGAGAGGGTGCAGAGGAGATTTACCAGGATGTTGCCCCCAGGACTGGAGAATTTTAGCTATGAGGAAAGATTGGATAGGCTGGGATTGTTCTCCTTGGAACAGAGGAGGCTGAGGGGCGATTTAATTGAGGTGTATAAAATTATGAGGGGCCAAGATAGAGTGGATAGGAAGGACCTATTTCCCTTAGCAGAGAGGTCAATTACCAGGGGGCGAGATTTAAAGTAATTGGTAGAAGGATTAGAGGGGAGTTGAGGAGAACTGTCTTCACCCAGAGGGTGGTGGGGGTCTGGAACTCACTGCCTGAAAGGGTGGTAGAGGCAGAAACCCTCATCACATTTAAAAAGTACTTGGATATGCACTTGAAGTGCCGTAACCTACAGGGCTACGGACCAAGAACTGGAAAGTGGTATTAGGGTGGAGAGCTCTTTGTCAGGTGGTACGGACACTATGGGTCGAATGGCCTCCTCCTGTGCCATAAATGTCTCTGATTCTATAATACTTGTATAATCGGATAAGTGTAATTGCAGCGATTTCACCCACCCCACACACTTCCCGGTTAGTAAAGCACTGTCCCCTCCACTCTTTAAGTTTGACCTGCCCCCCACTTCCGGTGACAGAGAGTTAACGCGGGCGTGGACGAGCGGGTATTTGCAGAGCACGGCTTTGCTTGGCCAGGGCGCGATATGCCGTGCCGGCAGTATAACTCGCGGCTGCATGGCGCTCAGCCGGTACCGGGCGTGAGAATGGGCAAGCGGCAAGAGAAGGCCGCCACGACCTGGATGGCTGACCTTTGAACCCACCTGGAGAAGGTCCGCGACGTCCCTCAGTAACATGGCTCTGACCACAGCTCATGTTTATACAGCGTCTTGTGTACAGAAGATTGAGGGGTGATCTGATCAAGGTGCTTAAAATGTTAAAAAAGGATTTGATAGAGTAGCAGCAGAGAGATTACTTCCTCTGGCGGGGGAATCCAGAACAAGGGGACAGAATCTTAAAATTACAGCTCGGCTGATCCGGTGTAGCTTCTTAAAGCTTTTATAATAATTAGTCCGTGACGACACAAACCACCCCGGGTTCAGGTATATTGTGTATCAGTAAAACAGTCCGTGACTACACAAACCACTCTGGGTCCAGGTATATTGTGTATCAGTAAAACAGTCCATGACTGCACAAACCGCTCCGGGTTCAGGTATATTGCGTATCAGTAAAACAGTCCGTGACTACACAAACCACTCTGGGTCCAGGTATATTGTGTATCAGTAAAACAGGTTTATTAAGCGTTAAACATCCAGTACAAAGAAATAATACTTAACAAGGAGATAGTCACAGTCTGGTTCGTTCGAGTCTCGGCGTTCCTTCCAAGTGACTGTGGTGCGGTCTCTTTCTTCTCTTGCTGTGTTCTGTTGACTGAAGCTTCTTCAACTCTGGTTCGCACTGCCTTCAGTGTTCAAAATCCGTATCTTTATACAGCTTGTTTCCCTCTTCCTGCTTCTTCTTCTTAGGCAGTCCCTCGGAACCGAGGATGACTTGCTTCCACATTAAAAATGAGTTCTCAGGTGACTGATTAGTCCAATGCGGGACCTACAGTCTCTGTCACAGGTGGGGCAGACAGTGGTTGAAGGGGCGGGTGGGTGGGGTGCTTGGGTTGATGTGCGCTCCTTGCGCTGCCTGCGCTTGGCTTCCGCTTGCTCCCGGCGAAGAGACTCGAGGTGTTTGGCGCCTTCCCGGATGCTTCTCCTCCACTTTGTGCGGTCTTGGGCCAGGGATTCCCAGGTGTCGGTGGGGATGTTACACTTTTTCAATGAGGCTTTGAGGGTGTCCTTGAAGCATTTCCTCTGCCCACCTGGGGCTCTCTTGCCGTGCCGGAGCTCCGAGTAGAGCGCTTGTTTTGGGAGTCTCGTATCGGGCATGCGGATAATGTGACCCGTCCATCGGAGCTGATTGAGCGTGGTCAGAGCTTCGATGCTGGGGATGTTGGCCTGAGCAAGAACACTGACGTTGGTGCGCCTATCCTGCCAATGGATTTGCAGGATCTTGCGGAGGCAGCGTTGGTGGTACCTCTCCAGTGCTTTGAGGTGCCTGCTGTACATGGTCCATGTCTCTGAGGCATACAGCAGGGCAGGTATCACTGCTGCTCTGTAGACCATGAGCTTGGTGCCGGGTTTGAGGTCCTGGTCTTCAAACACTCTCTTCCTCAGGCGACCGAAGGCTGCACTGGCACACTGAAGGCGGTGTTGGACTTTGTCATCGACGTCTGCCCTTGTTGACAGTAGGCTCCCGAGGTATGGAAAGTGGTCCACTTTGTCCAAGGCCTTGTCGTGGATTTTGATAAACGGGGGGGCAGCACTGTGTGGCGGGGGCAAGTTGGTAGAGGACCTTTGTCTTACGGATGTTTAGTGTAAGGCCCATGCTCTCGTATGCTTCGGTGAAGGTGTTTACGATGGTTTGGAGTTCGGCCTCCGAGTGAGCGCAGACGCAAGCATCGTCTGCACACTGTAATTCGACGACAGAGGATGGGACGACCTTGGATCTGGACTGGAGGCGACAGAGGTTGAACAGTTTCCCGTTTGTTCTTCCCTCTTCCTACGTGACTGCAAACAGCTATCCGACACCTGGTACGTGTTTGACGACCTTGTTGATCCCACTCGGTCTCGCTTTGTGCATATCAAAGTGCCTTTTATCTTTAGATATTCTCTTTCCAAAGACCATTTCCCAAGATGATGTCTAAACAAACTGTCCATTTTATAGTGTTATCACTGAGGGGAGCTTCTCTTATCTCTCTCTCTCTCTCCAACTCATCTCTTTTCTATCACATTACTGAATAGCACCTCCCTGATAGTCTCCATAAACTTAGCATTACATTCCATTACTTCAGTAATTGCAAACAGAGGGGGGGAAAAATTCAGCATCGCCCCGTTTGGGGCGCCATTATCGGCCGTGCGCAAAGTTTAGCGCCTGGCGCTAATTATCGCCTCCGACGGCAAACTTGGCTTTTATCGCCCCTGGAGGTGATTGGAGCGCTAAATCAGGCGCTTCACACCTGTCTTAAGGCGCAAAGGCCGAGGAGCGAGGTGCTACCTCAGAGCACTGGCGGAGCAAGGAAGGGCAAATCAAAATGAACCTGCAAAGTGCTGCTCAGTACCCAAAATTCCTTCACACAGCGTTGAATCTCTCCAGAAGGCTCTCTCTCTCAGAATGCGTGGTGCAAAAATGTCACCAACAAAAAAAGGCAGGAAGCGGTCGCCTTTAAACAACGCTCCCCTAGTCCCTTCCCAACTGCAAAACGCTCCCCACAACCTGTCGTTGCTAGCGGCAGGCAGTAAGGCAGGGGGGCGCCACTCAATTTCCGGTCCAGGGCGCTAACGGGGCGTTGCGCACTCAACTGACATCACGATCTGCCAGCGCAGGAGATCGTGGCGGTAATGTTTAGTGCCGCTGCAAAATGTCTAGTTAATTTTGTGAGCGGCGCAAACATCGCCGCGCACGGGCGCTAGTTGCTTTGCGCCCCATTAGCGCCCTCTTAAGGCACTAACGGGAGGTGCAAACAACTGAATTTTTCCCCCAGCGAGTTTCAGTCAAGTTAGCACAATTTCCCATCCTGCTTTTCTCTCAGTCATTCACCATTTTATACAGGCTTTTAGGCTTTTAACATACAATTTCACATATTATAGTTATACAAAAATGTTTTACTAAATCATACAAATACACCCTATCCTACACAGGAGTCAAATCAGGAAGCACGTTTTCCCGACACAAAGGGTGGTAGAAATCTGAAACTCCGGATGCTGGAGCTCCAGTGGAACTTTCAGGACTGAGATCAATAGATTTTGATTGGGTTAGGGTAGTGAGGGATACGGAGCAAAGCCGGGTAAGTGGAGTCGAGGCACAGATCAGCCGCGATCTAATCGAATAGCGGTGTAGGCTTGAGGGGCTGAATGGCCTCCTCCCATTCCTGTGTAACAGGCTCGAGGGGCTGAATGGCCTCCTCCTGTTCCTGTAACAGGCTCGAGGGCCTGAATGGCCTCCTCCTGTCCCTATATAACAGGCTCGAAGGGGGTGAATGGCCTCCTCCTGTTCCTGTGTAACAGGCTCGAGGGGCTGAATGGCCTCCTCCTGTTCCTGTGTAACAGGCTCGAGGGGCTGAATGGCCACCTCCTGTTCCTGTGTAACAGGCTCGAGGGGCTGAATGGCCTCCTTCTCTTCCTATGTAATAGGCTCAAGGGGGCTGAATGGCCTCCTCCTGTTCCTGTGTAACAGGCTCGAGGGGCTGAATGGCCTCCTCCCATTCCTGTGTAACAGGCTCGAGGGGCTGAATGGCCTCCTCCTGTTCCTGTGTAACAGGCTCGAGGGGCTGAATGGCCTCCTCCTGTTCCTGTGTAACACGCTCGAGGGGCTGAATGGCCTCCTCCTGTTCCTGTAACAGGCTCGAGGGCCTGAATGGCCTCCTCCTGTCCCTATATAACAGGCTTGAGGGGGTGAATGGCCTCTTCCTGTTCCTAATGTAGCAGGCTCGAGGGGCTGAATGACCTCCTCCTGTTCCTGTGTAACAGGCTCGAGGGGCTGAATGGCCTCCTCCTGTTCCTGTGTAACAGGCTCGAGGGGCTGAATGGCCTCCTCCTGTTCCTGTGTAACAGGCTCGAGGGGGCTGAACGGCCTCCTCCTGTTCCTGTAACAGGCTCGAGGGGCCTGAATGGCCTCCTCCTGTCCCTATATAACAGGCTCGAGGGGGTGAATGGCCTCCTCCTGTTCCTGTGTAACAGGCTCGAGGGGCTGAATGGCCTCCTCCTGTTCCTGTGTAACAGGCTCGAGGGGCTGAATGGCCACCTCCTGTTCCTGTGTAACAGGCTCGAGGGGCTGAATGGCCTCCTTCTCTTCCTATGTAATAGGCTCGAGGGGGCTGAATGGCCTCCTCCTGTTCCTGTGTAACAGGCTCGAGGGGCTGAATGGCCACCTCCTGTTCCTGTGTAACAGGCTTGAGGGGCTGAATGGCCACCTCCTGTTCCTGTGTAACAGGCTCGAGGGGCTGAATGGCCTCCTCCTGTTCCTGCGTAGCAGGCTCGAGAGGCTGAATGGCCTCCTCCTGTTCCTGTGTAACAGGCTCGAGGGGCTGAATGGCCTCCTCCTGTTCCAGTGTAACAGGCTCGAGGGGGTGAATGGCCTCCTCCTGTTCCTGTGTAACAGGCTCGAGGGGCTGAATGGCCTCCTCCGGTTCCTGTGTGCCTAACACAGGGAACATCCCCAAGGTGTTTCACAGAGCAGAGCCAGAGCAGTAGTGGGAGAGTTCAGGCGGGGGGCCCAAGGCGGGATTGTCCAGGTTTTTAGTCCTCAAAGGCCGCATGGCTGCGTACCCTGGACCCGTGAGGCAGGGGCGGGGTGGGGGGGGGGGTTCGCGTATAAAGTTTAAAACACCTATGTCTCATAAGAACGTAAGAAATCGGAGCAGGAATAGGCCACTTGGCCCCTCGAGCTTGCTCCGCCATTCAATAAGATCATGGCTGATCTTGGGCTCAAAGCCACTTCCCCGCCCGCTCCCCATAACCCTTCACTCCCTTATCTTGCAAAAATCTGTCTATCGCCACCTTAAATGTATTTAATGACCCAGCCTCCACGGCTCTCCGGGGCAGAGAATTCCACAGATTTACGACCCTCTGAGAGAAGAAATTCCTCCTCATCTCAGTTCTAAAAGGGCGACCCTTTATTCTGAAACTATGCCCCCGTGTTCTCGATTTCCCCACGAGGGGAAACATCCTCTCTGCATCTACCTTGTCGAGCCCCCTCGAGTTCCTTACTGTAACAGATCCTAGTGTTCTAGATTAGGATCTATCCACTTACGAGGCACTAAGCACTGAGAACAGCCCTTGCCAAGCCTCCAGGCCCACAACATTCAAAACAGGGCAAGCCAGCCGATCAGAAGGAAGTGAGTTACTCGGTTTACGAGGCCGGGATTGGCAGGGCTCGACGAGTTGGGACACCCCTGACCTAATGCATGAACAGAGAGGTAGGGTTTGAAGATAGGACAGAGGTAGTGAGGCAGAGAGAGTTAGGGAGAGTGTTCCTGCAGACACCAGGCCGTGCCACGAACACCCTTTGAGAAAGGTTGTAGTGTCTGGTATTCAGTAAACACATTGAGGGAAATGTACATGCTCACTCCTAGCCACCCTTTCACATTGATTGATTCCATGGATCAGTTCCCTCAGCCGCTCAGACTAATCCCGAGACTCAGAAACACATCATCTCCCGCACTGGGTGGCTTAGGAATTCAGCACCTTTTCAATCAAAACTCCACAGAGCTTAGTGGCCTGAGTATACTGACAGACAGATAGACAGACAGACAGACCGACAGACAGACAGACAGACAGAAAGATAGACAGACAGATAGACACACACACACTGACACACACACACTGACACACACACTGACACACACACACTGACACACACACTGACACACACACACTGACACACACACACTGACACACACACACTGACACACACACTCACACTGACACACACTCACACTGACACACACACACTGACACACACACAATGACACACACACTGACACACACACACTGACACACACACTCACACTGACACACACACACTGACACACACACACTGACACACACACTCACACTGACACACACACACTGACACACACACACTGACACACTCACACTGACACAGACACACTGACACACACACACTGACACACACACACTGACACACTCACACTGACACACACACTGACACATACACACTGACACACACACACTGACACACACACACTGACACACACACTGACACACACACACTGACACACACACACACACTGACACACACACACTGACACACACACACTGACACACACACACACTCACACTGACACACACACACTGACACACACACACACTCACACACACACACTGACACACACACACTGACACACACACACACTGACACACACACTGACACACACACACTGACACACACACACTGACACACACACTGACACACACACACTGACACACACACACTGACACACACACACTGACACACACTCACACACACACACTGACACACACACACACTGACACACACACACTGACACACACACACTGACACACACACACTCACACACACACACTGACACACTCACACTGACACACACACACTGACACACACACACTGACACACACACACTGACACACACACTGACACACACACACTGACACACACACACTGACACACACACACACACTGACACACACACACTGACACACTGACACACACACACACTGACACACACACACTGACACACACACACTGACACACACACACTGACACACACACACTCACACACACATACTGACACACACACACTGACACACACACACACTGACACACACACTGACACACACACACTGACACACACACACACTCACACACACACACTGACACACACACACTGACACACACACACTGACACACACACACACTGACACACACACACTGACACACACACCCACTGACACACACACCCACTGACACACACACTGACACACACACACTGACACACACACACTGACACACACACACACACTGACACACACACACTGACACACACACACTGACACACACACACACACACTGACACACACACACACTGACACACACACACTGACGCACACACACTGACGCACACACACACTGACACACACACACTGACACACACACACTGACGCACACACACACTGACACACACACACACTGACACACACACACTGACGCACACACACACTGACACACACACACACTGACACACACACACTGACACACACACACACTGACACACACACACTGACACACACACTGACACACACACACACTGACACACACACACACTGACACACACACACTGACACACACTGACACACACACACACGGACACACACACACTGACACACACACACACACACTGACACACACACACACTGACACACACACACTGACACACACACACTGACACACACACACGCTGACACACACACACACACACACGGATGTTAAGTCTGTGTGTTATAATGAGAATTACTACACAGACCACAAGAGTAACTTTTAACAGGTCTTTACTAGTCGAAGGTCAGGGCGGAACTGCCCAATAAATCATTACACAGCACTTATATACCGGTATGGTCACCACCGGTATTACAGTATACAGCAGCCAAGATAAAGTAGTGCCACTCTTAAAATAGTTCTCTTAAAGGTGGAACGGTTACATACACCACAATCCTCCCTTTTTAGCTTAACAGTATATATATATTCCCCATTAACATAACATCATAACATATATACACAACTTCATGTACAACAGTTCACAGATTCAGTCTCTCTGGAGGCTTCCTGACTCGGTCCGGATAACGCCTCGGTGGTGTAGTAGTTTTCGGTGGTGTAGTAGGTTCTGTTGGCAAGGTCGATTCGGCTTGAATGCTAGTGTCGGGTTCATCTGATTCCAGTATCACCGGATCGGAGGTAGATCCTATGGGTATCTCTGCTTCATCGTTAGGCGTATAGAGTTGTGGAGTAGGTTGTCCCTTTTCGGATGACTCTATGATCTGGTCAACATGGCGCCTTATTATGCTTTCACCAATGTCCACGGTATACATCAGCGGTCCTAGTCGTGTGCAAATAGTTCCAGGCTGCCATTTCTCGGTACGGTAGTCCCGGGCCAAAACTTGTTGACCTATCTGGAAGGTTCTAGTTGGCCTTTCATTCATGCCTTGAAATTGCCAGTTCTCTACGTCCCTTCTGATGTTTGGCTTGATCAAATCCAGCCGGCATCTTAGTCTTCTATTGAAAAACATCATGGCGGGAGTTTGGTTTGTCACCGCATGTGTTGCACTCCTGTACGCCAACAAGAAGTTATCTACCTTATGTTGTAGATTTATGTCTTCCTTACCCATGGCCTTTATGGCCTTCTTGAAGGTCTGGACAAACCTTTCAGCTAATCCATTGGTGGCGGGATAGTATGGGGCGGACGTGTAGTGCTTAACCCCATTGTTTTTTAAGAACTTCCTGAATTCTTCGGACACAAATTGCGGTCCATTATCAGAACAGATCTGTTCCGGCAGGCCATTCTTGGCAAATATGGTCCTTAATACTGTGATGGTTTTTTCCGTGGTGGTGGAGGACATCTTTACTACCTCCGGCCACTTGGAGTGTGCATCCACCGCGATTAAGAACATTGAGTCCATAAATGGGCCAGCAAAGTCGATATGTACCCTTTGCCATGGAGATGAGGGCCACTCCCATGGATGTAGAGGAGCTTGTGGTGGGGCGTTTTGGACCTTCTGGCATCCTAGACAGCTCTTGGTCATTTCTTTGATGTCTCCATCGATACCTGGCCACCACACAAACGCTCTGACTAGGTTCTTCATTTTCACTCCACCCAGATGCCCCTCGTGAAGCTACTTTAGCACTTTATGCTGGAGTTTGGGTGGAATCACCACTCTGGATCCACACATCAAAGTTCCTCGGCACACTGACAGCTGTTCTCTTCTTTGCGAGAATGCTGGCAACAGTGGTTCGCCATGTGCTGGCCATCCCTTCACCGTTAAATCATAGACTCGTGAGAGAGTCGGGTCATTTCTTGTTTCCTTTTCGATTGTAGAATTTGTTACTGGTAGACATTCCACTATGGTTGAGTGGAACATCTCCACTGGGTCCACTGTAGGCGCCTCTTCTACCGTTGGCAACGGTAGGCGCGATAACCCGTCAGCATTCCCATGCTGTTTTGATCCTTTGTATTCTATGTCATATTGGTGTGCCCCTAGGAAAAGGGACCACCTCTGTAGCCTTTGCGCTGTCATAATGGAAACGCCCTTTTTAGGGTTGAATATGGATACCAACGGCTGGTGGTCTGTTAGCAGTGTAAACTTCTGGCCCTGCAGGTAATGATTAAACTTCTTTACTCCCCACACCAGGCTGAGAGCCTCCCTATCTATCTGAGCATAGTTGCGCTCAGCGGAGGTCAATGATCTGGATGCAAATGCGACTGGCCTTTCCGAGCCATTTGGCCACTTGTGTGAGAGTACTGCTCCAATACCATAAGGAGAAGCATCACAAGCTAAACGAATAGGTAGTGTTGGGTTGAAGTGAGCCAACACTTCCTCTGAGGTGATCAATGCCTTGCTTTTGCGGAAGGCCTTCTTACAGTCCTCGCTCCACTTCCATGGTACTTCTTTCTGCAAAAGAGCATTCAGCGGGTGCAGCACCGTGGATAGATTTGGCAGAAACTTATGGTAATAGTTAATCAACCCTAGGAACGACCTCAACTGGGATACATTTTCCGGAGCGGGAGCCTTCACAACAGCTTCGATCTTGTCAGGTGACTTGTGCAGCCCCTCCTGGTCAATGACATGACCACAGTACGAGATCCGTTTCTGAAAGAACTCACATTTCTGGCGATTAACTCGAAGGCCATATTCCTTCAACCTGGTGAGCACCAGTTTCAAATTTGCAAGGTGTTCCTCATCGTCATCTCCTGTAATCAGAATATCGTCCAAGTAACATTGAGTGCTTGGAATTCCCTGTAATACCTGCTCCATGGCCCTCTGCCAAATTGCTGGAGCCGAAGCCACTCCAAAAACCAGTCTATTATATCGATACAAGCCTCTGTGCGTGTTGATTGTGAGATACTGGTGCGACTCTTCCTCAACTTCCATCTGTAAGTACGCTTGCGCCAAGTCTATCTTGGTGAAGCGTTTCCCGCCAGACAATGAAGCAAAGATATCCTCAATCCGCGGAAGTGGATATTGCACCGTGTGAAGCACCGGATTAACTGTGATCTTGAAGTCTCCACAGATGCGGACCTTCCCCGGTTCCCCTGGCTTGTTACTCGATGAACGCTTCATGACGGGAACAATGGGCGTGGCCCACTCACTCCAGTCCACCTTAGACAGTACTCCTGAACGTTCTAGCCCTTCCAGCTCAGCTTCCACAGCAGGTCGTATCGCATAAGGTACCGGTCTGGCTTTGAAAAATTTTGGGTTTGCATGTTCTGCAATCTTGATTTTTGCCTTAATTCCTCTCAGTGTTCCCAGTCCCTGTTGGAACACCTCTTTAGCCTCATCCAATATTCTGGACAATCGTTCAGGTTTGACATCTTTTTTCCCGGAATCTACCGTTATTGCGTTTAGGGAGTGCCAGTCCATATTTATTTTCCTGATCCACTCCCGTCCCAGAAGTGGTGGGCCTCCCTCAGGTAGTACATATAATCCCATCCTCGTCGCCACTGTTAAGTCTGTGTGTTATAATGAGAATTACTACACAGACCACAAGAGTAACTTTTAACAGGTCTTTACTAGTCGAAGGTCAGGGCGGAACTGCCCAATAAATCATTACACAGCACTTATATACCGGTGTGGTCACCACCGGTATTACAGTATACAGCAGCCAAGATAAAGTAGTGCCACTCTTAAAATAGTTCTCTTAAAGGAGGAACGGTTACATACACCACAACGGACACACACACACTGACACAGACACACTGACACACACACACTGACACAGACACACTGACACAGACACACTGACACACACACACACGGACACACACACACACTGACACACACACACTGACACACACACACTGACACACACACACACACTGACACAGACACACTGACACACACACACTGACACACACACACTGACACACACACACACACACACACTGACACACACACACTGACACACACACACACACTGACACACACACACACTGACACACACACACTGACACACACACACACTGACACACACACACTGACACACACACACTGACACAGACACACTGACACACACACACTGACACACACACACACACTGACACACACACACTGACACACACACACACACTGACACACACACACTGACACACACACACACACTGACACACACGCACACACACTGACACACACACACTGACACACACACACACACTGACACACACACACACTGACACACACACACTGACACACACACACTGACACACACACACACACTGACACACACACACTGACACACACACACTGACACACACACACACACTGACACACACACACACTGACACACACACACTGACATACACACACTGACACACACACACACACTGACACACACACACTGACACACACACACACACTGACACACACACACTGACACACACACACTGACACACACACACAGACACACACACACACTGACACACACACACACACTGACACACACACACTGACACACACACACTGACACACACACACACTGACACACACACACACTGACACACACACACTGACACACACACACACTGACACACACACACACACTGACACACACACACTGACACACACACACACACACTGACACACACACACACTGACACACACTGACACACACACACTGACACGCACACACACACACTGACACACACACACTGACACACACACACTGACACAGACACACTGACACACACACACTGACACACACACACTGACACACACACACACACTGACACACACACACACACACACACTGACACACACACACACACTGACACACACACACTGACACACACACACACACTGACACACACACACACTGACACACACACACACACACACTGACACACACACACACTGACACACGCACACTGACACACACACACACACTGACACACACACACTGACACACACACACTGACACACACACACGGACACACACACACACACGGACACACACAGGCGTGAGCATGCGCTATACAATCTGCTCACTCGACCGTTAATCGATAGTTCATTTATTTCTGCGGCTGATGCTACTTTACCAGTGATCCCAGGGCTGTAAAGTTGGGATCTGCTTTACAGTGACCACGGCATCAAAATTCACTCATGCCATTACTCTTAATTTCTCCGTCAAACATTTATCTCTCATTGTGAAGAAGGTCGACCACATCACTGCAGCAATAGTCACAAATCAATATTTTATTATTAATTAAAATGAACTCATTTATTACGGAACAATGATGTTTCAATCACCCATGTGCCAGCCTGCCTCAGTTGCTCCAGCGCTTTGAGCGCCCAGTCTCGGCCGGCACTCCAGTACAGGCCGAGGGAAGGGCTGCGGGAGATGCTAACATTCAGGTGCGATGTTAAACCGAGGCCCTGTCTGCCTGTAAAAGATCCCACACTATTCACTGAGCAGCGAGTTCTCCCAACATCCCTTCCTCAACTCTCTGCTGCTTGTGGGATCTTGCTTAGCGTAAAATGGCTGCTAGCCACATAGAAACAGCCGGGACATTTCGAAGTAATTCAGTGTGTGAGCGATGTGATAAGGTGCTATGTGTAGAATTCCATAGAATATACGGCACAGAAAGAGGCCCAACGAGTCTGAGCTGGTGTTTATACTCCACATTCCATCCACCTCATCTCAGCCTTTCAGCATATCTTTCTATTCCCTTTGCTCTCATGTTATACAGGACCTTGGTGAGACCACACCTGGAGTACTGTGTGCAGTTTTGGTCTCCTTGCCTAAGAAAGGATATACTTGCCATAGAGGGAGTGCAGCGAAGGTTCACCAGACTGATTCCTGGGATGGCAGGACTGTCGTATGAGGAGAGATTGGGTCGACTAGGCCTGTATTCACTAGAGTTTAGAAGAATGAGAGGGGATCTCATTGAAACGTATAGAATTCTGACAGGGCTAGACAGACTGGATGCAGGGAGGATGTTTCCCCTGGCTGGGGGGGGTCTAGAACGAGGGGTCACAGTCTCAGGATGCAGGGTAGGACATTTAGGACTGAGATGAGGAGAAATGCCTTCACTCAGAGGTGAACCTGTGGAATTCTCTACCACAGAAGGCTGTGGAGGCCAAGTCACTGAATATATTTAAGAAGGAGATAGATTTCTAGACACAAAAGGCATCAAGGGGTATGGGGAGAGAGCGGGAATATGGTATTGAGATAGAAGATCAGCTATGATCATAGTGAATGGCGGAGCAGGCTCGAAGGGCCGAATGGCCGACTCCTGCTCCTATTTTTCTATGTTTCTATGCACTCGTCTAGTTTCCTTCTGAAAGCATCTATGCTATTCACTGCAACCACTTCCTGTGGTAGCAAGTTCCACATTCTAACCACTCTCTGAGTAAAGAAATTTCTCCTTATTTACTTATTGGATTTATTAGTAACTATCTTGTATTTATGGCCCCTGGTTTTGGATTGGCCCCCACATAAGTGCAAGTTATTGATGTTGTTGGGCCAGTCCTACACTAAAACAGCACTCTTACTAGCCACCTGCTTAGGCCACACAGCCACAACCAGTGTCTCGCTCGAGGCCCACTCTCCAGAACACTACACCACCCACAGTGAGGTCCTGGCTTCACTCGTGTGGGCCAAAGCCAGACATAGGCCCAGGATCAACCCCAATGGAAGAGAACGACCAGCCACAGGGCCAAAGGTGCTATTTCAATAGGGCCTTTCATTCGTTGTATGACAGTCCTTCTCTTCCCTTCTCTTTCTAGGACAACAACTTGCATTTATCTAGCGCCTTTGACACAGTAAAATGTCCCAAGGTGCTTCACAGGGGCGTAAATCAGACAAAAATCGACACTGAGTCACGTAAGGAGATGTTAGTGTTGGCCAGTGGCTCAGTGGGTAGCAGACTCGCCTCGGAGTCAGAAGGTTGTGGGTTCGAGTCTCGCGCCAGAGACTTGAGCACAAAAATCTAGGCTGACACTGCAGTGCTGAGGGGAGGTGCCGTCTTTCAGATGAGATGTTAAACCAAGGACCCCATCTGCTCTCTCAGGTGGATGTAAAAGATCCCACCACCACTATTTGAAGATGAGCAGGGGAGTTCTCCCCGGTGTCCTGGGCCAATATTTATCCCTTAATCAACATAACAAAAACAGATTATCTAGTCATTATCACATTGCTGTCTGTGTGAGCTTGCTGTGCGCAAATTGGCTGCTGCGTTTCCCACATTACAACAGTGACCACACTGCAAAAGTACTTTATTGGCTGTAAAGTGCTTTGAGATGTCTGGTGGTCGCGAAAGGCGCTATAGAAATGCACATTTGTCTTTCTTTCTATTAGGCCAGGTGACCAAAAGCTGGGTCAAAGAGGCAGGTTTTAAGGAGCATTTTAAAGGAGGAGAGAGAGGTGGAGAGGTTTAGGGAGGGAATTCCAGAGCTTAGGGCCCGGCAACAGAAGGCACGGCCGCCAATGGTGGAGAGCTGAAAATCGGGGATGCGCAAGAGGCCAGAATTGGAGGAGCGCAGAGATCTCGGGGGTGGGGGGGGGGGTGCAATGTTTGCTTTAAGATGCTCGGCCATGCAGCGCTCCAGGGGTCCCGCGCAGCACTCCAGGGGTCCCGCGCAGCGCTCCAGGGGTCCCGTGCAACGCTCCAGGGGTCCCGCGCAGCCGGCCAGACGGCTTTTAAATCGTAAAAAACGCGCATGCGCGGACTTTTGAACGGGTTGTTAAAGGGGCCACATGGCCCCCCAAAAAAACCTACCGAGAACATTGCTCAGGGCTGGAGGAAGTTACAGAGACAGGGAGGGGTTTGAGCATGAGCATGAGAATTTTAAATTGCCGACAATGTTCCCTGTAATTTTGTTGGGGGCCGCGCGGCGTCTTTAGCGAGCTGCGTGGCCCGGTCAAAATTCCGCGCTTTAAATCCAGCTCGCCGGCTGCCCTGGAGCGCTGGAGCCCTGGAGTGCTGGAGCCCTGGAGCCCTGGAGTGCTCTGGAGCCCTGGAGCCCTGGAGCCCTGAAGCACTGGAGCGCTGGAGCCCTGGAGCCCTGGAGCACTGGAGCCCTGGAGCCCTGGAGCGCTGGAGCCTTGGCGCCCTGGAATGCTGGAGCGCTGTGTGGTCGCGCAGCTTAAAGGGAACATTGGTTGCTGGAGAGTCTTCTAGTCGAGTTGAGGGAGCAGTGCTGCATCTGAGTTCGGTCACTGTCTCATCGGCAGGCCAGTGACGGAGGTCCAGAGACGCTGCAGCAAAGCATCTGCTGAGGGCCGCAGGTCAAGTGGGCACCAAATGGCCCTGGGCCCCACTTCACCATCAGTGCTAGAATGCTGGACGAGGAGGAGAATTATCACCGGTGCGCTTTTATTGACACCAACACCTTGGCTGCCCGTGCTTGCAAACATCGCACCACTACACCTACACCGTGAATATGCAGTCTCCAGAGAATACAACCAGTACACCAGCAAAGACACGATCCAGGCCAACTTGAACAACCGACCACCAACCCGCCTCGAATCTAGGAGGCCATTCTGGACCATCGCCGAAGCCCTTCAGCGATCTCCCCTCAGTCTTGATGACCGATGACGAAACGCTTGGAAGAACTGCGACATACGGGATGGATTCCTTATAGAAGACCCCACAGTACAAACTGAAAGATCAAATCTTCCTCGCAAACAGTGGACAACCATCAGCCGCCTCAGAACTGGTCATGGTAGATGCTGCCACCTTCTCCATAGATGGAAGATTAAAGCATCCCCATCATGTGACTGTGGAGCTCCTGATCAGACCCTGGAGCACATCATTGAGCACTGTCCTCAGAGGAAATTCACAGGCAGCCTACAAGATATCCACACTGTTACGCCAGAAGCTTTGGCCTGGATATCTGACTTAGATATTAACGTCTGATTTGCTACTACCATACGACAGAAGTGCTAGAAACCCTCAAAATTTCATTTAATTGCAAGATGTTTATGAAGTGACAGCTGGTCCCTTTTTTCCCTGATGGAATCTCCCTCACAGATGGTCTGTAGCCGACACCTATCTGTCCCACGTGGTTTATCCAGCGCTATGAAACCTACAGGAAGAACAACCTAGAACTGATTTAAAACACGAATTCTCTGCATTGATATAAACTCCTTTTTGCCCACACAATGCGCTGCCTGAAAGGGCGGTAGGAGCAGATTCAATAGTAACTTTCAAAGGGGAATTGGATAAATACTGGAAAAGGAAACATTTGCAGGGAGAGAGCAGGGGGAGTGGGATTAATTGGATCGCTCTTCCAAAGAGCCGGCACAGGCACGACGGGCCGAATGGCCTCCTTCTGTGCTGTAAGAGTCGATGAATCTATGATTTCTGAGAATTGGCAATCACTCAGGAAATGGATTGGCCGAGAACGTTTCATTTCCTTTTCAGAGACCGATCGACATGGAAGCAAAGCATCTGAAGAATAATTCTGACAAGGGGTTTTGCGCCCAATGTATGAACAAGTCTCGCCCCTTATCACGTTCGCCCGCTGCGCCGGTCTAACATTTCTGACTTTTTCTTCGAGAAATACCTTGTGTGGCTTTGGACTTACAGGGATGGGCAGTGGAGGAGGTGACTGGAATATGATGATTATATTCCATGGTGCCAACTCGCGCTGGAGTTCGGCTCCACTGGCACCAGCAGCCCAATGTTGTCTTTTTATTGGGCGTCGCTGGCGAGGCCGGCATTTATTGCCCATCCCTAGTTGCCCCTTGAGAAGGTGGTGGTGAGCCGCCTTCTTGAACCGCTGCAGTCCGTGTGGTGAAGGCACTCCCACAGCGCTGTTAGGGAGGGAGTTCCAGGATTTTGACCCAGCGACGATGAAGGAACAGCCGAGATATTTCCAAGTCGGGATGGTGTGTGACTTGGAGGGGAACTTGGAGGTGGTGGTGTTCCCATGACATTGCTGATAAGTTAAAGGAAAGAAAGAAAAATCTTGCCTTGATATAGCGCCTTTAATGACCTGAGGATGTCCCAAAGCGCTTTACAGCCAATGTAGGAAATGAGGTAGCCAATTTGCGCACAGCAAGATCCCACAGACAGAAATGTGATAATGACCAGATAATCAGTTTTCACAATCTTGGTAGAGGGATAATTCTTGGCCAGGACATTGCGGAGAACTTCCGTGATCGTCTGTCGAAATAGTGGCCGTGGGATCTTTTACATCCACCTGAGAGGGCAGACGGGGCCTCGGTTTAACGTTTCATCTGAAAGACGGCACCTCCGACAGTGTGGCACTCCCTCAGCACTCCCCTGGAGTGTCAGCCTGGATTTTTGTGCTCAAGTCTCTGGAGTGGGACTTTGAACCCACAACCTTCTGACTCAGAGGTGATGGAGAGTGCTGCCCACTGAGCCACGGCTGATACAAGTAGGGGTTTACTGAGCCACGATTTTACGAGTTTACCTTAAGTGGCCATTCTTCATGAGTAACCTGGGTTGCGAGTATGGGTTTCTCTTCCATTTGTTAAACCGAGGGATTTTTTTTCCAATTTTTGTACACTCTGGGCACTGTATTGTCCCATGGCTTGCTGCACGTAAGATAGCTACAGCATAGAATTATCAGGACCAGAGTGACCTCCTGGACCAGTTTCGATCATCTAAGGGTGAAGGGGGGGGGGCAGTCGGAGAGGAATTTCCCCCGCCAAATTGGTCCGGGTTTATCGCCTCTACCTGGAGGTCACATGGTTTCGGGTGGCATGGGGACTGTGTATATTGAGAGGTACAAGGCATCGCAGTTGTGTGGAACAGGCAGGATGGGCGAGAGGGTCGATCCTGTCATTGTTTGCATGTACACTGGGCACTGGACAAGGCATCATATCTGAACTACTTTCCTGCTTTGACAGGTGACCCTGGTGAGTCAGTATCTGTTCTGACTCAGTGATAATTAAAACCCATTAAGGATAATTGCGGGACGCACCCGAATCCTTTACTCATCCTCACCCAGCTATCCCATGGACCCTTGGCTGAAGGTGCTCTTAATGACAAGTCTTGCAGACAAGAATTCCATAGAATAGAGAGCCAAGTCCAATTCCTGGCCCACACTGAGCTCGCTGATCTCTGGGGCTGTGGTCAGGAGGCTGCGGTTGGCTTTGATGCCCCTAATCCTGCAGGGGGCGGAAGAACCGGCCAGGGATTCCTATTCCTCTGTGTCAAGTAAGGACTTGGTGGTGATGCCCGCCATGGTGGAATAGTCGACTGATATTTGATGCCGTCACGTGTGGAACTATACCTGGAGGATAGAGGGAACACAGACGGAAACAAATCCTCTTTTTGTCCATTTTTCCCCTCCTTTCCTGAGGACACTGCATTTTGCCGCTTGCGGGTTTGAGGGATCCCTCAGTGACTCACCAATGTCACCATTCTTTGTGTACGAGCCCGAAGAGCAAGTGTTGGCACCTAACCGCAAAGGCCATGGCAACCTATTACGTCCGTGAATGATTGAGACACGGACAGCAGGAGTGGAACAAAATAAGTCTTTACTGATGGAAGTCAATAGTGAAACTGAAACAACAGAGGCTCACTAGCGCCTTTTATACAGGGGTGGTCACTGCCGGTACTGCAGTCTGAGACCAGTTATTCTCTTAAAGGTACATACACAACAATTCCTCCCCTTTTAGATAAACAGTACATAACATTCATTTAACAACTAAATGAGAACTAATTACAATCACAATTACTGTTGCTAGATACATTGGTTAAGTTCAAGCAATTATAAGTTCAGTCTTTGAGGAGGCTTCCTGATTCTGTCTGGATAACGCCTCTTTGGGGTATCAGGTTCTTCTGGCAATGTTGAGTCGGGATCAATGTCGTTGTTTGATTCATCTGCTTCCAATATTACCGGTTCTGCGGTAGCTGCAATTGGAACGTCGATTTCATTACCAGGTGTATCAGATCGTGGCGTGGAGTTGACATTTTCCAGTGACTCTAGAATCTGGTCAGCATGGCGTCTTACAATGCTCTCCCCAACGTCCACGGTATACATGAGAGGTCCTTGTCGCGTACAAATCGTTCCTGGCTGCCATTTCTCAGTGCGGTAGTCCCGGGCCAAAACTGGTTGACCTATCTTAAAACTCCTGGTCGGCCTTTTATTCATATTCTGAAACTGTCTGTTCTCCACATCTCTTCGGACGTTTGGCTTAACCAAATCCAAGTGGCATCGTAGTCTTCGATTGAAGAACATCATGGCTGGAGTTTGGTTGGTAACCGCATGTGTCGCATTCCGGTAGGCAAACAAGAAGTTGTCCACCTTGTGTTGTAGGGGTATATCTTCATTACACATTGCCTTGATAGCCTTCTTGAATGTTTGGACAAACCTCTCGGCCAATCCATTAGTGGCTGGATGATATGGGGCAGATGTGTAATGCTTAACACCATTGTTCTTTAAGAACCTCCGGAACTCTTCAGACACAAACCGTGGTCCATTGTCAGAGCAAATCACACAGAATCACACAGAAACCCCACAGTGCAGATAGAGGCCATTTCGGCCCATCGAGCCTGCACCGACACATATTCTGTTCAGGCAGCCCATTCCTGGCGAATATGGTTCGTAAAACTGTGATAGTTTTTTCCGTGGTGGTTGAGGACATTTTTATTACCTCTGGCCACTTTGAATGTGCATCCACCGCAATTAAAAACATCGAGTCCATGAAGGGACCAGCAAAATCAATGTGCACCCTTTGCCATGGAGATGAGGGCCACTCCCATGGATGCAGAGGAGCTTGTGGTGGGGCGTTTTGGACCTTCTGGCATCCTGCACAGCTCTTGGTCATCTCTTCGATTTCTCTATCGATTCCCGGCCACCACACAAACGCTCTGGCTAAGTTCTTCATTTTTACCCCACCCAGATGACCCTCATGAAGCTCATTGAGCACTCTATCCGTCAACTTAGGTGGGATTACTACTCTGGATCCACACATCAAGGTTCCTCTGCACACTGACAGCTGTTCTCTTCTCGGCGAGAATGCTGGCAGCAGTGGTTCGCCATGTGCTGGCCATCCCTTCACCGTTAAATCATAGACCCGTGATAGTGTCGGGTCATTCCATGTTTCCTTTTCTATGTTTGCATTCGTCACAGGGAGACATTCGACTATGGTCGAGTGGAATAACTCCATTGGATCCACTGCAAGGTCTTCTTCTTCCACCGTCGGCAACGGTAGGCATGACAATCCATCAGCATTTCCATGCTGTTTAGTTCCTTTGTACTCGATGTCATATTGGTGTGCCCTAGGAAAAGGGACCATCTCTGCAGCCGTTGTGCTGTCATTATCGGTACGCCCTTCTGAGGGTTGAAAATGGAGACAAGAGGTTGTTATCGGTTAGTAGAGTAAATTTTTGACCGTGCAGGTAGTGATTGAACTTCTTCACCCCCCCACACTAGGCTGAGGGCCTCTCTGTCAATCTGGGCGTAGTTACGCTCGGCAGAAGTTAACGAGCGTGACGCAAAAGCTATCGGCCTCTCTAAACCATCAAGGAATTTACGTGACAGTACCGCCCCAATGCCGTAGGGAGAAGCATCACACGCCAGTCTGATCGGCAGTGCTGGGTTGTAGTGAGCCAATACTTCCCTTGAAGTGATTAAGTCCTTACTCTTCTGAAAAGCACGCTTACAATCATCGCTCCATTTCCATGCTACCCCCATTCGTAGCAGGGCGTTCATTGGGTGCAGAATTGTCGACAAATTCGGCAAAAACTTATGATAGTAATTCACCAATCCGAGGAATTACCTCAGTTGCGACACATTTTCAGGCGCTGGGGCCTTAACAACTGCTTCAATTTTGTCAGGGGACTTATGTAACCCCTCTTCATCAATCACGTGGCCACAATACGATATCTGTTTCTTAAAAAATTCGCACTTGGGGCGGTTGGCTCGCAGCCCATGTTCCCGTAGTCTAGTGAGCACCTGTTCTAGGTTGTTAAGGTGTTCACTGTCATCTTCACCTGTCACAAGGATGTCGTCCAAGTAACACTGAGTCCCCGGAATCCCTTGCAGGACTTGTTCCATCGCTCTTTGCCATATCGCCGGAGCCGATGCTACTCCGAATACCAATCGATGATACTGGTAAAGACCTTTGTGAGTGTTTATCGTAAGATACTTCCTAGAGGACTCTTCAACCTCCATCTGCAAATATGCTTGTGCTAGGTCAATTTTTGTAAAACGCTTCCCTCCAGACAGTGAGGCGAAGATGTCTTCTATCCTTGGAAGAGGATATTGTACTGTGTGAAGGACTGGGTTCACCGTCACCTTGAAATCCCCACAGATGCGAATCTTCCTTGGCTCCCCGGACTTATTGCTTAACGTTTTCTTCATGACAGGAACGATGGGTGTCGCCCACTCGCTCCAGTCGACCTTAGACAACATGCCCGCCTTCTCCAGATTCTCCAGCTCTGCCTCGACGGCTGGGCGAATTGCATATGGTACCGGTCTTGCTTTGCATTCTCTTCTATTTTTATCGAGGCGGTTACGCCTTTAAGCGTGCCCAGTTCTTGTTGAAATACCTCTTTGGCGTTAGCTAAGATTGTTGACAATCGTCCAGGAGTGACATCTTCATCTTTTTTACCGTCCACCGTCATTGCATGAATGGAGTGCCAATCTAAGTTTATCTTCCTGATCCATTCCCGTCCCAATAACGGTGGTCCACCATTTGGCAGTATGTAGAGATACAATTTTCGTATTTTCTTGCCGTTGTATTCGACAGGCACCCTTATTTTTCCTCTGGGGTATACTTTTTGCCCCGTATACGTCGTCAAGGTGATGGATGTCTCTCTCAAGGGTATGTGTGAAAATAGCCGCTCGTAGTCTCGTCGATTCATGACGGTTAGCGCTGATCCTGTATCCAATTCCATTTTAACTTGGGACCCTGCTATCGTGAGGGTGACCCAAATGGTTCAGTGATCCTCTTTTGCGATTACATTGTGAAGTTTGAGACAGCTTAGTCTCCTGTTCCTGGATTCACTATCGCTCATCTGGTCTTCGGAACTACTGTCCGTCATCTTTTGTACTTTCTTGTACGGTTCCTTAGTAGCCTTTTTGTTGTCGCTGGTCTTCTTCCCAGACCTGCAAACTCGTGCAATGTGTCCCATCTTCCCGCATTGCCTGCATATTTTGTCTTTGGACCAGCAGTCCTTCTGGTCATGGTTAGTTCTGCCGCAGCGATAACATTTTGCAAATCCCCGTGTCATTTCGTGGGTGCCGTATTCCTGTGGTTTTTGTTGAATTTCTGCAGCTCCCCTGGCTGCTGCTTCATACGATACTGCCACGCTGAAAGCCTTATCTAGCGTCAGCTCTTTCTCTGAGAGTAACTTCTTCTGTGTTCCTTCACTCAGGAGGTCCACAGACAAATTTGTCCCGTAGGGTATCTGCCAGTCCTGCTCCGAACTGGCAGTGCTTTGATAGCTTGCGTAGTTCCGTAAGATACTCAGCATTGCTCTCATCTTTGTGCTGAGTTCTCCTGTGGAATTTAAATCTTTCTGCTATCAACAGCGGTGCAGGGTTTTAGGTGTTCCTGTAGAACAGCAAATCAATTTTCGTTTAAAACTCTTTGCCTTCGGTTTTGGCTGGAGTAATCAGGTCCCGCAATAGGCCGTACGTTCTAGCGCCCATTAAGTTTAGCAATATCGATGCCTTTTTCTCCTCCGCTATTTCGTTTTGCCTCGAAATATAACTCGACTCTTTCCACATACGTGGTCCAGTCCGCTATTGTATTATCAAAAGCAGTGATACAGCCAGTCTTCGGCATCTTGCAAATCTAAAATGGCGCCTCCCGCGCTTTGCCTTCTTCCCCGATTTAACAAAATGGCGCCTCCCGTGCTTTGCCGTCTTCCCCGCTGATTAAGATGGCGCCTCCCGCGCTTTGCCTTCTTCACCGCTGTTATTAGCGCTGCTTTCCACGGTTTCTTGCGCGGTTTAATATTTTATTTTTTTTATTATTTTTCCCCGTCGTGGAACAACCCTGTGGGACTCTTGCCTCCCTCTTCGCGGGGTCTATATGCAGCCCGGCTTCGTAGCACCGGCCGTGCCCTGTGTGCTCCACCCTCTCTCTCTCTTCTTCCCGACAACGCTGCTCGGCCCCGTTGCAAACCACCTGCTCGAGTTCGCGACCGCCGCAGCCCAGGAAGGATCAGTGCAAAGATGTGCGGGTTAGTAGGTTGATTGGCCATGATAAAAATTGGCCCTTAGTGTTAGGGGGGATTAAATACGTGGGGTTACGGGGGATAGGGCTTGGGTGGGATGGCTGTCGGTGTGTAGGGGACCGGGGTGCTAGGGTTTGGATGATCAGCCATGATCTCGTTGAATGGCGGAGCAGGCTCGAAGGGCCGAATGGCCCTACTCCTGCTCCTATCTTCTATGTTTCTATGCCACCAGCCCGATTAGCTGAAGCACCGTCGACAGGAACCAGGCCCCGCATCCGACAGCTTCTCCAGCAATCTTCAACTCTGCAACACAGGGCGGGTGCCCACGGTCGACGGCCCGTTTCTACTGCCTCTTACTTTCTTTTCTTTCTGGCCTCGACCTCTGCTCACTTCGCTGTAGGAATGGATCCCAGGAGGTGGTGCAGACTGTAGGTAGGTTCGTATCTGCTTGTCGCCAGTATTACGTCTGTGAATGATTGAGACACGGACAGCAGGAGTGGAACAAAATAAGTCTTTACTGATGGAAGTCAATAGTGAAACTGAAACAACAGAGGCTCACTAGCGCCTTTTTTCCAGGGGGGTGGTCACTGCCGGGTTACTGCAGCCTGAGACCAGTTATTCTCTTAAAGGTACATACACAACACAACCAATCCCCAACCTGTCTTCGCCCAATACCAACACACATCTATTAATATGTAACATATATTATCAGCCCATCTGCTGCTGAAACCCTCATGCAAGTCTTGGTTGCCTCCAGACTCGACTAGTCCAACTCCAGGCTCTCCTGGCTGGCCTTCATAAACAAGCTCATTCAAAACTCTGCCACCTCTCTCCTAATTTGCACCAAGTCCCGTTCACCCATAACCTCCCCCCCCTCCCGTCCCCCCCCCCGCCCCCCACCCCCCCCCGCCCCCCCCCCCCCCCCCCCCCCCCCGCACCCCCCCCCCCCCCCGTTCTCGCTGACCTACACTGGCTCCCAATCCGGCAACGCCTCGATTTTAAAATTCTCATCCTTATTTTTCAAATCCCTCCATGGCCTCGCCCCTCCCTATCTCTGTAACCCCCCTCCAGCCTCACAACCCTCCGAGATCTCTGCGCTCCTCTAATTCTGGCCTCTTGTGCCTCCCCGATTTTAAATTGCTCCACCATTGGTGGCCGTGCCTTCAGTTGCCTGGGGCCCTAAACTCTGGAATTCCCTCCCTAAACCTCTCCGCCTCTCTCTCTCTCCTCCTTTAAGACGCTCCTTAAAATCTACCTCTTTGACCAAGCTTTTGGTCACCTGCCCTAATATCTCCTTCTTTAGCTTGGTGTCAAATGGTGTCTGATAATCGCTCCTGTGAAGGCGGTTTGGGACATTAAAGGCGCTATATAAATGCAAGTTGTTATTATATTTAAAAACCGTCTTTTCCCAATATAAAATTAGTGACATTGATCAGTGCATTCAAAACAGTTTCTTCAAGCGAAAGGTTGAGGATTTTGCCAGTGCACTCAAACGTTCTGGGTGTTGTGTTATTGTAAATTAGCATTGACAAACATGCCCCTCCCTCGTGAGTAAGTTTCTGAATGATGGAATATTACAAAACCGTCGGCTTGACAACCATTCATGGATCAGTGTCAACTGGCAAGATTCCAAATTGTTTTTCAAGCTCTCGGCAATCTGAAAAATAAATCATTTTTTTTTGGTTCCTCTTGCTATTCCCTCACCCATACCTGAAGGTGCCCGGGGGTCTCGCTGGGGGCAGGGTTCCCACGGGTAAAAAGTGTCCAATTTTCCACCTTCCATGAACCTAGATGCTGGGTGTGGGTAGACTATTTAACCACGTGGTGCATCACATCTTCACTCAAAATCCGCACAATGAACTCTTCAGGGGGGGTCACACAGGACCGCGAGCAGGAGCAGGAACTCTCCCCTTCCTAACCCAGCACCACTGAGGCTGGTTTGTGCAGCCCCTACATCCACCCTCCCGACTGAGATCAGACAGAGCCATGGGATCTTCCTGGTCGGGTGTGACTCAGTTTCGTACTGGGCAACGGACCTGCCCAATTCAGCCACTGTGGGAGTAGGTAAATATTTAACAGCGTTTCACTGACGTCCACGGGCTTCTTGTGTACGGATCGGGAACATAAGAACATAAGCAGGAGCCGGCCATTCGGCCCCCTCGAGCCTGCTCCGCCATTCAATAAGATCATGGCTGATCTTCTACCTCAACTCCACTTTCCCACCCAATCCCCATATCCCTCGATTCCCCGAGAGTCCAAAAATCTATCGATCTCAGCCTTGAATATACTTGAAGACCTCAGTCTTCAATATACTCAACGACTGAATATCCACAGCCCTCTGGGGGCAGAGAATTCCAAAGATTCACAACCCTCTGAGTGAAGACATTCTTCCTCATCTCAGTCTTAAAATGGCCGACCCCTTATCCTGAGACTATGCCCCCTAGTTCTAGACTCTCCAGCCAGGGGGGAAAACAACCTCTCAGCATCTACCCTGTCAATCCCCCTCAGAATCTCATATGTTTTCAATGAGATCACCTCTCATTCTTCTAAACTCCAGAGAGTACAGGCCCAATCTACTCAATCTCTCCTCATAGGACAACCCTCTCATCCCAGGAATCAATCTAGTGAACCTTTGTTGCACCCCCCTCTAGAAAGAAAGACTTGCATTTCTATACCGCCTTTTCACGACCACTGGACGTCCCAAAACGCTTCACAGCCAATGAAGTACTTTTTGAAGTGTAGTCATCCTCTAAAGCAAGTATATCCTTCCTAAGGTGAGGAGACCAAAACTGCACACAGTACTCCAGGTGTGGTCTCACCAG
>NC_141018.1:34041305-34058805 GCF_052327205.1 Somniosus microcephalus
GTGATCTCCTTGAAACATACAAGATTCTGAGGGGGATTGACAGGGTAGATGCTGAGAGGTTGTTTCCCCCTGGATGGAGAGTCTAGAACTAGGGGGCGTAGTCTCGGGATAAGGGGTCGGCCATTTAGGACTGAGATGAGGAGGAATTTCTTCACTCAGAGGGTTGTGAATCTTTGGAATTCTCTGCCCCAGAGGGCTGTGGATGCTCAGTCGTTGAGTATATTCAAGGCTGAGATCGATAGATTTTTGGACTCTAGGGGAATCAAGGGATATGGAGATCGGCTGGGAAAGTGGAGTTGAGGTCGATGATCAGCCCTGATCTTATTGAATGGCGGGGCAGGCTCGAGGGGCCGAATGGCCGACTCCTGCTCCTAATTCTTATGTCCTTAACTCACACAGGGTTACAGTTCTGTAGATACCCCTGCTAAAGGAGATAAAAGGGTTAAATTACGAGGACAGGTTACATAGACTAGGCTTGTATCCCCTTGAGTGTAGAAGATTACGGGGTGACCTAATCGAGGTGTTTTAGATGATTAGGGTTAGGGTTAGGGTTAGGGTTAGGGTTGATAGGGTAGACAAGAGATAACCTATTTCCTCTGGTGGGGGGGAGTCCAGAACCAGTGAGCATAACCTTCAAATCAGAGCCAGGCCGTTCAGGGCTGATGCCAGGAAGCACTTCTTCACACAAAGGGTGGTGGAAATCTGGAACTCTCTCCCCCCAAAAAAAGTTGTTGAGGCCGGGGGTCAATTGCAAATTTCCAAAACTGAGATTGATAGTTTTTTGTTAGGCAAGGGTATTATGGGATACGGAACTAAGGCGGGTGGATGGAGTTAAGATACAGATCAGCTAATTGAATGGTGGAACAGGTTCGAGGGGCAGAATGGCCTCTTCCTGTTCCTATGTTCCCCTAGTATCTCGCCATGTGGATATTCTGAGGTTAGGCAGTGAGTCTTAACAGCCAATCTCAACCTTGCCCTAACCAGACACCCAGACACTTTCCAGCGATGTCACTGGACAATCACTTGGCTGCGTGTGTGTGTGTCTCCTTGGGCCAGAGTTGTTGAAGCCTCCATGGCTGAGATCAGCCAGCCCAGCCAACTGACTTCAAACCTGTACCTTCAGGTTTGCGAGAATGAGTGCTGCACTTTGGTGATTCCAAGACTGGCCTCTCAAAGGCTATAGACTGTAGGAACAAAACAGAAGACCGAGGGGTATGAGGAGCTTCATGATTCTGAGGTTGCGGTGTCGAGATTTGATCTCAACACATTGAACATTCAATGCGGAAGAGTAGGCAGCACTCCCTCAGCTGCAGTGTCAGCCGTGGCTCAGTGTGGGTCACACTCTCGCCTCTGAGTCAGAAGGTCGTGGGTTCAAGTCCCCACTCCATGAGACTTGACCACAAGTCTTGACACTCCAGTTGCAGTACTGAGGGAGTGCCACACTGTCGGAGGCGCCGTCTTTCAGAAGAGCCGTTAAACCGAGGCCCCGTCTGCTCTCTCAGGCGGACGTAAAAGATCCCATGGCCACTATTTCAAAGACGAGCAGGGGAGTTATCCCCGGTGCCCTGGGCCAATGTTCTTCCCTCAACCAATTAGAATAACTGGTTATTTATCTCATTGCTGTTTGTGGGATCTTGCTGTGCGCAAATTGTCTGCTGGGTTTGCGTACAAAACAACAATGAGGGCTGTGGGGAAAGAGCAGGGAGAGCGGGACTAATTGGAGAGCTCTTTGAAAGAGCCAGTTCAGGCACGATGGGCCGAAGGGCCTCCTTCTGTGCTGTATGATTCTATGACTGCGCTTCGAAATAATTTATTCGCCGCGAAGCGGGTTGGGACGTCCCGAGGACATGAAAGGCGCTGCATAAAAAGTTATTTCTGTGCTCAGCCGCTGCAGAAAGTGTGATCGTTCAGGTGAGCCCCGGGATTGGAAAGGAGCAGACTGGTGACAGGGTAACCTGCTCGCGGTGAGCGGGCACCTCTTCACAGAAATCACAGAAACCCCACAGTGCAGATAGAGGCCATTTCGGCCCATCGAGCCTGCACCGACACATATCCCACCCGATCCCCGTAACCCCTACACCAACACATATCCCACCCTATCCCCGTAACCCCACGTATTTAATCCCCCTAACGCTAAGGGTCAATTTATCATAGCCAATCAACCTAACCCGCACATCTTTGGACTGTGGGAGGAAACCGGAGCACCCGGAGGAAACCCACGCAAACACGGGGAGAATGTGCAAACTCCACACAGACAGTCACCCGAGGCCGGATTCGAACCCGGGTCCCTGGCGCTGTGAGGCAACAGTGCTAACCACTATGCCACCTTGTTGAAAGGCACAGCGTCTCGCTCCCGGGGTCTCCGCCGCCAATCCCAAACCACGCTTGCAAACTCAGCCGTGGACTTGAGTGTGAAACATGCCCATCGAGGCAACAGATGGCCGTGCCGAATAATTAATGGCAGAGATATAAATTAAAAATGAGCGTGGGCTCCTGTTGCCGAAAACACACGTGCCCAAGTGTTGAACTTTGAGTCAATATACAAATCCCAACCCAGTGAGGAGCTTATGCTTCTTAACAGTGTATCCTCTCTCCATCTGTTACTTTTCTTTCTAATATACACGGGTCATGTTTGACGTGATGACAGGCTAATGCCAAGATAATAGAGTTGTGATTGGACAGGGGGCTCAAAAGGCAGAAGAAAGATTTTTGCATTAATGCAGTGTCTTATCACATCCTAAGGTCATCTCCTCAAGCTTCGCATCCAATGATTTTCTTTTGAAGTGTAGTCGAACACAATACATGAGCACACACGGCAGCCCGTTGCTCAAAGCCAGGTCTCAAAACAGAAAATGAGATGTTAATTCACCTGTTTTGTTTTCCCTTGTCTGGTTGAGGAAGGAATGTTGGCCAAAACTAGTCCATCTACAATGAAAAGCCATTGAGAAAGGGGACAGAAGGACCTAGTTGATACAGAAGGGTCACCAACCCTCCAGGATTGACCAGGAGTCTCCGGGAATTATAGACTAAGCTCCCAGATGCGGCTACAAGCAAAATCCCAGAGGAAAATCATAGGAAGATTAACAACGACTTGTATTTATACGGCGCCTTTAATGTAGTAAAACGTCCCAAGGTGCTTCACCGGAGCGCTATGAAACAAAATTTGACACCGAGCCACATAAGAAGATATTAGGATAGCAAAATACTGCGGATGCTGGAAATCCGAAATAACAACAGAAAATGCTGGAAAAACTCAGCAGGCCAGGCAACATCCGTGGAGAGAGAAACTGAGTTAACGTTTCAGGTCTGGGACCCTTCATCAGAACTGGAAAAAAAGCAGGAAAAGGGATAGATTTTAAAGCAAATGGGGGGTTGGGGAAAGGGGGAGGGAATGAAAGAACAAAAGGGAAGGTCAGTGATAGGATAGAAAGCAGGAGAGATTAAGAGACATTAAGAGATATTGAGAGATATTCAAGGAACAAAGAATGGCTCTAGATGTTAGGACAGGCGACCAAAAGCTTGGTCAAAGAGGTAGGTTTTAAGGAGCATCTTAAAGGAGAGAGAGGCGGAGAGGTTTAGGGAGGGAATTCCAGAGCTTAAGCTGAAGGCACGGCCGCCAATGGTTGAGCGATTAAAATCGGGGATGCACAAGAGGCCAGAATTGGAGGAGTGCGGAGATCTCGATGGGTTGTAGTGCTGGAGGAGGTTAGAGAGAGAGGGAGGAGACGAGGCCATGGAGGGATTTGAAAACAAGGACCTAGTATATACAGTAGGGTCAGCAACCCACCAGGATTGTCCTGGACTCTCCAGGAATTAAAGTCTAATCTCCCAGACACTGCTACGCGCAAAATCCCAGGAGAAAAATCATTGGGGGATTAAAAAAGAATTGTGTGCATTTTTCTCTGAACAATTAGTTATAAAAAAATTGGAGATAAGGGAAAATAAGGCTGTTTGACTGACAGGCAAGAATAGTCCAATTGGGTAACGAAGTCTGTGTTCCCTTTCCAACTAGCGGGGGAAGGCGAAGCGCCACGAGGATGGACGTGTCGGGTGACCAATCACGGGGGTGGGAGGTCATGTGATAAAACCTCCTGGAATACATCCAATCAGTATTCACAACCCCATCCACCACCTTAAACATTCACTCCCTCCACCACCAGCGTACCGTGGCTGCAGTGTGTACCATCTACAAGATGCACTCTAGCAACTCGCCAAGGCTTCTTCGGCAGCACCTCCCAAACCCGCGACCTCCTCCACCTAGAAGGACAAGGGCAGCAGGCGCATGGGAACACCACCGCCTCCAAGTTCCCCTCCAAGACACACACACCATCCTGACTTGGAAATATATCGGCCGTTCCTTCATCGTCGCTGGGTCAAAATCCTGGAACTCCCTCCCTAACAGCGCTGTGGGAGCACCTTCACCACACGGGACTGCAGTGGTTTAAGAAGGCGGCTCACCACCACCTTCTCAAGGGCAATTAGGGATGGGCAATAAATGCCGGCCTCGCCAGCGACGCCCACATCCCATGAATTATTTTATTTTTTTAAGTATACAGGGATTGACCAGGTAAACATTTGGAAAAATATACCAGCATTCAAAATTGTATCTTCTGTAAATATAGCACCAACACCACACACATATATATATATATATATATATATATAAAGAGTGCATATATGTATGCATAATATTATATGCACACACATACATAAAAGAGTTTTGTATCCAATACACACTTGCACACTTCACTACAGATGTAAAACAATCCTTAAGAAAGAGTTAAAGAAAGTTAGTTATTTCCTGCTGGTTTTTCTGAGATTGATAAGCTGAAGCTGAAGATTTGCCGCTGTCAATCTACAGGAACCACAGCATTTAGCCTCCGAGTTGTGAGGAAGGGTCATCGACCTGAAACGTTAACCCTTGTTTCTCTCTGCACAGATGCTGCCTGACCTGCCGAGTATTTCCAGCATTTTCTGTTTCTAATATTAGCCTCAAATTGACCTCAGGATGTGCCGATGTAAATGACCTTGCCTCAGAGATTCCAGTGAGCAAGGGGCAGGTCAGACTAAACACACCACGAGTGCCGCACTGTCGGAGGTGCCGTCTTTCGGATGAGACGTTAAACCGAGGCCCCGCCTGCTCTCTCGGGTGGATGCAAAAGATCCCACGACCTCTATTTTGAAGAAGAGCAGGGGAGTTCTCTCCAGTGTCCTGATCAATATTTATCCCTCAACCAACATCACAAAAACAGATGATCCGATCATTATCACATTGCCGTTTGTGGGAGCTTGCTGTGCGCAAATTGGCTGCCGCGTTTCCTACATTACAACAGTGACTACACTTCAAAAAGTACTTCATTGGCTGTAAAGCACTTTGGGACATCCTGAGGTCTATATAAATTCTTTCTTTCTCTTTTAACTGTGAGCCATGGCGCAGGAGGTCAGCTAATGAGCTTAATGGTTAGGTATATTTTTAATAATATAACCGGAGAAAACTGACCACAATATGTTTAAACAAGCTCTCAGCAAAAAGGTCCCAGCTTCAAGCTGAGGAATGGAACAGAAGTCATTGCAATTTTGCAGTGGGTATTAACCCACGTTCAGTACAGACAGCTAGCACCCAGAGTCGCTCTCGGAACTTTCCTTTGATAACGAGTCTGTCAGAACATCCATTCAGTGCAGGATGTAATGCTGCAGGACAGGGTTTAGGGAACGTGTCAAAACACCGCACACCCATCCTAAACGTAAAACAATTTTCCTGAGTGCTGCGGGTTCGGCGTGAGATACGTTCAGTATAAATAAAACGATGCTGGTGTTAGCATCACCGGATCGGTTCGGCAAAAAAAACCAATAGCTGCCTTCACCCGGTGGGTTAGAGAATTGTGGGAATTTAAAATACATTAGAGCATACAGCATAGAGGGAGCTTTACTCTGTATCTAACCCATGCTGTACCTGCCCTGGGAGTGTTTGATGGGACAGTGTAGAGGGAGCATTACTCTGTATCTAACCCGTGCTGTACCTGCCCCGGGAGTGTTTGATGGGACAATGTAGAGGGAGCTTTACTCTGTATCTAACCTGTGCTGTACCTGCCCTGGGAGTGTTTGATGGGACAGTGTAGAGGGAGCATTACTCTGTATCTAACCCGTGCTGTACCTGCTCCGGGAGTGTTTGATGGAACAGTGTAGAGGGAGCTTTACTCTGCATCTAACCCGTGCTGTACCTGCCCTGGGAGTGTTTGATGGGACAGTGTAGAGTGAGCTTTATCACAGAAATCACAGAATCACAGAAACCTCACAGTACAGATAGAGGCCATTTCGGCCCATCGAGCCTGCACCAACACATATCCCTCCCAATCCCCGTAACCCCTACACCAACACATATCCCACCCTATCCCCGTAACCCCACGTATTTAATCCCCCTAACACTAAGGGTCAATTTTTTTTTATCATAGCCAATCAACCTAACCTGCACATCTTTGGACTGTGGGAGGAAACCGGAGCACCCGGAGGAAACCCACGCAAACACGGGGAGAATGTGCAAACTCCACACAGACAGTCTGTATCTAACCTGTGCTGTACCTGTGCTGTACCTGCCCTGGGAGTGTTTGATAGGACAGTGTAGAGGGAGCTTTACTCTGTATCTAACCCGTGCTGTACCTGTCCTGGGAGTGTTTGATGGGACAGTGTAGAGGGAGCTTTAATCTGTATCTAACCCGTGCTGTACCTGCCCTGGGAGTGTTTGATGGGACAGTGTAGAGGGAGCTTTACTCTGTATCTATCCTGTGCTGTACCTGCCCTGGGAGTGTTCGATGCTGCTACAATTGATCTTGGCCTACTGATGCTCACCATTGAGACTCACACATGGCTAAATGATTGAGGTATCTGAACCCTGTTGGCACCAGTGGGTCAGTACCTGCTCGGTCAGTATATTCAGAAGAGTAGGGGAGAAACCTAGGAGATGACGGTGATTTAAGGGGAAAGGAAGACTTGCATTTATACAGTGCCTTTCACGACCTCAGGACGTCCCAAAGCGCTTTACAGCCAATGAAGTACTTTTGTAGTATAGTCACTGATGTAATGTGGAGAATATGTAACTGAGAGCCTGATGTGAAACTATGCATTTATTTGGGAAGTGGAGTTGGGGTGAGGGAGGGAGGAGTGAGGAAATACTGCACCCGACACTCTATTCACTGGGCCCAAGTGAGAGTGATTTGGCGACGCTCCCTAGCCATATATCCCGCACCAGCCGCTCGGGGACAGGCCAGCGCCGAGCTCCGACGGTGAATCCTGACATCTGCTGGTCACAATGACAAGGCTGCCTCTCCCGGGTGTGGCTTCAGCAAGCCGTGCCATCACGGGGCACTGTCACCACGGCAACCACAACAACTACAGCACAATTCAAGGTGCAGCTTTGAAAGGCCTATTTTGAAAGTTTCGGATGAGGAGTTGACCTGAGGTCCCGTCTGCCTGTTCATGCTGTGGTTGTATTGAAGGAAGTTCGGGGAGTTCGTCCAGTGTCCTGGACAACATTTAACCCTCAAACATGACAAAAGAACAGATTATCGGGTCATTATCACATTGCTGTTTGTGGGAGCTTGCTGTGCGCAGATTGGCTGCTGTGTTTCCCACATTACAACAGTGACTGCACTTCAAAAAGTACTTCATTGGCTGTAAAGCGCTTTGGATGTCCTGAGGAACTTGTAAGGTGCATCTTTATGACCACGTACTGGTGGCTGAGTTGCTCGTGTTGGTTTTGCGTCGTGATGTCTTAACTACGTTGGATTTAAGATGCTGCTTGACACTATTTAGTGTCATCTGTGGCTCAGTGGGCAGCACACTCGCCTCTGAGTCAGAAGGTTGTGGGTTCAAGTCCCACTCCAGGCACTTGAGCACATAAAGCTAGGCTGACACTCCCAGTGCAGTGCTGAGGGAGCGCTGCACTGTCAGAGGTGCCGTCTTTCAGATGAGACGTTAAACCGAGGCCCCGTCTGCTCTCTCATGTGGACATAAAAGATCCCATTGCCCTATTTCGAAGAAGAGCAGGGGAGATCTCCCCGGTGTCCTGGGCCAATATTTATCCCTTAACCAACATAACAAAAACAGATTATCTGGTCATTATCACATTGCTGTTTGTGGGAGCTTGCTGTGCGCAAATTGGCTGCCGCGTTTCCCACATTACAACAGTGACTTCACTTCAAAAAGTACTTCATTGGCTGTAAAGCCCTTTGGGACGTCCGGTGGCCGTGAAAGGCGCTATAGAAATGCAAGTCTGTCTTTCTATTAAAGCATTGCACTAAACACAATGAAAGAAATGCATGTTTGAATTCAAGAAACAATTATACCCGATTCAAAGAAAGCAATTGCGAGATGGTCAAAACCCTGAAAGTGTAGCGGATTTCATGAAGTGAAGTGATATGGATCTACAGAGCTCAAAGGCAACATAGTCACCACGGCAAAAATAAAATACTGCACATGCTGGAAATCTGAAATAAAAACAGAAAATGCTGGAAATACTCAGCAGGTCAGGCAGCATCTGTGAAGAGAGAAACAGTGTACTGGTCTCGCTAGATGTAACTCCTATCCAGTTATCCAGTCAGCTAAACACTCATTCAAATAACTCCTCGAGAAGCAGGGTGCTGTTTTGAAGCTTTACTTGAATAAAATTGTGAAACTGTAAACAAAGACAAAGTATGTTTTGTACACAGAAGTAAGTACTATACATTAGATGTTACATAAGATGCAAAAACATGTTTATGAAAACAGAATAGACTGCTTAACACAGATAAGTAGGTAACTGTACAAGTAAATAGCACTGAAGCTAACCCTTAGTTGCTAGCAGCTAATAAACTTCTTATTTACAAAGTATTGTCAAAATACTATACCGACAAGGTTGTTATTGTGTTACCAAACAAGGATACTCACAGACATTGCGTCTTGCCTAGCGTATAAGGAAGGATGGAGGAGGATAGAAACGAGCTGCCACACGTGGACTTGTTCACAGCTCAGCAAACACTCCCTGGAATACTACTTCCGGGGCAGACAGGAAGAAGGTCAAATAACACGCTGCTATACAATAGCTACCACTAGGGGTGCTACCTACATCTAACAAGTCCAGAACAAACAGAGTTAACGTTTCAGGTCGATGACCTTTCGTTCTGACGAAGGGTCACCGACCTGAAATGTTAACTCTGTTTCTCTCTTCACAGATGCTGCTCTGACCTGCTGAGTATCTCCAGCATTTTCTGTTTTTATAGTCACCACGGCATTGTGTGAATTCGCTCCTTCAGTGCTGGACTCACACCCATGGTTCAGGAAAAATAACCTAGTCGAGTGTTGCGTGCAGTTCTGGTCACCACATTACAGGAAAGATGCGATTGCACTGGAGAGGGTGCAGAGGAGATTTACCAGGATGTTGCCCCCAGGACTGGAGAATTTTAGCTATGAGGAAAGATTGGATAGGCTGGGATTGTTCTCCTTGGAACAGAGGAGGTTGAGGGGCGATTTAATTGAGGTGTATAAAATTATGAGGGGCCAAGATAGAGTGGATAGGAAGGACCTATTTCCCTTAGCAGAGAGGTCAATTACCAGGGGGCCGAGATTTAAAGTAATTGGTAGAAGGATTAGAGGGGAGTTGAGGAGAACTGTCTTCACCCAGAGGGTGGTGGGGGTCTGGAACTCACTGCCTGAAAGGGTGGTAGAGGCAGAAACCCTCATCACATTTAAAAAGTACTTGGATATGCACTTGAAGTGCCGTAACCTACAGGGCTACGGACCAAGAACTGGAAAGTGGTATTAGGGTGGAGAGCTCTTTGTCAGGTGGTACGGACACTATGGGTCGAATGGCCTCCTCCTGTGCCATAAATGTCTCTGATTCTATAATACTTGTATAATCGGATAAGTGTAATTGCAGCGATTTCACCCACCCCACACACTTCCCGGTTAGTAAAGCACTGTCCCCTCCACTCTTTAAGTTTGACCTGCCCCCCACTTCCGGTGACAGAGAGTTAACGCAGGCGTGGACGAGCGGGTATTTGCAGAGCACGGCTTTGCTTGGCCAGGGCGCGATATGCCGTGCCGGCAGTATAACTCGCGGCTGCATGGCGCTCAGCAGGTACCGGGCGTGAGAATGGGCGAGCGGCAAGAGAAGGCCGCCACGACCTGGATGGCTGACCTTTGAACCCACCTGGAGAAGGTCCGCGACGTCCCTCAGTAACATGGCTCTGACCACAGCTCATGTTTATACAGCGTCTTGTGTACAGAAGATTGAGGGGTGATCTGATCAAGGTGCTTAAAATGTTAAAAAAGGATTTGATAGAGTAGCAGCAGAGAGATTACTTCCTCTGGCGGGGGAATCCAGAACAAGGGGACAGAATCTTAAAATTACAGCTCGGCTGATCCGGTGTAGCTTCTTAAAGCTTTTATAATAATTAGTCCGTGACGACACAAACCACCCCGGGTTCAGGTATATTGTGTATCAGTAAAACAGTCCGTGACTACACAAACCACTCTGGGTCCAGGTATATTGTGTATCAGTAAAACAGTCCATGACTGCACAAACCGCTCCGGGTTCAGGTATATTGCGTATCAGTAAAACAGTCCGTGACTACACAAACCACTCTGGGTCCAGGTATATTGTGTATCAGTAAAACAGGTTTATTAAGCGTTAAACATCCAGTACAAAGAAATAATACTTAACAAGGAGATAGTCACAGTCTGGTTCGTTCGAGTCTCGGCGTTCCTTCCAAGTGACTGTGGTGCGGTCTCTTTCTTCTCTTGCTGTGTTCTGTTGACTGAAGCTTCTTCAACTCTGGTTCGCACTGCCTTCAGTGTTCAAAATCCGTATCTTTATACAGCTTGTTTCCCTCTTCCTGCTTCTTCTTCTTAGGCAGTCCCTCGGAACCGAGGATGACTTGCTTCCACATTAAAAATGAGTTCTCAGGTGACTGATTAGTCCAATGCGGGACCTACAGTCTCTGTCACAGGTGGGGCAGACAGTGGTTGAAGGGGCGGGTGGGTGGGGTGCTTGGGTTGATGTGCGCTCCTTGCGCTGCCTGCGCTTGGCTTCCGCTTGCTCCCGGCGAAGAGACTCGAGGTGTTTGGCGCCTTCCCGGATGCTTCTCCTCCACTTTGTGCGGTCTTGGGCCAGGGATTCCCAGGTGTCGGTGGGGATGTTACACTTTTTCAATGAGGCTTTGAGGGTGTCCTTGAAGCATTTCCTCTGCCCACCTGGGGCTCTCTTGCCGTGCCGGAGCTCCGAGTAGAGCGCTTGTTTTGGGAGTCTCGTATCGGGCATGCGGATAATGTGACCCGTCCATCGGAGCTGATTGAGCGTGGTCAGAGCTTCGATGCTGGGGATGTTGGCCTGAGCAAGAACACTGACGTTGGTGCGCCTATCCTGCCAATGGATTTGCAGGATCTTGCGGAGGCAGCGTTGGTGGTACCTCTCCAGTGCTTTGAGGTGCCTGCTGTACATGGTCCATGTCTCTGAGGCATACAGCAGGGCAGGTATCACTGCTGCTCTGTAGACCATGAGCTTGGTGCCGGGTTTGAGGTCCTGGTCTTCAAACACTCTCTTCCTCAGGCGACCGAAGGCTGCACTGGCACACTGAAGGCGGTGTTGGACTTTGTCATCGACGTCTGCCCTTGTTGACAGTAGGCTCCCGAGGTATGGAAAGTGGTCCACTTTGTCCAAGGCCTTGTCGTGGATTTTGATAAACGGGGGGGCAGCACTGTGTGGCGGGGGCAAGTTGGTAGAGGACCTTTGTCTTACGGATGTTTAGTGTAAGGCCCATGCTCTCGTATGCTTCGGTGAAGGTGTTTACGATGGTTTGGAGTTCGGCCTCCGAGTGAGCGCAGACGCAAGCATCGTCTGCACACTGTAATTCGACGACAGAGGATGGGACGACCTTGGATCTGGACTGGAGGCGACAGAGGTTGAACAGTTTCCCGTTTGTTCTTCCCTCTTCCTACGTGACTGCAAACAGCTATCCGACACCTGGTACGTGTTTGACGACCTTGTTGATCCCACTCGGTCTCGCTTTGTGCATATCAAAGTGCCTTTTATCTTTAGATATTCTCTTTCCAAAGACCATTTCCCAAGATGATGTCTAAACAAACTGTCCATTTTATAGTGTTATCACTGAGGGGAGCTTCTCTTATCTCTCTCTCTCTCTCTCCAACTCATCTCTTTTCTATCACATTACTGAATAGCACCTCCCTGATAGTCTCCATAAACTTAGCATTACATTCCATTACTTCAGTAATTGCAAACAGAGCGGGGGAAAAATTCAGCATCGCCCCGTTTGGGGTGCCATTATCGGCCGTGCGCAAAGTTTAGCGCCTGGCGCTAATTATCGCCTCCGACGGCAAACTTGGCTTTTATCGCCCCTGGAGGCGATTGGAGCGCTAAATCAGGCGCTTCACACCTGTCTTAAGGCGCAAAGGCCGAGGAGCGAGGCGCTACCTCAGAGCACTGGCGGAGCAAGGAAGGGCAAATCAAAATGAACCTGCAAAGTGCTGCTCAGTACCCAAAACTCCTTCACACAGCGTTGAATCTCTCCAGAAGGCTCTCTCTCTCAGAATGCGTGGTGCAAAAATGTCACCAACAAAAAAAGGCAGGAAGCGGTCGCCTTTAAACAGCGCTCCCCTAGTCCCTTCCCAACTGCAAAACGCTCCCCTCAACCTGTCGTTGCTAGCGGCAGGCAGTAAGGCAGGGGGCACCACTCAATATCCGGTCCGGGGCGCTACCGGGGCGTTGCGCACTCAACTGACATCACGATCTGCCAGCGCAGGAGATCGTGGCGGTAATGTTTAGTGCCGCTGCAAAATGTCTAGTTAATTTCGTGAGCGGCGCAAACATCGCCGCGCACGGGCGCTAGTTGCTTTGCGCCCCATTAGCGCCCTCTTAAGGCACTAACGGGAGGTGCAAACAACTGAATTTTTCCCCCAGCGAGTTTCAGTCAAGTTAGCACAATTTCCCATCCTGCTTTTCTCTCAGCCATTCACCATTTTATACAGGCTTTTAGGCTTTTAACATACAATTTCACATATTATAGTTATACAAAAATGTTTTACTAAATCATACAAATACACCCTATCCTACACAGGAGTCAAATCAGGAAGCACGTTTTCCCGACACAAAGGGTGGTAGAAATCTGAAACTCCGGATGCTGGAGCTCCAGTGGAACTTTCAGGACTGAGATCAATAGATTTTGATTGGGTTAGGGTAGTGAGGGATACGGAGCAAAGCCGGGTAAGTGGAGTCGAGGCACAGATCAGCCGCGATCTAATCGAATAGCGGTGTAGGCTTGAGGGGCTGAATGGCCTCCTCCCATTCCTGTGTAACAGGCTCGAGGGGCTGAATGGCCTCCTCCTGTTCCTGTAACAGGCTCAAGGGCCTGAATGGCCTCCTCCTGTCCCTATATAACAGGCTCGAAGGGGGTGAATGGCCTCCTCCTGTTCCTGTGTAACAGGCTCGAGGGGCTGAATGGCCTCCTCCTGTTCCTGTGTAACAGGCTCGAGGGGCTGAATGGCCACCTCCTGTTCCTGTGTAACAGGCTCGAGGGGCTGAATGGCCTCCTTCTCTTCCTATGTAATAGGCTCAAGGGGGCTGAATGGCCTCCTCCTGTTCCTGTGTAACAGGCTCGAGGGGCTGAATGGCCTCCTCCCATTCCTGTGTAACAGGCTGGAGGGGCTGAATGGCCTCCTCCTGTTCCTGTGTAACAGGCTGGAGGGGCTGAATGGCCTCCTCCTGTTCCTGTGTAACAGGCTCGAGGGGCTGAATGGCCTCCTCCTGTTCCTGTAACAGGCTCGAGGGCCTGAATGGCCTCCTCCTGTCCCTATATAACAGGCTTGAGGGGGTGAATGGCCTCTTCCTGTTCCTAATGTAGCAGGCTCGAGGGGCTGAATGACCTCCTCCTGTTCCTGTGTAACAGGCTCGAGGGGCTGAATGGCCTCCTCCTGTTCCTGTGTAACAGGCTCGAGGGGCTGAATGGCCTCCTCCTGTTCCTGTGTAACAGGCTTGAGGGGCTGAATGGCTTCCTCCTGTTCTAATGTAACAGGCTCGAGGGGGCTGAATGGCCTCCTCCTGTTCCTAATGTAACAGGCTCGAGGGGGCTGAACGGCCTCCTCCTGTTCCTGTAACAGGCTCGAGGGCCTGAATGGCCTCCTCCTGTCCCTATATAACAGGCTCGAGGGGCTGAATGGCCTCCTCCTGTTCCTGTGTAACAGGCTCGAGTGGGTGAATGGCCTCCTCCTGTTCCTGTGTAACAGGCTCGAGGGGCTGAATGGCCTCCTCCTGTTCCTGTGTAACAGGCTCGAGGGGCTGACTGGCCTCCTCCGGTTCCTGTGTAACAGGCTCGAGGGGCTGAATGGCCTCCTCCTGTTCCTGCGTAAACGGCTCGAGAGGCTGAATGGCCTCCTCCTGTTCCTGTGTAACAGGCTCGAGGGGCTGAATGGCCTCCTCCTGTTCCAGTGTAACAGGCTCGAGGGGGTTAATGGCCTCCTCCTGTTCCTGTGTAACAGGCTCGAGGGGCTGAATGGCCTCCTCCGGTTCCTGTGTGCCTAACACAGGGAACATCCCCAAGGTGTTTCACAGAGCAGAGCCAGAGCAGTAGTGGGAGAGTTCAGGCGGGGGGCCCAAGGCGGGATTGTCCAGGCTTTTAGTCCTCAAAGGCCGCATGGCTGCGAACCCTGGACCCGTGAGGCAGGGGCGGGGTGGGGGGGGTGGTTCGCGTATAAAGTTTAAAACACCTATGTCTCATAAGAACGTAAGAAATCGGAGCAGGAATAGTCCACTTGGCCCCTCGAGCCTGCTCCGCCATTCAATAAGATCATGGCTGATCTTGGGCTCAAAGCCACTTCCCCGCCCGCTCCCCATAACCCTTCACTCCCTTATCTTGCAAAAATCTGTCTATCGCCACCTTAAATGTATTTAATGACCCAGCCTCCACGGCTCTCCGGGGCAGAGAATTCCACAGATTTACGACCCTCTGAGAGAAGAAATTCCTCCTCATCTCAGTTCTAAAAGGGCAACCCTTTATTCTGAAACTATGCCCCCGTGTTCTCGATTTCCCCACGAGGGGAAACATCCTCTCTGCATCTACCTTGTCGAGCCCCCTCGAGTTCCTTACTGTAACAGATCCTAGTGTTCTAGATTAGGATCTATCCACTTACGAGGCACTAAGCACTGAGAACAGCCCTTGCCAAGCCTCCAGGCCCACAATATTCAAAACAGGGCAAGCCAGCCGATCAGAAGGAAGTGAGTTACTCGGTTTACGAGGCCGGGATTGGCAGGGCTCGACGAGTTGGGACACCCCTGACCTAATGCATGAACAGAGAGGTAGGGTTTGAAGATAGGACAGAGGTAGCGAGGCAGAGAGAGTTAGGGAGAGTGTTCCTGCAGACACCAGGCCGTGCCACGAACACCCTTTGAGAAAGGTTGCAGTGTCTGGTATTCAGTAAACACATTGAGGGAAATGTACATGCTCACTCCTAGCCACCCTTTCACATTGATTGATTCCATGGATCAGTTCCCTCAGCCGCTCAGACTAATCCCGAGACTCAGAAACACATCATCTCCCGCACTGGGTGGCTTAGGAATTCAGCACCTTTTCAATCAAAACTCCACAGAGCTTAGTGGCCTGAGTATACTGACAGACAGATAGACAGACAGACAGACCGACAGACAGACAGACAGACAGACAGAAAGATAGACAGACAGATAGACACACACACACTGACACACACACACTGACACACACACACACTGACACACACACACACACTGACACACAAACACTGACACACACACACTGACACACACACTGACACACACACACTGACACACACACACTGACACACACACACACTGATATACACACACTGACACACACACACTGACACACACACACACTGACACACACACACACTGACACACACACACACTGACACACACACACACTGACACACACACTGACACACACACACTGACACACACACTCACACTGACACACACACTGACACACACACACTGACACACACACTCACACTGACACACACACACTGACACACACACACCGACACACACACACTGACACACACACACACACACACACACGGACACACACACACACACACACACACTGACACACACACTGACACACACACACTGACACACACACTCACACTGACACACACACACTGACACACACACACTGACACACACACTGACACACACACACGGACACACACACACACACACCGGGACACACACACACACACACACACTGACACACACACACTGACACACACACACTGACACACACACACACTGACACACACACACACACTGACACACACACACTGACACACACACACACACACACACTGACACACACACTGACACACACACACTCACACTGACACACACACACTGACACACACACACACTGACACACACACACTGACACACACACACACTGACACACACACACACACTGACACACACTGACACACACACACACACTGACACACACACACTGACACACACACACACTGACACACACACACGGACACACACACTGACACACACACACTGACACACACACGGACACAGACACACACACACACACACACACGGATGTTAAGTCTGTGTGTTATAATGAGAATTACTACACAGACCACAAGAGTAACTTTTAACAGGTCTTTACTAGTCGAAGGTCAGGGCGGAACTGCCCAATAAATCATTACACAGCACTTATATACCGGTGTGGGCACCACCGGTATTACAGTATACAGCAGCCAAGATAAAGTAGTGCCACTCTTAAAATAGTTCTCTTAAAGGTGGAACGGTTACATACACCACAATCCTCCCTTTTTAGCTTAACAGTATATATATATTCCCCATTAACATAACATCATAACATATATACACAACTTCATGTACAACAGTTCACAGATTCAGTCTCTCTGGAGGCTTCCTGACTCGGTCCGGATAACGCCTCGGTGGTGTAGTAGTTTTCGGTGGTGTAGTAGGTTCTGTTGGCAATGTCGATTCGGCTTGAATGCCAGTGTCGGGTTCATCTGATTCCAGTATCACCGGATCGGAGGTAGATCCTATGGGTATCTCTGCTTCATCGTTAGGCGTATAGAGTTGTGGAGTAGGTTGTCCCTTTTCGGATGACTCTATGATCTGGTCAACATGGCGCCTTATTATGCTTTCACCAATGTCCACGGTATACATCAGCGGTCCTAGTCGTGTGCAAATAGTTCCAGGCTGCCATTTCTCGGTACGGTAGTCCCGGGCCAAAACTTGTTGACCTATCTGGAAGGTTCTAGTTGGCCTTTCATTCATGCCTTGAAATTGTCGGTTCTCTACGTCCCTTCTGATGTTTGGCTTGATCAAATCCAGCCGGCATCTTAGTCTTCTATTGAAAAACATCATGGCGGGAGTTTGGTTTGTAACCGCATGTGTTGCATTCCTGTACGCCAACAAGAAGTT